>NC_133775.1:44247461-44500966 GCF_003597395.2 Chelonoidis abingdonii | reverse complement strand
GGGGGGGAAAATGAGCCTCAGCGCCTCAGGATTTCCACAAGTGTCGCTGTAAGATTTAGTCTTCGGGCTTACTTAACAGTTGATGTAGTAAGTGCCGTGCAGGCGGAGGTTTTAGCCCCTACAAATACTTAGAATATTGACATTTCTTCACTTCTGTAATGTCATTTGCCGATAACAAAAAGCCCCTCAAACATCAGTGATACACATGCCACGCCTGCCTCTTATTGCTCATCAAAGCGTTCAGCTGGCCTTGCGTCAGAGCTAGCCCATGGTTTTTAGTTTCACTAATTTCACAGTCATGCACACCAAGCAGCGGTTTTTTCTTGGTCTGATTGTGGTTGTCGTTTTTACTTGTTATTTGTATTCCTTTTATGCTGATATGCGGAGAGACCACCGGCTCCGAATCCACCTCCATCGTTGCCCTTGATGTCATTCCTGCAGGCAGTTGCGCTTTTACCGGTTTAGGAAGAAATCACTTGAGGCCAGACAGCAGACCGCTAACAAAACTACCATTTATTTACACACACACAGAGCTCACCTAACCGGCCGAAACAGGCTAGGCTATCTAGGCTATCCCCTAATAATCTAACTCAGTTGCCATGGGAACAAAAATCATGACAACCAAATACACAACACAGATCATCTAGTCTGACCTACTGTATATCACAGGACACCAACACCACCCAGCAACCCAAATGAGACCAAAGTATTACAACCCCCAGCACACTAGATATTATGTGCCACAAGCAGAGAATAGGAGGGAGTGAGGTGCAGCAATGCCCCTCATGGTATCTTTGTGTTGGGCTGCACAGTCCTTTTGGTGCCCCCCAGAAGAGACTCCACAGTCTTGTGCACCCTCTACTGCTAGACACTTCGAGACAGGGTTCTGTTGGGTTAATATGCACAGGACTTCAGTATCAGCTTGGGGGAGGGGGGCACTCCAAACTGTCAGCTAATTAGGTACACCTTATACTTGTTTCTGTTTGTGCCTTAAAGAGAAGCTGGGTTATTCAACTTGGAAGGTCAGAGTTGACCAAAAGACAGAGGGGAAACAAAAAGAGTTACCTGCTTTGTCTTGTATTTTTCAGACTAAAAAAAATCAAATCCTTCCTCTTCATGTTGTGTAATAGAAGAAAGGGAGTTATAAACATGCCAGCTGTCCATTGGCAGTGACGAAGGCCAGTCAAACTCAAAGCATGGTATTTGCACTCACAATGAGCCACTTAACTGGGAAGCAATGTCAGGAGACTCCCCCATGGTAGAGCCCTTCCTGAAGGGAGGATATGTGTGCTAAAATCCAAAGAATGCCCCTTACAATGGATAATTGTTCACCATGTCAGCTGGAATAAGGGCTATTATCATGCATGTGTATGTGTAATTTTAGTCACACTCTCAAGGTGCATTGGGTCTGATCCAAATATGCATGGTACTTTTAAAATGCCTGTCTTACATTAAAAGGGAACAGGTTCCTGTCTTCAGTTTAGGAAAGACTGCGATGAGAAATGGTTAGTTTTTAGGTGAGATTCTCAATTTTATTTTATTGATTATAAAATATAAATTAACCCTACATATAACTGACTGACACACAAGCTGGTCCTCTTGTTAAATTAGAGGACTGAAAGTCATGACTTGAAAGTTTTGCTTCTAGCTTTGCTACTTTTTTGCTATGTGACCTTGTACAAGTCACTTAACATCTGTGAGCCTCAGTTTATTCATCTGTAAAATTGGGATAATATTTCCGTATCTAACCAGGCAGCTAGTAGGCTTAATTCATGAACTGGAAAACCACTTAGAGATACCCCAATTGAAGGTACAGTAAAAGTGTAATGTATTACAAAGTCCATTACCGTTTTATTTAGCTTTGTTCAAATTGGCCCCTTGGTACGTGCATCTAGACAGCTACTAATGTTATCTTGATGTACAAAGCACTTTTTGTGTGAGGTTTGACTCGCAGTAAAATGCCAGTTAGAATTTTTTTCCTCAGGAACTCACTGGAGCTTGGCTTACAAAATCTGAAAATGAAATCAACCAAAATAGGTCAAACACAAAACTATATGTCCTTAAGTGTCCTTTTGTCCTCTTTTTTAGCAGTACAAAACATAGTTGGTTTTTTTTCCCCATAAAGTTTTAATCCTGGACTGTTTCCTAATTGCCTTTGCTGACTATATCTTGTTTATATTCTGAATACCTGCTCATGTGCAAGTTTTCATTTCCTATTAAATATAGTTCAGAATGATATGTTCATTTGTCAGTGATCCAAAAATAATGTGCTGGATACATGAACAGCTGATGCTACTAAACATGACATAAAAATGCAAGGCTATGTTACACCTTATTTCAATAGCCCTTATTACTGGGATATTTTGAACTTTAAAAACCGCACAAACAGGAATAAAGCATTTCATATATAATCAGATACTAATATTATCTCCAGTTTTGCCATTTTTTCCACTGTAACTAATTGTTTAAGAATCCATCTTTTTCATTTAATCCCTTGAAGTAGATATGTTTGTTCTGTGACCATTTCACAACATTTTTCTCTGCTTTTATAGAGGAGATGAAGGGTGCCATTTACTATTTTCTTCAATGTTGTGTTTTTTGGAATTGGTTGTTCCTTCCAGTTACAACAAAATGAATCCATCCGCTAATATTTGACATAGGAAAAAAAGTTAAAAAGGGAAATCATCCAAAGCAGTCTGAGTCCACTTACACAGCTGTAACATATTATAATTTATTTAAACTCAATCAATACTTAATCTGGAATTTAAATTCTGCTAGATATCTGCAGCATGGCTAAGAGCAGCTGATGCCAGAGAATAAAATTTTCTTCAGGCAGTGATTGTGATGAATTTATAATATGCTCTAAAAGTGATGCATTGACCTAAATTCACAAAAGCACTGCTACTTATATTTACTATTATGAAAGGTGTCCTTGCCACAATTCTGCACATGTAAATGGCTTTATTAAAAGAATGATGGGTTAGATTGGTACTAATGGGGGAGGAAGGAAGTAGCCTCCCAGTCTTTGCATGGTCTGCATAAGGGCTGCCTAGTATCCTGCCCTTGTGCCTGGAGGAGGACAGGAATGATGCCATATTGTTCCCCATCTGGAGAGCAACCATCTGGAAAGGGGGTGGGGGCAGATTGTAGGCAGAATCATATATCCAGTCCCTTCCACCCCTCCCCAGCAAACTGCTGTGCAGTGGGGAGTATATTGCACCTTTCAGAAAGCATTGTCTATGTTCACAGGCCTGGTTCCTTCTCATTGTAATTCGTTTATAGTGTTTTCAGAGATATCCACACAACAGCATCTACAGACCTACAAATTTATTAAACTAGTTGTGTGGGCAGGCTTACTGTAGAATTTGCCCCTTTGTATTTGGTTATTTAAAATCCCCTGGTCCCTACTATTCCAGGAGAGGCATATGAGCAGTTCCTCTTGACTTCAATGGGAACTGCATGTGCAAAACTCCTGGGATGGTCAGTGCCCTCGAGTTTCCAATCTTTTGGCAAGCCTCAGCACACTCAAAGGACTTTTCATAGGAAAGGACTGCCATCTATATGGGAGGATGCTGTACATCATCTGCCTTGTCAATGACACAAGTCCTGTTCTGAGTCTTATTTGTTACCTTGACTGCTTGTGGTCATACTTGATTTTTTGCATCACAGTTCTACATGTTTCTGAGGATTGTGGATCTACCAGAGTTCATTTCAGTAGATTGGCTGATAAGTAGGTGAGGGAGATGGATAGTACTAAATTTTGATGACCCTTCCTTTTTTATTTTTTCACATGATATGATGCCTTGAAGGAAAGAAGGGAAAAACATGAATTCTGCTCTCCTGACTATGCTTGAATGGTCTCAAGTATTCTTTTTTCATGAGTGCTCAATATGCAGCATTTTGACTTGGGCAGTTATTTAGGCCACGTCTACACTATGGGATAATATTGAATTAGCTAAAATCGGTTTTATAAAACTGATATTATAAATGCGATTTCATGCGGCCACACTAGGCACAGTAATTCGGCGTTGTGCGTCCATGGTCCAAGGCTAACGTCGATTTCTGAAGCGTTGCATTGTGGGTAGCTCTTCTGTAGCTATCCCATAGTTCCCGCAGTCTCCCCTGCTCCTTGGAATTCTGGGTTGAATCATTATTGTCGCGGGTGGTTCTGGTAATTGTCGTCAGTCATTCCTTCCTCCGGAAAACATCCAGCTGACAATCCTTTCGCGCCATTTTTCCTGGATTGCCCTGGCAGACGCCATAGCAGGCAACCATGGAGGCCCGTTCAGCTTTTTTTTTCCGCACACATATGTACTGGATGCGCGGGACAGAGAGGCAATACTCCAGACTACACAAGCACCATTCACTGCTTGGCATGGATAGCAGAGATGGTTACCAGTCGTTCTGTACGTCTACTGCCGGAGTAAACTGGCAATGAAATGACGGTTTCTCTCCCCCTCTGTACTGTCGCTGCTATCATGAGTTCTGGTGAAATCGGCCGAGGGCGCCACGCAAAGCAAAATTGGATTGACTCCTGAGTCACATCCCCCTTATGTTTCTAAAATAGAGTCATCCTGCCTAGAATAAGGGGCAAGTGTATTAGAGACGAAGTGATCTAAGAGAGCCAGCTGCTCCGTCGTCAGTTACAAGGGGTCCCTGCACACACACCCACCGTTTGCTTCCTTACTCCCCCTGCCTGGCTACCGTGACAGTGTCCTGCCCATATTGTGCATAGAGTAAAGAAGAATGCAGGAAAGAAAATTGATAATGTGACCTAAAACTGAGGGGGAGGCAAGAACCCTGGGTGCTATGACAGTCCATGCAGGCTTAGCCGGGAATGTGGGAGAGCAGCACAGCCATGCTGCTGCTATGACAGTTCAGAGCAGTACAGGAATCTTTTCTTCACAGAAGGGAGGGGGCATGATTGAAGCCAGCCCCAGTTGCTATGAGGAAGACGGTTAACCACGTTCTGTACCATCTACGGAATAACTGGATCATTCCTATTTTACCCAGCGCCCCGGCCAGCCCACTAAGGCCAGCCAGGAGCACTCACGGGCTGATGGCGACGATGGATATTCATCATATTGACACTACACGGGGAGGGAAGATGGCAACAGTATGATAACATAGCTATCTCTACGCTGCGGCATCGGTCTACAGCAGCATTCTCGAGTAAAGACATGGGTGAAATTGACAGAATGTCAACAAATTGATTTCTTTCACGCGGCTTTCCCGTGGTAGGGGGGGGAAGAAACTGAGGAGCATTCCCTGAACCACGCAGACACTTTGTTGAACCTACAGACATTGGGAGGCTCGAGCAGAGTGCATACTTTTTCAAACTGCTGTGGACTGTGGAAGCTGGAGTCTCAGTATCCCTCGCTCTCTCGTGAGCTATCACATTTGATTCTTTTGGTTTTCGATTACACGCTTGTCATGGACGGTGTGGCCTGGAGATTTTTTCAAACGGCTTGTGGCATTTCGAGCTCGTATGTAACGGAGCGTCTGATACAACAGATTTTCTACAGTAAGGGACAGAATCAGTATCTCCGTACGGCCATGCTGGAGCTCTTTTTGGATTTGGGACTACATCGCCGAGCCCGTCGGAATCCAGAGAGCTCCACCGTCTGGGTAAAACAGCGAAATGATAATCTAAAAGTTTTGCGGGCTTTCCTGTTACCTTCCTCGCTGCATCCGATGTTTACAGATGCTGTTCCAGAGCGGATCAGTTGTGCACTGTGGATACGGCCCGGGAGCCAATAATGGAGATTTCCGTCCACACTAACCGTAATCCGATGTTATGTTATATCAAATTTAGCACGCTACTCCTCTCGCGGGACAGTAACAGAAATCGATTTAAAGAGCCCTTTATATCGATATAAAGGGCGTTGTAGTGTGGACAGGTACAGCGTTAAATCGATTTAACGCTCTTTAAATCAATTTAAACGCGTAGTGTAGACCAGGCCTCATTCTCCATTCCTTGCTCTAATGCTTTTGGAGAATAGGGACTTAAAATGGAGGATGTGTTTCAGGATTTAAATGCTCAATGCAGTTCTGGGGCCAGATCCTGCTGCCAGTTATATTAACTAACTGGCAGTAGGATCTGGCCCCAGGACTTTATTCTACCTTAATTAGATCTTATTCTTAAAAAAACTATGCATTTCCTACTGACTGTTCTGGTCAGGCATACCTTTCAGGGACAGCTCAATGGATGACAGCATCTTACAACCATTGAGGGGCCTAGTCAATCTGAACTTCCCAGCAGGCACAACAGTTCATTTCAACTCTGAAATGTATTTAAAAATGTGATGCTATTTAATAAAAACAGAGATCTGAACTCTAAGTTCTTGCCTAATGGACCACGAACTGATCTGATATAGAGATGGGCTGGAGCTGCAGAGCCCAGATCCAGATCTGAATTTCTTTAAAGTTTGATGGCAAGAGAACACTTGGATCCTCCATAAAGATAGAGCCCTGCAGAGATCTTCAGAGCTAATTCCTCAAAATTCAGGGATTTGGTTTAAGACCCACCTCTCTTGTAATATATTCACATGCTGTAATGTTAATAAAAGTAGATGGATATGTTCTAACCACTCCAAATTTGCTCCAGGAGTAAGTCCAATGACTATACATCATGGAGTGAGACCAGGCCTGAATTTGGGTCACAGACTTTAATGATTATTGGTGAAATGACATGTCCTGGACATATGCTGCCTAAAAATGCCTCAGATTAATAACCCTAAAATTAAACAGCCTTTGAAATTATTAAAGAAACTAGGAAGAAAATCAGAGGTTTATATCAAGGCAATTACACCTTGCTCATCATCATGAGTCATGTTATTACATCCATCAAATCTACCTACAACATATATATACAACATATACCATTGAAAAGTTGTGTTATTTTTTTGTGTAATTTCATTGAAATGCAATAGATTTCTTACATTATGAAAAACACTCACATTTATTATAATTACTTTTAAATGTATGTTAGCATGCAGAGGCAGACCAGGCTGCCTAGCTGTTCTAGGGGCTGTACAAACACATAGAAAATGACTCCCTATGCCTAAAGCTGTGAGTCTTTCACGGAGGTCACTGATTCCATGACTTTCCAGAACCTCCATGACTTCTCCAGCGGCCGATGCAGCTGATCTCAAGACCGCCTGACCAGCTGGGATGGTCCTGGGCCAGCCTCACCAGGCACTGATCAGGTGGCACCAGGGCCAACTTCACCGGCTGCTGCTCGAGTGGCCCCAGGCAGCTGGTCCCAGGTGCTGCCCCAGAGCAGCGGTCTGGGAACAGCAGCACCACCCTGGGCCAACCCCAACACACACCTGGAGCAGCAGCGGCAGTGCCCAGGCCACCCCCTGCCCATCAGCTGCAGCGGTGGCACCCAAGGCCACCCCCCCAGCCACGGCAGTGACATGCAAGAAACTCTCACACGTACACACACACTGCAAGAGTAGCAGCAGGTCCACTGGAGCACTCCCTCCCCAACCTCCTCCCCAAGTACCTGCAGTACCCTGGAGTACCTAAAATTTAGTCAGGCATATTTGTAGTACAAGTCACGGACACGTCACAGGCTGGTGCATTTTTGTTTATTGACCGTGACCTGTCCATGACTTGTACTAAAACTACCCGTGACTAAATTGTAGCTTTACCTATGCCCCAGAAAACTCACCATTGAGAAGATGTGACAGATAGAAGACACCAAAAAGATGACCAAGGCTGGGGGAGACTGGATGAAAAAGAAATAATAGGGAGTGAACCATTCTTAGCCAAGCAGGAGCAGTAAGTGTAACTTGACTGTTACCTCACCATTATCAGATGCCAGTTTTCTCTCTGCTTTACAGAAAAGGGAAGTTTTATGGAAGTGATTTGAAGGAAGAGGTGGTTTTTTCCACCCCACATTCACTAAGGTTTCACCAAGCAGGTTTGCTGGCACAAACTCCATTTTGACTATGTGAAAGCTCACAACCTTGTACCATAATTTGTTTTCCCTTCCCACAGGGTCATTAAAAACAAACATAAAAGAAAAAAAACAGTGTTAGTTTCAGTTCACGTGTGAAACCTTTTGCGCAACAACAGTGGTTTCTTGTGGTCAGTAAGACTAAATGTTCTGAGCATTCCAGAAAGTATATAAATAGACTGGTACTCTTGCTAAAGTTATGAAGTCTCTTTATTATATTTTTTTTCACTCTTTAGGTTCTCTTTAGCTAGGCAAAAATCAAGCAGAGTATAATGTTTGAAAATTTTGTCTATCATTTTCCACTTTTATATGACTTATCCGTGGTTAACTTTTTTGAAATAACTGTTAAAGTAAATGGATATTAAATTACATCTTAAAGCACAGGCTAGTATTATAATAAAATTAAAATTGTCATTTGGAGTCTCCCGCACTCCAGGCAGGTGCTGATCTGTCTCTCCAGGCTGGGTAGAAACTGATCACAATGTTTATGAAACCAGGGCTGCCCAGAGCGGAGGGCAATTTGCCCCAGGCCCTGGGCTCTGCAGGGGCCCCCACGAGAGTTTTTTGGGGCCTGTAAAGCAGAGTCCTTCACCCCCCACCGCCAAAGACCCCAGGCCCCCTAAATCCCCTAGGCGGCCCTGTATAAAACAGAGTCTGCAGGCCAATCCACAATGTGAAAGTGGTGGTTACATAACGAAGGTCCCATAGCCTCTTCTCCCAATCCAGCAAAGTTTGTAATGATGGCCAGAAATGCCTGAAAAAAGGTGGCCTTAGGCTGAAGGGGTAGGTAAATCGCTGTGCATGATCAAGAGAAAGATCTTTCAAGCCAAAACCGTGAACCCAAATGGTCCTTGGATACTACAAAGTAGCTATTCTCATACTTTGATCTATATTTGAATCTGAACATGCCTTAATAAGGCACACACATTGGCCATCCAGGTGTCTTCTGCTGAACAAGAGTACACATAGCATTTGTCACTGTAAAAATATACTTCAATAGCTGGGAAGAAAGTGGAGATTCATTAGAAGACATTTAGCAGCTGTGTTTATACTGACAGGCAATTTGAATATCAGGTGGCAGGATTGAGAACTGCAGATGCACAATATTGTTCAGACATCGTGCACTTATAGTCCATTTCCAGGGCAACATGCTATTTTATATTTCCTATGGTGTCATTAATCACATTTCATGATGTATCTCACTCACTATTTCAACTTGTTCTCGTAGACTCATTCATTTTGTAGCCTTGTTTGTTTAGTAGCTATTGTACTCTGTTTCAACAAATACCATGTCTACTACAGATAATAGCTTCTTCTGCTTTAAGGGGGAAAGTTAGGATGGCCTGTGTACTGAGACTTTCAGTAATAACCAAAATGTACACTACATTAGAAGGGTACACTACATCAGCTTGCAGTTGGCCAAAAAAAAGACACTTATTGCTATTGACTATTTAGAAATGAAATTCATTTCCTGGGAGAACACACAAGGATTTTCATCATGACCAACCAAAGAAAAACAACTGTGCTTTCCGCTGCTCTTTAAAGTCTGCAGTCTCTCAATGGGCTTTCTTTCAATTTTGCAGACGAGCCCCTGAAGCTGCAGTAGTGACTCTCAGCCCATTTGGGAGAAATATGCTGAGAGAGACAATGTGACTACCTGAAGAATCTCTTTCCTTGGTGAGTGAGAAACCTGGGAAGTCTCAGGCCCCACACCTGCCCTTTCAATGGGCGTTCTGTGAGCAGAAGAGTTTCAGGATTTTATTTTCATTGTTCCTGTGAGTTTAGCATTGGACTAAATATTCAGGGGCATTTATGGCACTTAATTACTGGCTGTGTTGGGAGCCATGCAGAGCCGCACTGCCACAGCAGGAGCCCCACAATACATGAGAGAACATTCTTGATGTACCAACCTTTAGGAGGAGGATGCATAACCTGTTATAGCTCTACTGGGATAGCAAAGAGGAGATGAGGAAGTGCTATGTCTCTGCTTTCTTCCCATTCCTCTTCCACCTCTGTAGGGCGGCTTGTACCCAAAGTGTGCATGTGTGGTGGGGGGGGAGGGTGCTCAGCAGAGCTGGGATGATACCTGTGACAGGTCCTGCATGGCAAGTGCAAATGAATAAATGTTCTTCCATCCTCCCTGCAGTGGACCCTGCCTTGTGTATTCTGTCATGGGCTAGCCCAAATCTGCACTTCCTCTTTGTTAGTTTTCCTTGCTGGAAACCACTGAAGAAGAGTTTTTTTGACCTCTAAAAAGAAGTGTAACCAAGGAGTTCACTGTGCAGTGAATGAATAACTCTGTATGAGGGATGACTTATCCACATGGAATGATCAGCAGATTGCTTTAGGAAACCACCAGCCTGTCTGATGTCCCTTTCCATGACTTGCTTATAATTCTTCAGTGTTTATTTGTAGCTCTCTTTTTGGTATGGCTTAGTGGAAAGCAGATAGAAAATCCCGCTCTGTTTATGTTATATGGCTGGGGCACACCTAAAGGAATCCATTCACTTTGACCCTTTTATTTGAGGAGTTGCCTGGTAGTGACCACTGTAGTGAAGGGTGCAACCCAGTTTTTTATACATTCCTATTCTCCTGTATTTGCATAATGTGCTGAGCTCTTGTGAAATCCTGCCATTTACCCTTGGTCTAACTGAGATCTGAGTTGGTTTGAAACTCTGACCCCAGTTATGGGCACTCAGCTCTTTTGAGAATATGGCCCTTAATCTCAGAGAGATGCCTACTGAGTCTGCTCAGAAATTTTGCTATTCCTGAGTGTAGTGGTGGGGTGTGAATGTTGTTTTTAAGAAATGCTGAGAGATTAAGTGACTTGCACAAGGTCAGACAGGAGGCTGATGGCAGAGCAGGAAAGTAACTCAGATCTCCAGTGTCTGACACCAGTGCCTTAAACACAAGACCATCCTTTCTATCCAGAAAAGGGAGAAAGTCACTATCACAAAAACATTACGGACCCCACAATTTTTAATAGCTCTCTAGAATTTTTGCTTTTTCCTGAATTATTTTGCAAATACCGAGTTTTTACTTCAATTGAGGTTCTGTTCTATTGACCAGATACAGCTATTGCAATGTAAATAGATGAACTGCTGCTGTTTGATGCAGCCCTCTGAAAACTTGTCTCCAAAGCAGCAGCACAGTTCAGATATAATATCAACATCAGCACACACTCCAGGCTAGTCACTTAAAAGTGGTATAAATTCTGCCTCTACCCTATCTCAGTGATGCGTTAAATTCATAACCTAATTGGGACTATTTAAATGCTAGTGTTATCAAGCATATACTTTTCTCTTTCTTTTTAAAATAAAGCTAGGAAATAACTAAGTTAATATATTTGATTTTATCCAAAAGGCCAAAAAACCAACAAATACAAAAGTTAAGACTCCTAGTAGAATATAAAGTTGTCTCTAGTGCACAGTCTATATATTTTGTGATAACAACAAGATGAAGCTATGCATTTAACCAGAAAAGAAGGAATAGAAAATATGGCATATATGCAATGTATTTGAGTTAATATTGCCATAAGAGCCTAAAGTTATTAATTTCATGCATACTTGTTTTTCTCATTTTAACTGTGAAATTGTAATGTGTCATTAACCATAGTTGTTTTCATTTAATTAAGATAAAATGTATGGGCTAGGCCCCCAGGACTGGGTTTTCTGTGCCTGGAACTGTTGGGGGAAGAGGGCATAGCGAGGGAGCATGAAGGACTGATCCAGTGCCTCAATCTAAAGCAACATCAGGGCTGGTCTAACTTGCACTGGCTGGTAATGGCCTCCAAGGGGCTGTTGCAACAGTTGCAGGTCAGCTGGATATGGCAGCTCTCTAGCCATGCCCCTTATGATGAGAATCAATATAGGGTAGTGTAGGAGCCACTATACCACCTTTGGAGTCCCCCATGCTGGGAGAATCTCCAGTAGGCAGTAAAGATAACTTTTCTTTCTACTTAGCAGGAATTGAAAAAACAGCCACAGTAGGGGAACTGACTCTGGCTCTAGAGCTCTTGTCTCATTGATGTTACCTCTTGGACTGACTGAACACCCTCCTCCACTCCACTAGCACAAAATACATAAAAGATAAAGAAAATAGAAGTCCTGTCCCTTCTTCCCTACTCCAACCATGAAAACATGCAGAATAGAGGGGGAAAGAGGAGACGGAGCTATGGCTCTGACCCCTTTTACAAACACTGAGGATTAGGGCTGGGGCAGTGGGAGTAAGTGGGAGCTCCTTGATGAGGTGTTCCGTCCCCCATGGCAATTAGCTGCCTGAGCTCCCTTGGGAAGGCATGACTGCCCTCTGCTCTGAAGGCTTTTATGTGCCTAAATGGACCAAATGTATAACACAGATTCTATATTTCACCAAAATCAGTGTGTATCCTTTGACAGACTCCAGTCTTACAGTGAGATGTGAAATAAAATCTACGTGCTCATTACTTCATAATATAATGCAAATATGCTCTTTGATATTTTTCATCTGGAGTTCATAAAATTATATCAATGCCAGGTCATAAATCTACTGTACTCATCACCCAATTCTGCCACAGTTGTTCACACAAGAAACACCTTACTGTACCAAAAACCCCACTCATTGAACATTACTAATGATGGCAGAGCCCAGCCCTAGTTTTTTTTTTAGCAGCCAAACCATTAATTGTCTAAGACGTTTAAGGGAGGGATGCTTTCACACACACCATTTTTTAATTGGCTTCTGGTGTCATGACCTAATTAGCTGTAATTCCAAGTCATTGTTAAAGTATGGTGTTATTTCACACAGTGCAACATCCATGACAGAATAGGAAATTTATGTTCAAGGCACACATGCAAGTATTAAAAAGAACTAAAAATACTCTTCCTAAATGATTGCTAACATAACCCTACTATATTTCTTAGAATCCAAAACTTGAACACACAACAAACAAATACAGAGAAACACTGTAGACTCCTCCCTGAGGCAGAGAGGCACAATTCAACCCATTTTGCTCCAGGTTGGCTCTTTTGAAGACCGACTTCGCAGGACCCAGATTGCACATTTCCCTCAGAGTCCCATAGCCTGCAAACAGGACCGGGGGCCCCTTAAGATTTAAAATGATAGCCTGTAATTTTCAATACACCACACAAATAATGTTTGTTTTATGGAACATTTTTAGGAAAATATTAATAGTTTTAACAGAAATTGGCTCAAAAAGTTAAATTTGGACCTGTAGTTTGAAACTGCTAATTCACTTTGCTTCCATGGAAAAGCTCTGCTATCCAGTGGGGAAGAAGGAAGAAATCTTGTTAGGAAGAAATATGTAGCAGTACCCACGATGCCAGTTAGTGCACTGTACAGAGGATGTATACACAGTCCCCTATGTAGTGTTTGGTCCATATATGTGCTGAGTGCAGACTCACTGGCCTTGTTACCATTTGTGGGCACACAAACCCATTTCTCACTCCATTCCCTTGTGGAATGCCTGCTACAATAACACTTCATTTGTGACATCTAGATTCCTGCAGGAGTGAGGATGGCCTTGTGGTCAAGGCACTGGACTTAGACTCTATATATCTAGGTTCAATTCCTATCTCTACTACAGATGCCTGGTGTTGCTTTAGGAAAACCATTTAGTTAATCTTTGCCTCAGTTTCCCATCTATAAAATGGGGGTTGAAATATTTCTCTCCTTCAACTCTCTACCTATTTAGATTGTAAACACTTCTGGGCAGGGACAGTCCCTTACCGTATATACAGATATGCAGTGCCCAGTCTTGATTGAGTCCTCTAGGCACTGCCTAATACAAATAAGAATGATGTTTGGAATCCTTATTGTTTAGCTGCTGGTATAACTGTACAAGTATTCTGCTTTAGGGGCCTGCTCCCCCTGAAGCCAATAATGAATCAATCTACATAATATACTAAGCCTGATTACAGTCTGTACTGAAACATATAGAATCCCTTTCCTTAACCTATGTGGCCAGATTCCTGTTTCTGCTATAACCCTGGAAAAGAAAATAGCACCCAGGGATTGTTTTTTTGCTACTAGACCATGAGTAATGGAGACAAAGTCTCATCTTGAATAATATATAGAATGAAATGTAATATTTAATTCCAGCAACAAACCCAGAAGCAGATATTAATGCATGAAATTTGATGAACTGGTCTAAACTATTTATTATTAAACAAGCTAGCAGTGTAAAATATTAAAATTTAAATTTACTAAACATTTTAGAAAAGTAATGAACTATTTCTGATGCTACATTGTTCTCTGGAGAGCAGTCGTGCACTTTGCATTCATGTTGTCTTCACTTACTTTCCACAGGTTTAAAGTTTTCTGAAGTCATGCAGTTATTTTTTGAAAAGGGATTAAAGGCTTTTAAGTTATGCATTCAGCTACTCTAATAGGAAGAGTTAATTAAGCAACTTTTACAAGGACCTTTTCCTGTTGGTTTCTTATTTATTGTTATGTTTTCCTCCTAGAGATAAAATGATATAGCGTTTTCAGTTATTGCTGTAACTAAATCAAAGAAACTTCAAAGACTCTGGATGCATCTAAACATGTCTGATGCAAATATTCTAAATGAAACCCAAAAGTTAGAATGGGTAATGAGGAGCTGGTAGGTTCTTTTTTCTTCCCTTTATGGTTTTAAGCACCTAGAAGTTTCCTCTCCCATTTAGAAAATCTGTCAAACAATCTGTCCATTCAGCCCCTCTCACGACAAACATTTTTTACATGATATCTCCACATTTCTATGCACCCTTGTCAACTGGAGCCTGCAGTATTGTTTAAAGAGCTGCTAAGGCAAAGCCAGGAGCTGTCTTAATAAATCCGAATTTTCGTTGAGAAGATCCATTTTTCCTTACCAAAAAGAGCAGTTCATAGCACAATTACTTGAAACATTGTAAAAAGTAAGACAATGCCACACCGCCCTGCAACAAATCTGTGCAAATGTATGCAGCTTCTCTCTGATCACCATTCAAAACATTTCACCTAAACATTTGAAAACTTCACAAATCCATTTTGGAATGCAGCCTTTATGATCTTAACTTACATGTGCAGTCAACTTCCAATTATTTAATTAGTACCTTAGTAATTGCTCCTTTAGTATATACACATACCAAATTTCAATTAATGAAATGAACTTCAATTAGTGAGCTAGTAAACCCATTTAAATGAACTTCATGCAATCAATTTTTTTTAAAAAAGTATGCAGTTAATGAAAGTACAGTTAGTATGAATTCTACTTCCAAATAAGAAGTGAAAGGTTTCTTATTGGTTTTAAAATCTAACAATAAATATTAAATAAACACTTACAACTTCTCCCAAATAATCAGTTGCTTCAGTAGTTATAGACCCACAAACATACAACATGAAAAGCTGGATTGCTATAGATTTAGACAATTTATCTCACAGAAATTAAGGATGGAGGAAGTAAACAGAGGTAGATGGAACTATAATATGTTTATGCCCAGTACCTTGCCTTCATCAGATGATGACTTGATGTCTAACAGTGTGTTTTCTCATTACATATAGGTATGTCTCCTAGTTTACTGGCACACCCATTCCAAATTGAGCTCATCTGCTCATAAAGGACTTGTTGCCTGTGATACACACTTTTATTATTTAGAGATCTATTATCCATCTTTCACTGCCATCCCCTGCTAACATTCATGTGCATTCTCATTTATACTAGGGGAATTTAAGCACAAGTAATGGAAGAGAAAATATACTCAATGGCTCTGATGACTATTGTGTTACCCACTCGTCTTTCAGATTTTTCTTCACCTGCCTGTGCTATATAATAGTTCTTTCCCTACTGATAGTAGGCAGGTGCAGGTCTTGAAAGATTTTACCATTTGGTTTGATTTTTGTGCCACTATTTTTCATTTAAAGCTTCCTTCAAGTACACTCCAGTCTTTAGTTTCCCATTTGGCACTGTTTCTCACAAAGGCATGTGACTCAGTTGAAGTAACAAATGATTTAATTGCCTTCCTCACAAGATGGAATGGGCAACTCTCCTTGGTTTATAGATGTTGAGTAAGTCATACCTTGATAGATCTACTCAGTGCTGTTATTGAGATCCGATGGCCATTTTTCCTGGAAGATGCACACATTGGGCCTGATCTGTAGTATAATAACCACTTGTGCTGCCTGATAACTTCTTATTAAGAATATGCTGGACAAAAAAAAGTCTTGGCCTTTAGTCTCTCAGTTCACTTAGCCTAGGATAAAAATAGCTTGTAAGCAAGAAAACGCCTCACGTTATCACTGAATTGTTTTGCATTTGTGATGTATGTCCTGGAAAAACTGTTTGCAGGAGAGACTGTACTAGTTGAGTTTCTATTGGAAGAAAGTGTTTTCCAGGTCAAAGGGTTGTTTTGGGATGGGCCAACATGTTCTGTACACTTTCTTTCCTTCTAAAGACTTTCTTTTGTGGAAAAATCCTGTGGCATTTAATATAAACTGTCTGTGTTTGTTTCTTAAACCATCATATACCTGAGAGAGAATTCTATGGAATGGTCAAAACTTCTATAAGAAGATTTCCATGTTCTGTTAATTCACATTGTCTTTTAGAGATATTTATGGTGAGCTCAACTGATTTAGTTCCTACTAAATCTATAGGACTTTTCCAAAAGTATTTCTAGAAATAGGAGAAGCAGTGGCACTTGCCTGGAAGTCCCTAAGAACTCAGATGTGAAGGAACAACAAATGTCAAAGCAAGGAGCAGAGGGATCCACATGGGGGCTGACTTCAGCTCTGTCCTGTGTCCATGAAGACATGTAAAGTTGGGTGGTGCTGGGAGTGGAGAGAAGCTATGGGAAATGAAAGAGGACAAGGCCAGCACTTGATAGCATTCTTCTTAGAAATTCAAGTTTGTGTAGAGCCTTAGTCTCCAAAAAGTAGAATTATATCAGGGATGAACTTGACCACTATAGCTAGCAATGATGTTAAGCTCAGTTGGGATATTTCAATGGAGCATTTTAGCTACATAATATTTCCTGTTATGAGGCAACTCGCTACCGTCTGTCCTTTGCATAAGGAAACTTTGTCTGTGTCTGCCACTGGTCAGCTCCCTGACTCAGCCAGCCACAGGCAATTCAAGTACTCTCCTCTTAGCCTACACAGGCTCTGCCATCCCTTTGAAGATTAGCAGTAGGCACATTCCAATCCCCAAGTCCTCCAAGCATTCTCTGGAATGTACAGCCCTGTTCCACTGGACGCTCACAGAATTCACAGAACTGCTATTTCCACAGCTCCTCAGTTTCACCTTAGGATCATCACTCTGCCTAGCACACAGCAGTTAGCTATGTTTACGTGAAAACAAGAATAAGTTTATTTAACAAAGAATAGAAATTTGAGAAGACTCAAGTAAGATTAATGGAAACAAAAGGTTATCTATAAAATAATGTCATAACACACATTCTAGAGCCTAAACTTAACTAACAAGGTGCTCTTTTGTCCAATAAGGTACTGCCTACCCAAAGTCTTTCTTACAGCATTTTTAACTTAGATGGCTGAGACCTTCCTATCATAAGAACAAGCCCACTGGCAGCTTGTCTCCCCAGATGAAGGATACCAGTGCATCTCTCTGCGTTCCTAGATATATTAGACAAATGCTTTGTTCTTCAGCTGTAAACAGAGTTCTGCACTCTTTCCCCCATACTCTATCCCATTGATCTCTTCATGTTCATTTCTTTTCCTGAAGTCCCCACAATCTCTTCATTAGCATTTGACTCCATACCAAAATAGACCTCCATTGTAAGATACATAGTGGTGAGCCAGGGAGATAAGTATCTCTCACCTCTGACCTGGTGGAACCTGTCTTAAGGCATGTTACCTCTGCGTGACCTGCCTTTAATTTCAAGGCTTTAAGAAGATAATTTCCAATATGCGTACATATCTCCTTACACATTATCTTCACATACATTTTTCAAAAATTATGAGGACCAGTGTGACACAGGCTTTCAGTTGGGCTCTCACATGACATTCTTGCATGATGTAGATTCCAGATACAGGGGATCCCGGTAACCATTGTGAACCCTTGTGCTCTCTGTCAGTTGACAGAAAGAGATTTGTGGGTCATGTTGTTATTGCTGATGAGATGACTGAAGTTAATAACTTGCCATATACTATGTTTTTCTTGAATCATAGATCATAGAATCTCAGGGTTGGAAGGGACCTCAGGAGGTCATCTAGTCCAACCCCCTGCTCAAAGCAGGACCAATCCCCAGATAAATCATCTCAGCCAGGGCTTTGTCATGCCTGACCTTAAAAACCTCTAAGGATGGAGATTCTACCACCTCCCTAGGTAACCCATTCCAGTGCTAAAGTTCTGTGTATTCCTGTAAACATACCTTTCAACCTGCCAAGGCTCAAACAGGGGACACAGTATGTGACAAAAGCCCAAAATGAGGGATTGTGATGGGGTGTACAAACCCTGCACTAGAAAAGGAGTTAAAAAGCTACCTTGAGTCTAGGCAGCCTTACCCTAGCACACCTGCAAAGCATGCATGTTCTGGAGGAGGAGCTTCACAGGTGACCAGAATAGCTCAGTAACAGGCACCCCATGAAGGTAAACAGACCTACACTCTTCTCTCCTTCAAGGGAGCACTATGGGAGGTCTAGCCTCCTGAGGTCCTGATTACTGAGAATCTTCCCAGCCTGGGAAAGGATTTTGGACACTTGCAAGATCCAGGATTTATCCTTGAGTTATTTTGTTTACATACCTTTGCTTTGCCCTTTTGTTTAAGGAAAATGGTAGGAAGCAGTCAAGGGAGCAGCAGTGCAGCACCTCTTGTGGGTGAGAAACTCACTTCCCACCACAGGACCCAACTGGAACCTTGTGAGACTGATAGGGTGCATCTACATAGTAAGCCACGGAGCCTGGGTTAACAGATACAGCTTGCAGGGGTCAGGCTATGGCGGTAAAAATAGCAGTGTAGATTGGGCTCGGGCTGGAGCTCAGGCTCTGAAGCCCACCCCTTCCCTAGGCTTCAGAGCCTGAGCTCCAGCCCAAGCCTCAGTGCCTACTCAGCTCTTTTTAGAGCTATTGGCTGAGCCCCGTGAACCCAAGTCTATCGATCTGGGCTGTGAGACTCGCCACTGCCCACCGTGTGGATGCACCCATAGAGTTTAAGGAGAGTAAGGTGCACCAGATCATCTAGTCTGACCTCTTGTAAATCACAGGCCATCAACATGCACACACTAAATCCAGAAACTGAAATAAGACCCCAATATTACAGTCCACAGGATGCTAGACTATTATGAGATACGGGCAGAGAATAGGCAGGACCAAGGTGGATCAGTACCCAAGGTCCCTGAAATGACAGGTAAATTATTCAATGCGATATACCCAGATAATCCTGGCAAGTGACTTGTACCCACATGCAGCAGAGGAAGATGAGAAAAACCCAGGGTCACTGCTAATTTGACCTGGGGGAAATTCCTTCCCAACCCCACAGACGGTGGTCAGTGAGACCCTGAGCATGTGAGCAACAAGCAGTCAGCCAAGCACCAAAGAGAGAGAGAAAAAATGGTCGATGCCACTGTAGAGTACAGGCCCAACCCATCTCTAGCTGTGGCTTCAGAGGAAGGAGATTGGAGAAAAAAAACAAAAGAACCAAGTATACTCTGGGAAAATAGGAGGGAGAAAATCGCTTCCTGACCTTTGCAGGTAGGTGACTGAAACCCTGAAGCTTGAGGTTTTAGGAACACAAAACAAAAACCAGAAGTGAGGCCTAGGACTGCTGAGCTCTGGTCCCTGCCATCACAAGCAACGCCATTTTACAATCACACTTATAAATTTGTCCAGCTCTCTCAAAACTAAGTTATTTGCCCCCACAGCTCTTAGGTGGGAGGCTGTTCCAAAACCTCATCACCCTGGTGGTTAGAAAACTTCTTCTGAATTTGTCCATGGACAGTTTGTTTTCAGTTGTTGTTGTTGTTTTGTTTTGTTTTTGTTTTTTGCCAACATTGTCCTTTAGCTTAAGTAGCTCTTCCCCGCTCTGGGATCTAACCACCCTGATGTATTTATAGAAAGTAACCATATCCCCTCTCAGCATACCTTTTGCTGAACTAAACAAGCCAAGTGTCTTCTAGTCTTCTCTCATAAAATAGGCTCGCCACTCTGCTGATCATCCTAGTAGGTCTTCTCTGCACCTGTTCCATTTTGGGAGGGTGCCCATGTTCCCCTACCAATCTCTGGATAGGGCTGAAGGTGAAAAACTGTCCCAGATACAGGAGAATCTAGACTAGGAAGACTCTATAATTTAGAGGGTCATGATCTTGGGACGTTGGCCGTTGAGGCCTGCAACCCCTTACCTGACAGTGGGACTATCCTTCATTGGACTCATTGTATATGCTGAAAGGGATGGACAGCTTATGGCTTGGCCAGAGGACTGGGATATGGAAGGGGCAGATCACTACAGGGTTGGAGTGACTGTGAACAGGGCTGTCAGAAAAGAAGAAAGCCTGCTACTGCCTTGCCTGATTACTAGGCAGTATCTGTGGTGAGTGACCCCTTCACAGGGACACAAAATAGTTATTTCTGCAGGGTGTTGTATAATGGATATTCTCAAATCTTATGAAAAAATAAAAACCCAAAGGCATGTTTCTGCTATTTGCTGTTTTCTATATGACTAAAGATCCTTTCCCCAAATTCGATTTACTGATCTGGGCCTGATCCTGCTGACACTAAAACCAATGGGAATTTTGCTGTTATCTTCAGTAGAAATAGGATTTGGGCCTTCATTTTCTTATTCTTCTTTCCCATGAAGGATTCTTGCAATGTGACAGATTCATGCCACACGTAACCTACTGTAGTGTCAAATGTCATCATTAAAATATCAAACACACATTCACTGAATTCCTAATGTTTCTCTATTTGAGTTGTTCCAGCAGAGGTTTATATGAACCCTGAATTTTCTTTACCTTCCCAGTACTATAAGAGTTTTTGTTGACTTGTTGATTGGAATAATGGACTAAATTTTCTGCTGGTGTAAATTGTCATAGCTCCATTGGCCAATAACATCTTTTTAGCTCAATACAGGAAGGTTAGAATTTAAAATGTCGATTTTTTTCTTTCCACTGGAACATACATGGCAATGTCAATTCCAAGAGTAGTAACAGGAATAGCCCTGTATGTTGTCTTGGTCTCAGGTTAACTGAGCAGAAGAAATATCTTATGAGAACCTAATAAATAAAGGGTTTTTTATATTTGTGCTCCAAGCTAACATATGGTCAGACAATATTTTCCAGCCCCTCCTATATCCATCTACACTTGTCTGACTACTATAATTTTCAGGACTGCCCATCTTGTTTTGTTGCTCCATAAATGTTTGGTCTGCTGATGCTTCTATTATTCTCACTTTAGGCAAAGTCATATCTTTGAAGATTCATACTGCAATATGAGGGAACATTCCTATCAGACTTAGTCTGACTTTTGGAATATAGCGAAAAGCTTGAGAATTCCGATCTGTTGTAGTGTCTTTTGTTTGCTGATAGCCAAGTCTGGGATTCTACCTATGTTCTATGATGCTGGAGTTTCAACTTACTAAATTCAGCTTTCTATTCTACATTCCTACATAGAGTGATAATTCCCCAATGCACAACAATTTATTCAGAATGAGCTGAACTTCCCTTATTACAATTTTGAGGAATCTTTGGCTGCTAGTAAAGTTCTGCCTGTGACTGACGTCATAAACAGTCATGTATGTAGCTGGAGCTATCTATAAATACATTAAATCAGCCTGTATGCTCTTCAGACATTTCCTCTCTACACAACATAGTGTTTTGGAGGCTTTAAAATATATTTCTAGATGACACAGTGGTCCTAGAAAAAAATACTTATAAAATTCATAACAGATTGAGGCTACTGGTTTCGCATGTCATTTCACTGAAATACTCATACCAATAATACAGTAGTTTGGTACTGTACAGCATGTTCAGAATACAGTTTTGGGAAAAACAAAAATATGCAGTGGTAACTGAATCAGAGCCAGATTTAAAAATAGACTAAACAGCAGCGACAACATTCCATCTACTGTAATTCGTCTCCTCTCCCAGCCTTTTTTCTATAATTTCAGCTATCATAAATCATAATTAAATTACTATAAAATCTATTGCCTGAGTACTTAATTAGATTATGAATCTCACCAGTAACCATATGGCATGTATCACATACCAAGCTTGTTGAACTAAGGATTGAAATTATTTGCAAATAAATTGCATGGAAGTTTTCCATAGTTTCCTTATGTGACCCCTGTACAGAGCTTTGAATATCTAAGGTCAGAGAGAACATAAATATTCATTTCTAAATGATTCATGATGGATCCTCCATTGGATGAATTATAGAATAATTCTAGTTAACCAACAATGAAAACATTCTAGATATTGATGATTAGTGTTGTACACATTGGTTGGCCAAATACTCTTTCCTGATGTTTGTTTTGGTAAAAAAAAAGGCTTTGTTCAGACTGCCCCCTACAGAAAATAACATGATACTCATTTATTACTTAAGGTTTATAGTTACTGAAAAAAGAGAGTTCAGAAATGTATCAGAATAGTCATATATCTGGATTCTGTTTGCTTTTTACAGTTCTGAGGATAGTGTGGCTGCTCAGTAAGATGTGTAGCCTGCAACTGCACATAAAAAAGTGTCAAAATATTTATTTAATATTGGTATCAGAAAATGGATTTTATTAAACATCTTATTTATGTCAGAAATTGTATTTGTCATATTCTCAGCAAGCCAGATTGCCTAAACAGACCAGCATCTGTGCTTAGCTTTCCCTCCAAAAACTAATGAACAAGGTTAAGGTTTTGTCATGGTAATTTTTAGTAAAAGTCAGGGACAGGTCGTGGACAATAAACAAAAGTTCACAGAAGCCCGTGACCTGTCCCTGCGACCTGTCCCTGACTTTTACTAAAAATAATTGGGGGGGAGAGGGACTGATTGCTGTGCTGGGGGCTGAAGCCAAAGGAAGTCACAGAGGTTTGTTAACGTCATGGAATCCATGACCTCTGTGACTAAATTGTATCCTTACTAAGGAACGATGTAATTGCCAGCAGTTATAAACTACCACACAGCTCTTTATAAAAGAGCACATTTATTCTTAAGGGGAAAGTACATTACAGAGAAAACACAGAAAACATACAGAAGTTCCCATATGCATGCTACAAGCTCACTCAATAGTGCTATGGGGCCTCCGTAGGCCAAAGTCCTTCCAACCCTTCCCAGGAAAGATTGGGGGCCCAACTTGGATAGAAGATTCTGTCCATCTGCTGCTTCAGAAAGAAGTCCCTGAGTCCGTTGAAACTCGGGCTATTTATCCAAAGTCCTTTCGCTGTGTGTTTGGTCTCAGGAGAATCCATTTTGAACTAATGTACGTGATCCTCTTCAGGTGGCAGCACTTCTCTAGAGGTATTACAACCTGAATGAATTTGCTTATTCACTCCACAATGTTCTTCACTCTTGGAGAAGCTGTGCTCACCCTCCCCCGTGGAATTACATATTGTCCCTGGCCCACAATGATACATAAACTTAATACAGTAAAATCGCCCGAAAATATTGCAGGAGAATGCCAAATCTGTCACACTCCTAATTAAGTGCCCGATCCAGCAAGGTGCTTAACACTCTCAACTCCCATTCAAATTGACGGGAATGGAGAGCATTTGGCAAGACTGGATCCAAAGTGGTGAAGACTTCAGAGGCAATGCAGCAATTGAATGATCATTGATTTGATCCACACTTTGATGAGAATGGGACATGCTTTTCTTTGTTTCTATATTTATCTTATGTGAAAAATGTTCTATCTTATATGCTTATTCCAAATCTGGATGAATACATAACTATCTTAGGGATATTATAACTAAATATTATAACTAAAATCAGTATGTCAAGGACACAGATCGGGGGCTCAGCCTGTAATTTCTTTAAATGCTGCTTTATTTTTTAAATTCAGTAAAGTGGAGGGATTTGGGTACGTGATCTCTAGGTAAGTGAAACGTTGTATTCTTTCTACTAATATTTCACAGCAGTATGGCATGGACCCATTTCTCCATCCATTTGCCAGAATGGCGGAGTGAAGATTTGCTTTGTAACCAGTACCTTGATCAAGACATGGAAAGACATACTTAAATATACTGAATGAAAGGTTCTATTTTTCTTAAACAATGAGAAGCTATATCATGGCAACAGATCAAAATAATTTCCTGTGTTCAGGCCTTTTGTTTCTATCTAAATTAAATAGTTACAAGTTTTTTAATAGTATCTCAAGAAAGAGTTTGCTCCCCACACGCTTTCTGAACATAGTAGCTTTAATGTATGAAAGTCTTATTTTGTGAATGTGGCTTCCTTCTGATGTTCTAGTAAGAATAGGCCACAGCTACTCATGACATGGAATAGTCTTGGAGACCACACGTATGTGTAACATTTTTGTCTCTGCTGTTATCCAGACTGATACCAAAAGTATAAATGCAGAAAAGTGTACATCAAAGATTATCTTTAGCCATTTCCTTCCATTTCTTCCATATTAGACAGAGAGTTCACTTCTTGAATAAAAACATAATAAAATGAGTGAGATTCATATTTGTCCAACTTTGTCTCCTTTTTGCTTTATGTTAGAAATAGGAAGGAGATGAATTTACATATTAGCAATTGGGGTTCAGAAAGTGGTCGTACTATATGTAAGCTCTGCTCTCAGGAGTTGGGGAGGTAGATATTTTTGCTGAGAAGATCAGCAGGAAATAGCTAATGACATTAAAATAATTATTGTTAGGTTTCAGAGTCAACATTCCATTGAGCTGAACGGGAACAATTTGAAGCTCTTCTAGGATCATTAACAGAGTTCTTTGCCTCCTATTGGATATGCACATGTTCAAAATGTATCTAGATTTTTAGAGGGAGTGAAATAAGTGCCTTTTACTGTAAGGGTTTTAGTCTTTAATCAAAAGTAACACTGCAAAGAAAAACAATTCTGCATAGAGTTAAAGTATGTTAAATATAAATATTTATTTTTATTTTTTTACATGGAAGTGGGAACACTTGCTGTTGATATCAAAATGTTATCCTTTGTCTTATGTGTATATATTTCCCTTCTCTGCTCCCAAAAAGCAACAGTCACAGAGACTTGACTCCGAAGACTTGGCATTTTCTCTAATTCAAATTAAATTTAAAATAATATTTAATTAGATTTATGTTTGTCTTGTAAATGAAAGTTATATTCTTGGCAGCAGGAACCAAGGAGCTGGCTGGTGGAGAGAAAAAACAACTTCTTCCTTCCCTTGTTTTGTCCGAGCTCCTTCCTTCCTCTGCCAACAATCACAATTCTTTCTTCAAAGGGAACACACAGTGAGTCAGAGAGAGCCTCACTTTTCATTTTTTATTTTGTGCTGTACAAGCTGAAGCAAATTCAGCAGTTCAATTTCAGGGCCTGTCTACTAGACTCCTGAAGCAATTGACATTGTCTATGTCATGGCAAAATGGGTCCTTCTTTTACATCTTCATCAAATTAAGCAAAATAGGAAACACAAAAACAAATATTTTTCTCAATATTTCAAAATGTAAAACCTGAGAGATTCACTTTACCTCTTGCATAAATTCCTGTAAATGGAATCTCTTTCTTCCCCTTAACTGTACAACTTTCTGTTCTAGCTCATCACATACATACTTGGGCCCCAATTCTGCAAATATTTCCCAGTTCCGATGTGTTTAGAGTGCAAAAAATGTTAATAGGATGATACCTTAGATTCTTTCTCTAGAACAATATATCACAACTATAGTATTTTGTGGTGCATAATCTTTTTTTTTTTTTTTTTTTTTTTTTTTTGCCTATCTATCACATTTTATGTGAACCTGTGTTCAAATATAACAAGCACACTTGGGTAAATGTATCTTTTGAAAATTTGAGGTTCAGAGACCGGATCCAGCTTGTGGCAGAAAGTTTTTCCTCATTCTTGCCTCATTCTGTTATGCACTTGTATGATACTGTAGATTAGCAGGATAGGGTCCATTTAAAATACCTAGGAATTAGAAATTCCACCCATTCTTCTCAATGTAAGAAGCCAAACTGACTTTTAGTAGGAAAAAGCCTTGCCTGGAAGAGTGTGCATGCGGCAGTCAATTGCTATATGTGGAAAACTAAGGATATAATAGGGAATAAAGTGAATGTGTAATGTACTGAAACCAAAGCTACTATAAGCTAATGCTGTCTGAAAAAAGTGAAAGAATTGTGGTTAAATCTATATGTCTAGGAGGTGACTTACTCAGTGATCTAACATCTATAAACAGTGCTTCTCAGCTCTCTGTGTGTTATGTGGGCCACATTCACGTGATATATATACAGGGATGAAAGTAACTGAGAACACTTACCAGTACGGGGTGGGGGATGGCTCTGGCCCCCGGAAGGGGCAGAGCCTCAGGCAGCAGGGGCGGGGCTGGGGTGGTCTGCAATCCCCAGCCAGCCATTGGCCCATGCCACCCAGGGCTCCCTTGTTGATTTAAAGGGCCCAGAGCTCCAGATGCCACTGCTGCTGCATCCGGAGCCCCGGGCCCTTTGAAATTGCTGGCCCCAGGGCAGCTGCTTCCTTTGCCCTTTAATGTCCCTGCCCCTTTTGCCTCCCCTGTTGGTGGCCCTGCAGGTACGGACCTTACCAGCAGAGCCCCCCACAGGTGAGGCAAAGGGGCAGGGACATTAAAGCACTGCTGCGGCAGCGCTTTAATGTGGGCTGGGTATGGGTCGGTGCACGTTCTTACCGGTACGGGTACCGGCCCATACCGGCTCACTTTCACCCCTGTATATATACTACCTGTATGGTCCTGATGATATCATATGCACCACAATTGTGTGCTGATTGGACTGCAAGTGGTCCATGGGCTATGGATTGAGAACCATTAATCTATAGTATCTAGTGCATTGACTTTCTGGTGCCCATTCCTAGTTGTAATGGACAGTCTTTCTCCTGCCCTAGAACAAGGAGGGGAGTGAGACTACCAAATCACTAAGACGTTATATAATGTGCAAAGGATTTGTGCACTAAAAGGCCCACGTGTACAGGATATGAATGCAAGACTTTAAAAAAATTACTTATAAAAAGTGTTCAGTATGAAAGTTTTTGGGTTTTGTTTGTTCACAAATCCAGGACTTTACAATAATGTTGTACTGAATCTTCTGACTTGTCAGATTCTTATTAGCTCTGTAACCAGCAAAAATGGCTACTTTATGATGCCATTGGCTATAGTATAAGTATTTCCAAAAGTCACTAAAGAGAGATTGTCTAGGAGATGATGTCTAACTTATGTGTCATGAATTATTATTATGCAAGAATTTATGTACCTTCAAATTACTATTTGTTTGTTTTTTTATTCATAAACACAATATTGCTGATTGCTTATATAGTTGGTTCTGTCAATTCTGACCCTATTGACAAATTCAGTGGTGCTTAGGAATAACCATGTGAAGGGATAGTTTGTTATCCTGAACTTACACTAGGGCATTTTCAAAAAGTGGTCTATTATTAATCATTAAGGACTAGATGTAGTAAAACCATGTCGGTCCTCTGCACCACAAGGTTATGGCAGTACAGGAGACTTTTAATTAATATCTTAAAGGCCTCACAATGGTTTACCACTTATCAATGGCAAAGACAGCTCATCTCAAGGTGGGTTTTCTTTGAGGAGAGAGGGACAGGGAGCAATCTGAAGGTGAACTTCAGTACAGTGACTCTTTTTGGCCCATCTCTACTTATGCACCAGAGTTATATCTATCCCATACATCAAAACAATCCTTATTAACACATGTGTACTTCCAAAGTGAAGTTGATTGAAGCAGATCACTAGCCTTCCACAAGTCCCGAGCACGGAAGGCATTGAAGTATACCCCGCTTGCCGACACTCTAAGACCCCAGGGCTACAAGGTCAGGATACATGCCCTAACCATGGGAGCCCTGGGCTCGTGGGATCCCCACAACAAGCCGGTACTGAGAGTGTGCGGAATCGCTTGACAAAACGCCCAGCTCATGAGACAGCTCATGGTGTCTGACACCATCAGGTGGTCTAGAGACATCTATACAGAACACATCACGGGACACCGTCAATACCAGGTTGAGTAATTGAAACCACCCACCAGGGAAATAACCCACTTCCTTCCCTGACAAACCAAGAGATGCACCCCACCCATGCACATATTCACTACACTGATACTGACTTGGACTCTTAATATATTCCATGGGTGGTGTACTCGAGCCCACTTATCCACTGATGCTTTAAAAACTCCTGCACTCCAATCTGTGTCTATGCTGGTTATGTGATATGTATGTATCTCGTGATCCTTGTAACCGATACCTGTAATCCCTCATAACTCAAGCTTGACCCCAGATGTACAGTACCTTCCCTCTTAACTTGTGTATATTTAATTTTAAACATTAGCTTTAATAAAATTTTTATATCTTCGTTTTTGTGTCATCATAAAATGTGGATACCAGACATGAAAAGTCTATATATTTTTTCTGCTCATTTGCTTACTTGTTCTTTCCGGCATCCTCTGACAGCTTTATTTTTAAAATGTGTCCGCTCGTGTGGGACAAAGACCCACACTGTGTTTACATGAGTTACATGGGTTTAATAGCAAAACTAAATGATTATATATAAAACATGTACTAATCAGATGATGAATTAGCTGGGTCTTCCACAGCAACCATATTAGAGTGAATGCAGCTTGCATTGAAGTCTATGGAGTATTTAGTCATTTGTTTCAATGTGAACAGGATCCAGCTTAGAATTTAAATAATAATATAAGATGAATATTAATTTAATAATATTCACCATACAATCTGAGCTAACAATTTATAGTCACTAATAATAATAACCAAAGAAGACCCTGTATCACTTCAAAATGAGATTTTCTGTTGCTTTTTCTTAAAATAATAAGTAACATCATCTGCTTTATGTATTAACTACTTAGAAATATCACTTTAAATAAAGGAATCCTGAACTGTAGCTATCAAAACCTTGTGGGTTTCTCTCTAGCAGTTAAGTAAAGGAGTCTGGGAAATCTCTGAGGCCCCAGATTTGGTCTGCAGCTGGCACTGGTAGCAACAGGCCACTACTTGTACTACTTCTCCTCAGTGGTGTTAAGTCACCTTCAGCCACATTCAACACAGACTGATGGGACAGCAGCTACCAATCAATTCCCAGAGACAGCTAGATGGAGCTCCCTAGAGATCTAAGAGAGACTCTGGCAGAGTTTAATCCATTAATATGAGAAGAAATGATGTTGAAGCCTCCAGAAGACTTCAAGAGTAAGCGGTGGGGTACAGAAAGGGATTCTGAGTCAGGCTTGTTGAACCTTGGCTGAGTTTCAAGTTCATAGTAAGACTTGAAAAGTGGTGATTTTAGTATAGTGTGAGACTTTCTTGTACAGTCTTCGAGTTACAAGTTATTTATAAAATGCATGGTGTTTGAGGCAGAGAGCTGTGGAGGCGAGAGTCTGCATTACATTTGTTCAGGGTTATATTGAATTGCTCCCACAAAACATCTAGTCAGATGCTTTCCAAGCCAAACTGGGTGGAGCATTCCTGAGGAAAATAGGATCAACAGTTCATATGTGAACTTGACAGGCCTGTGATCACACAAACAAATAGTGTATGGTGGCTCAGTTCTCTTCTGAGTCGCTGTTGTCTGTCTGTAGCTGGGGATAATACCTTTTTTCTTGACCTGAGGGTCTGGATATAATGATTTAAAGGCCTGAGGTGAATTATAGGCGTGATCATGATAATCACTGTAATTTCTGTGGTAGGAGTCCCTTGTTATGTGTGTAGGATGATTTGGGCCCTTTTCCTAAAGAAAAGATCTGGTATACATTAAATAAAAACAGAAATGTTGGAAACAAACTAAAAACAACCCCATGTATGCACCTTCTTTTTTCCCCGGGGGGGGGAAAAGACTGGCTCATCATTTTTAGCTCTGGGGCCAAATCACTTGGGAAACTGGGCAAAGGGTGTTGCTTTTGCGCTGCTAAAGCTCTTGCTGTGGAATGAACAAGTAACCACAGAAACTAGTTTATTCAGCTGGATCATCATCTTGGGTTAGTACAATTTTCTTTGATGCTATTAAAGTTGCAGCCTGTTGCCTTGAACCAAATATACTTGTGTGTGGTGTCATGTTTATTTTCTCAGTCTCTGGTAGCAATGACTCACAGCCAAATCATCCTGCTGCAGGAATTACCTATGAAGGGAATTGGAAACTCCATGGAGTTTCCCTGGCATAGTTCCCTACCAGATGGTGCCTCCGGAACCCCTCTAAAGGGGCTTCCACAGTGCAGAGGTAGAAAGATCTTAAGTAATTGTTGCTTCAGGTAGTTTGAATTACTTTGGGGTGCAAGAGAGGATAATGTTTCTGCTCCTCAAGCTGTGCTCACTCCCACCTTTGACGTACCGCTCCTCAGGTATAGCTCCACATCACCACAGATCCCCCATGGATCCTGGGGAAGTTGGGCAGGGGAGGAAGAAGTATGCTGCAAAGGCTGCCCTTTCACATTTCAATGGCCTTCCAGCCCTACCTCCAACTGCTGAAGGGCTAATATGCCCTTCGTTTAATTTTTATCAGGATTCTAACATATCTTTCAGTTCCATATGATATTGTGCATTGGTTCATCAAACATATTGATGATGGGAGACCACATCATTCCAAGATTTTTGTTATTAAATCTGAACAAAATATTTCCTAGTGCTGCAATGAGGAGAACCAATTTGGGATCTTTGGAAATGAGCATTACATCATCCTTTTCACTCTAGTTCATAAAAACAGAGGGGAGTTATGAATTGTGATGTGCTTAAAGCATTTGAAACCAGACATTTTGTGTGTTCTTACAAAGTAAGTCTGGGATTTTTCAAAAGGCCCTTTGGAAGGTAGATGCCCAAGTCCCATTGACCGTCAGGGCCCCTTTCAAAATCCCAACCTAAATATACACATGGAGATTTTTTCCCTAAATTCAAAAATAAAGTAAAATCACTCCCAGACTGTTTTCTTGTTTGCCAAGTTTCAGAATAAAATAGATTTTTTGTATCCAAGTAATGAAGCTCTGAAAATAAAAGCTTATGGAAATGCTGGTACAGCATTAGTTATAGCAATGTTAATGGCACTGATACAATGATGTGATGCTATAGGCTGTTAATCCTAAAGAAAACTTTCTTGGAAAGAAATGAGCTTCAGAGCTCAATGGGATCTCAGAGGAAGTTGGACTGAAAAATGAGAAAAGCTTTTTTGGCCAACATAAAGCAATGTATTGCTTTCTCATTTGAGAGACTTAGATTGCAAAAACTAAGAGTTTTTGAACAGAAAAGTGATTGCTTCTAAAACATTTAAAAGAGCTTGTGATCTATATACATTTTGGGATTTTTAAATAATTCTGTTTTAAATCTTGAAAAGGTTTTGGAGAAGTTCTGGTGGGTTAACTGAGGAAGACACCATACATTTTACCTGTGCTCACTGGTCTCAGAGTGAGCTTTAGGTTGTGAAATATTTAGTACAAATATACTTCTCTAAGAATTGTCCCTTGGAAAAATTGCAAGAGGAATTGCAATGATGAAGAGTTAAGTGAACCCTAAGATAATGCCAAAAGAGTACAATACCATAGCCTGGGAGGTTTGAAGATGTATGTGGAGGGGCCTTTAAGATGGAAAATGTAGCAGGACAGGTTCCCAGAAAAGCGTGTCAAAGTATGGTTTTGCAAACTTTCTGGAATTTTAAAGTGTCTGATGCATTTCCTGTCACAAGAAATGAGGAATGTTTGGAAACACAGAGCTAAATTCTGCTCCCTATTACACCAGTGTAAATCCAGAGTAATGGAACCGAAGTCCTCCTGCTACTCTAGTTTTAAAACAGCATAAATTAGAGTAGAATTTAGTCTATAAAAATATCAGAGGGGTAGCCGTGTTAGTCTGGATCTGTAAAAGCAGCAGAGAATCCTGTGGCACCTTATAGACTAACAGACGTTTCCATGGGGCTGAAGCTTGTCTCTGACTACGGTGGAAATACCCACTTCGCAGACGCAGGTAAGGATGGAAATTTCAGGGGCAGTATTTATGCTAGCAAGCAAGCTAAGATAACGAGGTTGTTCATCAGGGAGGGTGAGGCCCGTGTTCTAGCCCAGTGAGGTGATTAACACCAAGGAGGAGAAACTGCGTTCGTAATTGGCAAGCCATTCACAGTCTTGTTGAGTCTTCTCTCTTTTCTGTCCTGCCACCCCACCCAACATGAATACAGTTCTGTTGGCGATCTGGAAGCTACTTCTCGCCCGTCTGCGACCTCAAAGATAGTATTCTCTAGTATCTAACTAGTGACGAGTGCACCGATAACAGGTACCCACCCACCAACAGCACAGAAAGAAGAACTCACACATGACTCCTCCTGAGGGCCGAAAATGACGTCTGGACCTATACATATTACTATGTTCGCCGACGTGCACAGGCAGAAAGGTGGCAAAAACACACCGCTTGCCTCATAACCTAAGTCGTGCAGAACGCAATGCCATCCACGCCTCAGAAACCACCCTGGACATTATCTCAAAGGAGGCTGATAAGGAGGTCTGTTGTCATGCATGAACGGTCTGACTACCTAGAAGGAGTGCCGCCAGGACACTCTCCTAATGTACCAAATTCTACAGGCTCACTTCCCTCAGAGTCCCACTGAGGAATACACTAAGAATGGACATCTCACTCAGTACACTCTCTCTTTATCTAATCTCTATATATCATAATCAGCATTCTTCTAGAGCCCCGGTACCAGGGTATATCATCTGTACTACCCAAGATCCCACAAACCCGGAAATCCAGGTAGCGCCTCATGCAGTCCGGCATGGTCTAGCTGCTCTACTGAGGGACTGTCTGGAATGTGGACTCTCTACTCAACCTATGACCAGCACCCCAGTCTTATCTCCGTGACACACTGATTTCCTGAGGAAAACACAACGCATTGTCACCTCCCATTAGATGATAATCCGTATGTTCCTAGCCACCATGGATGTAGAGGTCTCTAACACAAAATCCCACACACAGTATGGAATACAGCTGCTAGGAGCAGTATCCTGATGATGCCGACACACAACGGGCTGCTGACCTGTGCCTTTATAGCTCAACACAAACTATTCAAGTTTGACAAATATTACCCTCCAGATTCGTGGCCACTGCTAGGGCACCCGCATGGCCCCACATTATACGCAATATTTTTATGGCTGATCATTACAACCTTCCTCAGCTCTCGTCTACTCAGCGCCCTCTCTACCTACCGCTACATTGATGACATCTTCATCATCTGGACCCATGGGGAAGGAGTTACTCTAGAGAAAATCCACCCATATCAACAAACGTTCCACCCACCATCAACCTCAGCCTGGACAATCTACAAGGAGATCCACTTCTAGACACCACCCGGTGCAAATAAGTCGATGGCCACATTTAACACCCACTCTATATTCAAAAACCTACCGACCGCTACGCCTACCTTCAAAGCCTCAGCTTCCATCCCGCGGCACATCACACGAATCCTTGTCTACAGCCAAAGCACTGAGTACTATATCCCTATCTGCTCTAACCCCTCAGACAAGACCAACCACCTACAAAAAGCTCCACCAAAGCATTCCTCAAAACTACAATACCGCATAGGAAAGAGGAAAACAGATCAACAGCAGCCAGGACGTGTACCCAGAAGCCTTCTCCTAAGAAAACCCAAGAAAGAAACCAACAGGACTCCAACTGGCCTCATCTCAGCCCCCAGCTAATATATATCGCTCTCTTCCCAACGCATCATCAGATCTACAACCCAATCCATGGACGAATGATCCCACCACTCACGGATCTGGATGTGTGGCAGGCCACCTTGCCCACAAGACAACCGCCAACCTGAACGTATTCTCACCAGCAATCACACCGTACCATAGAACTCTAGCTCAGGAACCAATCCATGCAATCTATATACCTCGATGCTCATACCCTCTGCTATCTATATCTACACCAGCGGAACACCATCATAGGACCTAACCAGATCACGCCATACCATCCACTGGTTCATTCACCTGCCGTCCACCAATAATATACGCCATCATATGCCAGCAATGCCCCTCTGCTATGTACATTGGCCAAACTGGACAGTCACTACGGAAAAGGAAAATGGACACAAATCAGGATATCAGGATGGCAATATACAAAAACTGTAGGAGAGCACTTCAACCTCCCTTGGCCACCACTATGAGCAGACTTAAGGTGGCTATCCTTGCAGCCAAAAAATTCAGGACCAGACTTCAAAGAAGAAACTGTGTGTGTGGCTGAGCTTCAGTTCTTGCAAAATTTGACACCTATCAGCTCTGGCTCAACAAGACTGTGAAATGGCGCCCAATTACAGAACCAGTTTCTGCCCCCTTGTGCAGCACGCTCTACTGTAGAAACGGGCCTCCACCCTCCCTGACTGAACTAACCTGTATCTCAGGCGGCGCTACAGATATAGACCTGCCCTGGAAATTTCCACTACCTGCGTCTGACGAAGTGGGTATTCACCCACGAAAGCTCACGCTCCAAAACGTCTGTTAGTCTATAAGGTGCCACAGGATTCTCTGCTGCTTCTATAAAAATAAAATCTCACTTATTAACGACAACTAGACTTTCTTATCATTCTAAGACAAAAGGGCCTTCCAGTGACCACATCTTGGTTTAACAAAGCTTTGGAAATGTTGATGATGGAAAAGCTCACCCATGGATTAAAACAACAAACCTGGAAGTATTTTGAAATAAATTACTCACCATCAATTAAGCCCACCCACTTAGGCTCGTAATTACTAATTAATGACAGATAACAATTGTTTTGTCTTGTTTAAAGTATTTCCTTCATTTTGTATTGTTGCTTACAATTGTTTGTATTTATACGAGCATTTCAAGAATTAAACAAAAATAAGGGTGGAAAAATGAGCAATACTTCAGCAGAAATGCGTTGTGTTCCAGATAAATGAATATAGGGTTCTTTGGGAAGAGATAATGTAGGAATAACTAACCAGAAGGGACTGGAGATTTTGGATACCCAGAATGCAGACAGAGCATATGCTGTGCCTCTAACAACATTTTAATCTTGCAAGTGCTCATTTGATTTTTAATACCTTGGACATAGCTCATAATTTGCAAAATAGAAGGTTAGAGCTTATATCCTTGAAGAATTTTCTCTGAGTTCCTACAAATACCACTTCTCTATATGCAAAAAACATTTGTTTTCTGATATCATTTACTTTCCTCGATTATAGTATGAAAAAAGTGAAGTAATCTAATTCAAGATTTAACAAAGAAGAAGAAATTGAATTTAAAAGACTATTGTAGACACAGATAACATCAGGACACCATATATTCTGCAATTCCATGGCCACAGAATTTGCTGCAGAATGTATCCTTTACCTAAGGACTATGCGTAATTGCACAACAATATCTCAGCATTTCATTTTTTTAAAATTGTGTTTGTACTCTTAGCCTATTGCTTTCCTGCACTGCAATCCAATTAACTGCCACTGGGGGAGATAACCTTGAAAATACGCAATGCGTATAAACTGATGCAGTGATGCCTGCCTAGGTCTATAGAAAGTCTGAAACTAGGGCTCCGAGCGACGCGAACCACCTTATTCATCTCAATTAGTGATTCACATGCTCAGTGATTTCACAAAGGTGGGATGTGGCACTTTTTCCAAGATGCCAGAGAATTCAGTATTTTTGCAACAGAATATGTCATTTTGCAGAAGCCTAACATTTTGTTTTGTTGATCTTCAGCTTTCCCCATAAGAGAGAGTTAATTGGATTGCAGTGCATGCTTCCCTTCTCCTTTCACTGACCCAGGCAGGGAGGTGAGGGTTAGGAGTAGGAGAATCTGAAGCTGACTACAAATTTGCATCCTTTCTGGTACATATGGGGGAAGAAGGCCACTTGGAGAACATCATGGGAGCTGAGGCCTAGGGAATACAGCTAGGCCACCTAGAAAGCATTAAGTGGGGTGCAGGAAATAATCACTGTCAAAAATTATTAACTATATGTCAGTATTTTCAGCTATGACCCACAGTTTTGTGAGTTTGTGTATGTGTGAGAAAGGTATTTCATGCTGATGGAATAAATTAATGTTTCAGAGCAGGGGCAGCCCCAGGCACCAGCACGCCAAGTGTGTGCCTGGGGTGGCAAGCCACGAGGGGCACTCTGCTCGTCACCACGAGGGTGACAGGCAGGTTGCCTTCAGTGGCATGTCTGCGGAGGGTCCGCTGGTCCCGTGGCTTCGGCCAACCTCCCACAAGCTGCCGCCAAATTCGCGGGACCGGGGACCTCCCACAGGGAAGCCACCGAAGGCAGCCTGCCTGCCATGCTTCGGGCAGCAAAATACCTAGAGCCACCCTTGTTTCAGAGGAATTTAGGGGGTTGCTGCTGTGGAATTAAGTACCATTGTGACATAGAGTTCATGAATACAGGGCAGAGAGTCAGAGACCAAGATCCTGAGTTGTGGCTCTGAGCAACACTTAGGGGAGCTCAGGGGGATGGGGTGCAAAAATATCAGGTTGAATTTTTTTTTGACAATGTTTTTTCCATTGAAAATACAGATTTTTTTCTAAATCTAAATGGTTTGTGGAAACATCAGTTTCAACAACATTTTTGTCAGGATAAAGTCAAAATTAATCATTTCAATTCTTTTATGTCATGGGGATAACATCAAAACATTTTGTTTAAATAAGGTAAACATGTTTTGTTTTGACTCTACCATTTCAATGCATTTATTTTTTGATTTTTTTATTAAATTAAATATTATGTTTAATATTAAAATGCAGCATCAAATACATATGTGTTGACATTAGTGAAACAGAATGTTTGACCTTAGCAAAATTAAACATTTCATTTATGCCGAATCTATTCTTTTCTGCATTATAATTCCATGGCAAGTTTTGAAATTTCAGCTTTTTATTCAAACAGCTTTTGATTAAAATGAAAACAGATTTTGAAATGTCAGAATTTCCTCCAGAATGGAAACTCTGTTTTCCAGCCAGCTGTAGCTGTGGAATACCTTTATGCTCCCCTGAACCTAATGCTGCTCTGTGTCAGTCCAGTCCCACAGTGCAACTTTGAACAGCTTGGAGGGTCGCAGCGTGCTGGGGCATAGGGATGACCTACACATCATCTTTCCACCAATCACTCTCCTTGCAATGACATCAGGCAGGGAGGGTTGCAGAAAATTATTACAATGACTCTGCATCACCTGAGAATTCCCTAAGTAGGAGAATCCTTCAGTGGGCAGATAAGCTGGTTTTAGGGCATCTTTGCATCAGGATCTGGGCCAAAAATTCTTGCTATTCCAAAGATGATCTGTGAGTCCCCTTGGGTTTCTTTTAGCTTCTATTGGACAGTTTCTCCGGCAGTAAAATGGGGATAATATTTGCCTACTTTTAAAGTCCTGATAGAAAGTGTTATATCTGTGCATTACTATTATTAGAGAGACAAGTTGGGTAAGGTGATATCTTTTACTGGACCAACTTCTACTGGTGAAAGAGACAAGCTTTCATGCTACACAGAGCTCTTCTTCAGATCACGACAGCACTGTAAACATTACCATTATTAACATTCTCCCAGATGTCCCGTTCCTGTATATATTTCTTTAGAGATTTTTGATACATTCTACAAAGCTGATTTACTGATCTCAGAGGATCATTCTCTTCAGTCTCACCTTCCAGAAGTGGGAACTTCAGAATCATATGACTGTGCACCCATGAGAATAAAAGTATTTGGGGCACATTGATGGACAGAAAGCATTCACATCTGAGTGAAATCTGTATTTTACATTTATATTTTTGCAAATGTGTTATTTTTATATCTTGTTTAGAGACATTTTTCCATGGTTGCTTTGTGCATAATCAGCTCAAAGAGTGCCAGTTTTTACAAATTTTGAAACCCAAATTCAATTTTAACACTCACAATTTGTTCCTGTCTATACACTAATGTGTATTATTCATTAAGGGTCTTGGATTGAACCAAGTTTTTCTTCATTATTTTTTGTTCTAATTGGCTTATCCATTAATATGGTACATGAGATGCCATAATTAACAAATCAAAACAGGAAAACATTTCATAGTAAACAAGTACATGACCTTCCATAGAACACAAAGAGTATTTATTAATAAACAAGTGAGCTTGGACCAATATTATGTGGTGTCTTTTGTACTTCAGATTTATGTGAAGAGTTTGGAGTTATGTTCAAGCTACATGCTCATTGCTATGTAGCTTTCCAAAGCTCTCCATTTTCTGTTTCTAATTTTATTGTACACCAAGGGCTAGTTTGCATTAGTGTTTGAATGCCACAGTGTGCTTCAGTGTCTGAAAGTCTGGCTTCTGTACTAACACATGCCAAGAAACCATTTAATAAGCATGGGTTTTCTTCCAGAAATGTTCATTTTGTGCCATTCCTTTGTTTCCCAGCAGATAAAATCAGCACATAACACACGCCTTTCAACCATCTGCCACAAAAGAAGAACCAATGTTGGGGCAAATCAGGGACAAACGGAGGAAAAAACCCTCCCAGGAATGGCTTCTTGAAAATGGCATTAAAGGCAAAAATATATGAGTGAGAGAAAAGAAAAGAAAAATTAAAATCACAAAAGAGAGAAAGTTTTTATTTTTAAATGAACGCTTTTAAAAGCAGTTTCCTATTAAGCTGTCCTGATTTTTCTCTATTTTAAATCCCATTCCATACAGAGAGAATTGGAACAATAAATGAAATATTGATGAAAAGTAAGGAAAAAACATCAAAATAAGCAAATGTTAGGAATATGGGGAGTTACAGGCCTAATCCTGCAAACACTTATGTACTTTTCCATCCAAATCAGTGTTGAAAGATTGGATTCTAAAGAGTTTAATTTGTCTAAGAGAAACTACATTTGACTTTTTTACTCACCTAAAATCCCTTTTGGTTGGTTAATTTTTGTTTTATTAAAAGAGGGAGGGGGTTTCTGGCAAGGAAAAATATAACCTTGAACCGAAAACTGAAATATGGCTGTCTCTTGTTTTGTTGACAGCACTAAAGTAAGAGATACCATTACAAAATCTCTTCTCTAGCTAAAGGTGGACAGTGCACAGGGTACTTCTGTTTAATGTCTAGGTTTATTTCTTTGTCAAATAAGACAAGTACAATACAGTCAATCCCACTAAAATGGCTGGGTTTCCAGCACTGAAAAAATGTCTAATATTGTCTTACACTAGTTTTCATCAAAATAAATATAATTTTGACATTTTCTTTTTTTGCAACCAAAGTCTCTATGAGAAATATTTATATTGACCTTTGTACTGAGAGAAGAGATGCCAAAAGTCATTAAAAGTTATATGACAACATTGCTAAATTGAATACAACAGTTTAATCTGAGACCATTTGAATTTCTCTGTGTGTTTTCCTCAGAGAAACGCAATAGCATAATACCCAGCTGCATGATAATATTGGCAAGCAAGGCAATGAATTTCTACTGCAAACTCTAAACACTGAATGTGCTGTGTTTTTAAAGAAATCCCCTTTTGTATGAGATATGTAATGCCCTTTTGTGCCAAAATGGTTTGCATAATAATGGTTTTCTTTAGTTATTTGTTGTCACGTGGTGGAGCTGCTAAGTGAGCTAGGCACTAACAACATAAAAGACAATTTTCTCTTTTCCCTAAATCTTTTTTGTCTGTATGTCTTTTAAAATTTAGAAACTTTTATGTGTTTAGAAAAGATATCCACTTATTAACATTTCAGGTATAATTATTACTTTTCCTAATTTCTATCTTCTCAGTTGAACATTTCTTCAGCAGAAGAAGAAGAAGAAAAGAAACAGCATTATTTCCTCCCCACTCATGGGGAACCTCTAACATCTTAAAATAATGGACTGGATGTTAAGCTAATGTAAATCAGTGTAGTTCTATTCAAGTCAATGATGATGTGTTGACTTACACAAGCAGAGGAACTTGTGTATAGAACCCTCTGATTATAGAGGCTGAATGAAATTAATGTTAATTGAGCAAGTTGTGCAACGTACATGAACGATACATTATGCCTTTGGGATGAAGGCTACTAAATGACAAAAGAGGGCTTTCAAAAGTAACTGCTGCAAGGGAAAAATTCTTTGATAGCTTCATTCAAAGTGTTCTTAAAAATGTATTTAAAACTTTAGTACTTTCGTGTCTTTTGGTCCAGTGTGGTATCAAGAAATATTCTCAAATGAGCTATAATTACACTAAAATGTGGCTTAATCCTATATCCAATAAAAGCAGGATTGAATTTTAAGGTCTAGTTTTTCAGCTAACATAAACTAGTGTAACTCTGTTCCTGTAAATATTCTGAGTACTTAGAAGCTACCACAGGATTTTTCCATTGATGTTATTAGAGCTAGGCCAATTTGCATCAGCTGAGGATCTGGTCATTAAATTGTAATATTTCAGAAAAGAGCATCTGGAGAGTTAATGTAAATCTGTTTAGTAAACATATTTTAATAAACAAAGAACACCTCACAAACATACAAAGAGTTCTAAAATGTCTGTCTTTTTACTTTTGTGTGCCACTATAAGGGTGGGGGAGGGAGGGCATTATAATCATACCGACAAAATTAACATGAAAAATTCTACAAATTTTATCCATATATTGACTACATATTACTGCCAGCTGAATATGTATTTCTATGTTCTATGTTATGTAGAGCACCAAGAAATCATCACAGCTTCAAGCAGTTAACATACTATCAGTTAATACCAGAGAGAGAGAGACTACCACTACAAGCAAAAAACAAATACTGGAATGAAGGTAAGAAAGGATAACAAAATTATTCATTCTTCATTTCTTTTAATCTGAAATCTCACAACTAAACTGCAGACTGGGTCATCGTGGTTGGAGAGCTGATGCTACTAATGTACTTCTGGATAAAAAAGCTATTAATCTTTCTATTAACTATAATCAGATATATTATCTTAGATCATTCCTTCTTTCAGGAGAACCTGAATGAAAGCTTCCTGGGAGGAAGAAAATCCTGGGAGGAATTTTCCCAAAATAATTGTCAGGGAGGTGCAGGATTTAGCAGTACTGCTACTGGTTGCTCCCTGGTCCTCCATAAAAGAGAGAGAAGTTTGGCTCACAAACTCGTAATCCCTACGATATACACAGATTTTTGGAGAAGAGTCTCTTCTCTTCAATTATCCCTTTTCCTCGAGGCTTCTAGAGAGTTCTATAACTCTCTTGTTCTTCCCTAATAGACATAACAAGACTTTTGATGTGCTCATTGCTTCCCTTTTAATTTCTTTAGATGTGTTAACGTTTTCATTGATGCACTGAAATTAGAGCTGAATGTTTCCAATATAAAAAAATAGCCTTTTCAAATATGTCACATTCATGTAAATACTTCAGAGTGACACAGATGGTCAAAAAATCAGGGCAATAAATCACTGTGCTGGGGAGGGTTGTGGTTTTTTTCCCTGAAACAAACAGCTGTTTTTTCCACAGCCTTGAATGTAATGGACTATCCAATTGTAAAAAAACACCCAGCCTTAGTAAAAATGCTAATAACCCATCAAAAGTTTCACCATGTGCCATCACCTTATTGCATACTATATGTGATTTATCTTGTGTTATAATAAAGGCAAAAAATGCAATTGATATATATGTGAAGAGAGCCATTCTATTTATATTTATTGTATGGAGAATAGAAAGGGGTTCCAGGGCTAATCCAAGCTCTTAGGCTTAGCACAAATAGGTTCCATGAAGGAAGCCTCTAATATCACTATTATAAAATAGTAGCCTAAACCTAAGGTTACAGCTGCCCCCACTGCCCCTGTGCCCCTACTTTGCTATGGGCAATGTAAATTGTATGTCCCCTTTTCCCTTATCTCTCACATACATGCACTGCCCTGGCTCTGCTGAATTTGAGATCTGCAGAAGGGGGCTAGGATGTATCCCACAACAAAGTTAAAGCAGTAAAGAGTCCTGTGGCACCTTATAGACTAACAGTCGTATTGGAGTATCTTTTAGTCTATAAGGTGCCACAGGACTCTTTGCTGCTTTTACAGATCCAGACTAACACGGCTACCCTTCTGATACTTGACAACAAAGTTAGTTCTATCACAGCAAAACTTCACTGTAAGTAGAGTTGCAGTTTGCACATTTCAGTGCTTTGAAACAACTGGCAGTCTCATTTTCCTTCCCTGAAAAGAGAGTTTTATATTCAAGTTTTAGAACAGTCAGAGGGATCGACACTCATGTTGAATTACCTTATAAAATGTGTGTATCTAAAAAGTATAGAAAACCTTCTTTATGCTTTAGGGCATAAGCTAATCAAGAGGAGGAAATTTTCCCCCTATATTATTCTACATTAATCTTAAATATTGAACATTAAGAATAACCAAAACCCAGATCCAACCACTCTGTGGAAAAGTTTGGGTCTGGATCCGAGAATTGTGCCTCAGTTTTAATTCATTGCTTCTGAAATGTTTGCAACTGATTGCTCTGAGAGACAGGATATCAAATTAGATGGGCTACCGTTATGTTCCAGTATGGCAGTTCCCAGGATACTTCCACTGCAGCAAGAAGGTGATAAAATGAATTTTTTACATAACATTTTTCTGCTGCAGTGAAAGGTTTCATGTACTTTTCAGGTTAAAAATCCTTTCTTTCTTCTGGCCAGCAAAAAAGCTGCCAATAGGTTAGCCAGATTCTTCCCAGCAGAGATATTTGTATTATATGCAAGATGATCTATATGCGGGAAAAATCCCTCTTCTTCCTAGATAATTTTGTAGTTCTCGTGCAAATTATTTAGAACATCTCCTGCTAGGTAAAACTTATACAAGAGACCAGAAAAGTATGAAGCATAAGAAAAAAGAAACATCGCTGAGTTTGTTCACCCTATTTGGAGGGAAGTTCTATAGTTCCTGTAAATTACCATTGATCTCATCAATTCTTTTGCACAAATAATTAAACCATACATATCTGCTGTATTCAGAACTGGCCTGGTCTCATATCACTAGAAACACATGGTGTATAGTTAGACATAATTTTAATGTACCATACATAGGACATAAATATGATTGAATTCGGAATTGCATTTCCTAGACAATCACTCCTATATACTTTACACTTTCGGTGTATGCAATATATAAAGAGGTTTGTTGTGTTGGGAGGGGGGGTTGGTTCTTTTTTCGGTGGAGGGATTGGTTGATTAGGGTTATGTTGTTTTTGTTTTGGGTTTGTTTTGTTTTTACTATGTGGCCAGTTAACTTGATCATTAAGGAACATCAAGGAATGAAGAAGGATGCTTTCTTGAAGTCAATGGAGTAAACTTAACTGGGTCTGATTCAGTTCCTAGTGTGGACACTGCTGTCTTCAGTGATCACACAAGGTACTTGCAGGAGCTCTGCTTTATTCTGAGTACTGTCCAACTGACTATGCAGAACAATAACAATCATCTGGAGAACAGCTCTTCTCTACTGCTGCTCCTGCTCCTCCACTTCCCTAGCAGGCAGCTCCTCCTTCTAACCCTCTCTTGCTCTCTAGCCCCCGCCCTCCAGGGGCCACCACTGCCAAATTTCCTCCCTACAAGTAAGCCCCTCAATTTCTTGTGGCACAGAAGAGAAATTGTTGTTGCTGCTGTGGTACCTCCCCCACTTGGAAGGAGTGCTGTGGTAAGGGAAGGCCAGTCCCTCAGCATGAGACCCACTGCTTTTGGAGCACCTGCAGTGGAAAAGGGGTCAGAGAGCCCTGGTAAGTGGGGCCTGAGATCCCCAGAAAAGGAAGGTGAGAGGGACTGAGAGCCCAACCAAAGGAGGCGGGTAGAGAACTAGATAGCCACAACTGGGTAACTATGACCCATGTCAGGTGGCTGGGGTCAGGATATAAAGAGGTGCTCTCCTGTATGTCACAACTTTATTCCAAGAGTGACAGGACACGAAAAGGAGAGCAGGAAGGTCCAAGACAAAGACTAGAGAGTCAAGTACAATGAATGGCAGAGGTCTGATAGGCTGGTGTGCAGGGAGGTGGTATCATGGTCCTATCCTCCCATTACCCACTTCAGGTCATCTACTGGTGGCAGGTGGGGAAAAGCACTCTCCACAGCACCAGCCTGAAGCAAGCTCTATATTGGACAATAAAAAGGCAGCTTCCAATATTAAAAAAGCCTCATTAAGGTCTTTGGCCCATATGGATTGGGCCCAAGACAGGAAAAAGAAACATTAGGTGCAGCAAGCCTACCCTGATACTAGCTGGAAAAGAGTAGTTTGATTCCACCAAACATACAGACCAGGATAGATATATTTCCATTCCCTTGCTATGACAACTCCGTTTCAAACAAACGGAGCCCTTTCGCTACTCTATGACCCCTAAATATGAAAATGCAAAGTTCAGCCAAAACAAAGTCCCAGAGAATTTTAAGATCTGGGATAAGGTAGGGATCCAGTCACTGAGAAAGCTTTTCAAAATAGCCAAGTTCTGAGTCTTGAAGAATAAAAAGGAATAACATATAAAATGTTCTTTAGCTATATGTTTTATCACAAAGGGTTTATTCTTACATGTTGGCATGTCTTTACTGGCGCCATTTATTTTTATAGCAGTGAAAGCAAGACTGCTTTTATGCCACTGTATTTGATTGTGTATGAACATTGCTTTAAATTTACAAACATCTCTTGTTGTTCATGAGGAAAAAAAAATCTCTGTAGAGTGTTGTTAGCTCCCTGTTGAAGTTAAGCAACAGATATCTACAGAAAACTCTTAAAGGATTATTCCTAACGGTGCCAGTGGGACCCTGGCTTTGCTTATAAAAATATGCGTGCCACTAGAAGCCACAGAGATACAATTGTCTCAGATTTACCCCAGGAAGAATTATCAACTTTCTTTCAGATGAGGTACATGAATGTGGATTGCAGCATATACCAATATTCTCTGAAGGGGCTCGGTGTTTGTGCTGGGTTCCAGACACTATATGTCCTCATTCTCTTATGATTTATGGTGGTTGGGAATAATTAACTTGAAGTCAAGTAATTTCACTGATTTAGTGGAATATATCCTGAATTACACTGATGTAAATCTCAGAAGAATCAGACCCATGAACTTTAACACAGAAAAGGTCATCTGACACTTGATAGACAGGTTGATAGACACTTGTTGTCCCAATTTGATCCCAGAAAATGTAGTCACTCTTGTTGAAGTAAGCTTGAACTCATTTTAACAAAAGAACTCTGTACATCAGCCTTTTCTTTCTACAAGAACAGTAGTTTTTTCTACTGTGCCTCAAGAGACAAGATAGTTTTCTCAAAGAGATTTTATGCAAGATCCTTATAGTGTTGAAGAAATCAAATTATATACCCAGGTCTTATGAGAAAAGACTGCCTGAAAAGGAGCTGTCTCAGATGTTCATATTTAATCATCAGTTATTTCTCTTTATTCTCTCCATTAACTTATTTCATAAAGTTACCGTTCTCTTAGTGGTGTGTGGGGTCAAGCAGCTAAATTCAGACCTGGATCTAGATTTTTAACATCCTCAGTCCAGTGACATCTAGGGATATTCAAATCTGGGGTTCTAGTTTGGGCCCATCTTTGACTTTCTCGCCAAACTGCTGATGATCTCATGGGTGAATTGTTGTAACAGCATCTCCCCTGACAGTTGGGTGCTTGCTAAAGAGATTTCTTCTCATTGTCTACATACTGTTGCTAGGAAAAACAGCTGATTAGACAACAGTGTAGTTGCTAGTTAATGTCATATACACTTGATAGAAGTCTTATCAGAAGCTCACACACTCACATGAATACTCATGATTAGAGTAGTTTATCAATATGAAAAGAGACCCATTCTTTTCATTACCTGTTGGAAGCAATCTTTTCTGAGGTCAATTTTAAAGCTACAAAGCAATATTGCCTGTCACCCCTCACCACTCATGCCCATCTCGCCATGACAAACAGATGCAGCAAAGGAAATGCCAGGTGGTATCATATTTTCTTCCTCAATATCTGCTTCAAAGACACAAGTAAAGTTAGAGCCCTTTGAGCTTCTTTGTTTTGCTGCACACACACAGGCAGAGTCCTTGGAAGGCCTTTCAGATGCTATCTGCAATGAAACACATCACCCGGATATTGAGGGTGAAGAGCAAATAGATTCAGGCAAATAAATCACATCAGAAGAAGTGAAGAGAGGACAAGACTTAGCAGTAATGCTGAATTGTAATTATGTCCTCTTGGATGGCATGATTGATCCTGGGTTTCAGCAAGAAGTTGCATACGAGATTTTTATACTCGTTCCCTACTAGACATAGCTTTTCCTTAATGCCATTTAAAGATTCTGAAAACAAAGACAATTCTTTCATTTTTTAAACTCCCATTTTCATTCTTATGAATTAAATCCCTTGTCACTCGTTCAGCTCCTGTCACGGCAAACTGTTCCTATCAATCAAAAATACACCTCTCTAGTTTATGCAAAATGACAGTTTTAATTCTGTCTCCCCAGTAAAGACTACCAAAAGAAAGCCCTTAATCTTAGAGAAAAGCTAGGAACTGTGAGGAAAAAAAAAAAAAAAAAAAAGGAGGATAGGATACGATAATTTTTTGCAGATCTTTTTCTTAGCCTCATAAGGCCAATCCTTGGCCCTTGATCCAACTGTTTTGCTGAATGCAGCTATAAAGCCAGCAGATTAGCCCCCAAAGTATTTCTTCTACTGAAGGCAATCATCAGGTTACATAGAGCTTATATATCAGCTCCCAATCGCCTTAGCAAGGGGACTCTCTGGGACAAAACAGGTGTGGTTGAGGTGTCCATTGTATAACTTGACAATGCTTGGCTGTTCTAAAGGACTCTAAAGACCATTGGCAGCTGAATGTGTGCTAGAGCAGCCCTGAGGCTTACACCAACCCCCAGGACCAGGGAATGAAGGATGTAGGCCATATAATTTAATTTTCTTTAAGTAATTTGGATGATAATATGATACATCTTTTTACAAATATAGAAAAGTTTGGCAAGGAGGGAAGGATATGTTAATTTTCCCTCAAATACACTATAATCTGACTTTGCTTTGCCTTCTTCTTTAAATAAATTGTATAAAGAGGCCTATACACAGTTTAAAAAATTGCTTTGGAAAATCACCGGGAATTAGTTTATAATAATTTTACTGTAACATAAATGAACATATTAGAACTGGGGAGCTGTTGGTGGAAACTTTACTAATATGCTTTAGCCCCACTGATGTCAGTAGGACTCCTTGCCTCAATAAAGGCTTGCAGGATTATGCCCCTGCTTTGTAGGTGTGGGATTGATGGTCTGTGATTAATTTCAGAGGTACTGGCAATTCAGATATTTATCATTTTCATAGTTTTTTGACCAGCTAGTTTCTTCTGTGTCCCTTGAGATATAAAGGACAATGTGAAATCCATAATGGCAAAGTCCTGATTTTTATTTGCATGCTTTTGTATTTAATTAAATGAATGTGCCTAAATCCTGACAAGATGGGTGTGGCAAGCAGGGTCCAATGGGAGTGTGCATTTGATGAATGGGGCTTCGTGGTAGAGTTACCACTCACTTTTACTGCTTTAGTCCTCCAGGACAGGTATGCAGTCTTGGACACATGTTATTGTGTATAGCTCCTCAACATGTTAAAGTAACCTGACCTGGTAGAGGTAAAGCTGGATACACAGGACAACCACACACAGTACAGGTATGGAGTCTTAAAGAAGGGGAAGCATTGTATTAAACAGCACAAAGAAACCAATTCAAAGCAGCCTCAAATATGGCTTTGACATCTCTGAGGAGATATACCCACTAGGGACTAATCCAACCCATTGTCCGTTTCTGCAGCCCCTGGCTGTGCAAACAGTGTGGTTCAACTGTACAGATCTTGGGGTCAAGATTTAGGGGGCTGCACAGGGTGTTCTGCAGGGATTCTTTGAATAAAATCATTCAATAGTAGGTGAGAAGGGGCATGGGTGGGCAGGGCCAGCTTCCTAGCAGCGGAAAAAAAAAAAAAAAGCTGCGATAGTGATCGGCGGCATCTCCACCATGACAATTTGGCAGCAATTCAGTGGGAGGTCCTTCCTTCTGAGAGGGACTAAGGGACCCACCACCGAATTGCCACCCAAGAGCCTGCCATGCCATCCCTTCCCCTTGGATGCCCGAAGCACCTGCTTGCTGAGCTGGTGCCTGGAGCAGGCCAGGGCGCCCAGGGCGGTGCAAGTGGGGCAATTTGCCCTGGGCCCCACAGGGTCCCCCCACGAGAGTTTTTCGGGGCCCCTGAGCAGAGTCCTTCACTTGCTCCGGGGGCCCCGGAAAACTCTCATGGGGCCTGGGCCCCCAAAGCTTCTTCTGCGCCAGGTCTTAGGTGGCAATTCCCCAGGCCCCCTGAATCCTCTGGGCGGCCCTGGAGCAGGCCCTGTAGGTAGGTTAGGGAAGGGCCATGGACCCTTCTAGGCCTGGGTAAGAAGCCACAGAAGTTGTGCCAATCAGCTGAACATACTTCTGTGGTCCATCACTCCATGGCCTGAAGGGAGGATTCCTCCCTCTAGATCCTTGCATGCTTGCCCAGTATCCCGCCCAGAAATTTGGACTGGCCACTGAGCTAAGGGTTTGTATGTGTGCAAATTCTTTGCATGTGCCCTTGATCACCTTGACCTTTATATTTAACTTTTTTCCTGTTAACTCATGCATGACTTACATAGTAAGTGTTGGCCTTGTGTGTATCTCCTACGCCCTTGCATTTATCACAGACAATACAGCACCACTGTGTGCCCTTTTATGCTTTATCTCATTCTCGCTTAGTGCTATACAAAAGGGCATAGTCAACCCAGCAACAACTGAGACTGTAGCACGCTGATGTATTGTGCTTAATGCATCACCAACAATGACAAGTCAGCCTCAGGAAATTTCAGCAACTCAGAGAACATAATTTTGAATGCAATCGGTTTTTAAAAAAACAAATATGTCCCAAGCAGAGAGGCCTCTTCATATTCCCTGCAAGTAGAGTAAGTATGCTGATACTACCCATGAAGAGAAACCAGTAGGAGGCTGTTTAAGTGAAATCCCTATTTTCTGAATATAAAACATAAAATAAATAAAAAACAAGTCCCAATCCTGTATGAGCAGACCCCTACACCCATGTAGAGTCCTGTAAATGAGGGATCTGCCAATACAGATCACATTGCAGGACTGGAGCCAAAACATGCACTGTATAACCCAGGTGATATTAGGGTGCAATTCCCCACACCTGCATGAAACTCAATTACAAAAGCTTTATCCAGGAGTACTGGCATCTGGACTCATGGAGGTGAAATATACCCCAGTCTGGGGCCAAGGTGTGGGAGTGTAGTGTGGCCCCCACAGCTCTTTTTCACTTTTGATTTAAAACAAAGACTGAGCTTTTTGAATAACAAATGGCAATTGATTCCATAACCAGGTGATGTAAATGCTGCAAGAACAAGGCCCAAGTTTCTCTAAATGATGAGTACAGCAATCCAGTATGTCTGCATACTTTAATCATAACTTAAGGAACAACTGGGATCACAGAAAGAAAAGGCATCTTCTTTCAGATAATCACTGGCCTCACATAACTAAGGACTTTTAATTAATAGGACATTAAAATCTGTTTGAAATCTCACCTCAAAACTGAGGTAATGTGGTCAGAACAGCTAGCTCTAGATATAACTTAGCCAATTTAAAATTCAAGTGCATAGTGTTTTTCAGTGCACATATTAAAATTTGAAAGCTCTTCACCCAGGGACCTAAGCCTGCAAGGTTCTGCACAGTAGAGCTGTGGGGATAGTGGATTTTTGGTTGACTGCCATTACAGGATTTTTCTCAAATGCCCCTGAAGAGAGCTTGCATACCTCTAGGGGTACACATACCCCAGATTGAAAACAACTGAAGAAAATGTCAAAACAAAACATTTTTTACATTTTTGGGGGGGTGGAGGGGGAATTCGCAACAGAAACACATTTGCAAAACATTTTGGTGTCAACAAATATGCATTTTTCTCACACACACACTGAAAAAAAGTTTAATCCAAAAAATTTGTCCAACTCTACTACTGAATTTGCAAAACAAATGGCAAACTATATTCATTTGGACAGAAAACTAGTTCCTTACACACTGCTAGCAAAAAAAAAAAAATATATTCTATGGACTTCTTTGGAGATCAGCAGCAATCTGCTCAATAAGCAACCTCAAGAGGTATGTTTAAGAGAAAACATTTTGAAAAGCTTCGAAAGCCTTTTGTCTACTGTTCCCCACTGGTACCAAGTCCATAACTTAATGAAATCCTTAGAGGTAACCACAGCAGCAGAAAATCAGAGAGCTCACAAGAGTACAGCTTCTCAGTACAAGTGATTATTCACAAAGATTTCTTCTCCACAGCTTTTCTTTTGACAGACTGAAGTAAGCTCAGCGTTGGGGTTAGTTGTAGAAATTTCTTTCTTATCTGTAGTGGGTTGTTATTTTTCCAAGTTTCATGGAATTCCAGAACATTGGTCTGGGCAGTGGCTAAAGAAGACGGCAATGCTTTTCCAAAGAGTTGTTTTCATTACAGACAAAGGTATAGGGCTAGATGTTGCACCAATGCACAAAGGTTTCATGGAGCTTTCCTCCTACTCCACTCCCTCATGCAGAGTCTAGCCACAGTTGCAGTCCCTACCTCTTGCTGAGGACAGAGAATGCACCCTGGCTGGCAATACCTAGGGTACAAACCATCTGAAAAGGGGTTAGAGATGGAGAGCCACTGCTCCTTTCCCTTTGTCTGCACCAGGGAGCTTCTTGGAACATAGGAGAGCATAAGATCCACCCTTTCCAAGGCTACAGAAATTAGCACCCTTCCCTTACTACCTAGGAATTCCAGGAGACATTGGGTATGTCTACACAGCAAAAGCTCTGGACCTAAGTTAGCCTGAAACCAGCTAATGTGTGTGATAATAGCAGTGATGACAGCACAACGCAGTCTTCAGAATGGGTAGTACAAGCCCAGCAGAGACCGTGGGTATGTACCTGGCTAGGTACTAATATACTGCCTCGAGTGCTCTGCTGGGACAAGTGATGCTGCACTGCCCCAGTGCAGGGCTGTGCCTGAAAGCTCAGTTAGATCCCTTAATGAGACTGGCTTGTTTCAGCACTAAATTGTTTTCAGTAAATCCTCTTCAGAAGAATGACTGGCTCACTGGACAGAACCCTTTACTTCTTCTAAATCACCCACAATTTTTCACCCAAGACAGTAGGGGTGAAAAATCATTGTTACCACTTTGCAGCCCTGGCCACCTACATGAAATGAGTTGGTGGTCTCAGTTCTTAGCAGATAGGTATCAACATCACAAAACCCACCAAATTATACTGATTTGCACCCTTGTTGATGGTCTTAACGGAAGGACCAAGCAATGAATGAGCATGGAGAATCAACTCCTTTCTTACAGAACAGGCTGTTCCACCAAAACAGGGTTGAGATATATTGCCAGGTTACTAGATAAATTTGTGCTGACCCTGTCCACGTTGCCTCCATACTATGAATAACTAAAGGATAAGATTGGCTGAGACTGACCATGTGGCATCTTTCATAAGAACTAAATTACATGGTTTATAAAAAGTCTTCCTAGGGATTATTTAACCTGAGCAGAAAATTAATTTCAGAGAAAGGCTCCCATTGACCTCAGTAGGCATTGGTTTGAACCCTTAGATGGTGTATCCTAAGTCACATCAAAATACAAATCTGAAGGACTTGCATCATGAAATAGTACATCTGTACTGTGCCATCAGTCCCAAACTACAGTTATGATATTATACAATTGTGTTGTACAAAGGCTGCACTGGTTCCCTCCACCCCAACAATAAGACTGATTGTCCATTGTCCTTCACCAGTGCTGCCTCAATCAGTAATTTTTTTCAGGCACTTGATTAGCTAAAACAACTTGCTGTTTGTTTGGTATTTGTATGGGAGGTTTTTGCCTAGAAACATTCTGTCCTATCCACCTAAGTCTTCCTTCCCTACAGAAATTGGAGTATTTTTAACAGGAACTCTGTTATTCAGTGGATTTCCCCCTGCAAACAAAGGCAGGGGGTGGGGCAAATAGAGGGTTAGAGCTATAGGGGCATCTAATCTATGTACTGTATATATTTTTAAAGCATTGATCACCATGATTTGTATTGCAGTATATTAAAGTATATAACAGTTGAGACATATAACCTGCAAGCAAGGCAAGATATTCTATGCAGCTCATCAGACCTAAATTGTGTAGAGGATTCCGCAATTTATATGGAACTGTTTCCCCCAAACCTTCCCCCTCAGCATTCCCCAAAATCTAGAATTCTTCTTTCCTCCTATAATAGTAATATTATCTATTTAGCCATTATAACTACCTCCAGAGATGGAGGACATTTTAATCTTAGGACCACTGCAGAAACAGAGCATGTACTGTCTGTATTAAAATGCTGGTAAGCATTATGGGACAAATTATTGCTGACCTCTGCCTGGAAAGAAAGATTGTGCAGGACAGGGGACTTAACTAGAACAATACAATAGTAATAAATAAATAACACTTAAGAGTCTACAGTTAACTGAACTTTTTGTTGAAAAGCCATGTGTACAGCTTGCAGTTCCATAACCATGCTGGATGTGCATTGTTAATCATCATTATAAAAAAAGAAGATTTTCATTTATAAAGAGAGCAGACATGAGTCAAAGGCATAGAGATATGCTGAGTAAGAAAGTACTATTTTACATATTCACTTTTCTAGGCATAACGACAATTTAGTAAATGATAAATCAGTTCTTCACTGGTCAACTAGACAGCATGTGACTGAGTTTTAAAGGAAGTTAAGCTGAGGAGGCTCTAACTATAGTAAGTGTGTATAGTAAAGAAATCTGTAAAAGATACATTACAGTAAAGAATTGGATTTTTGATTGCTGTCTGTTTTTCTAACTTTCTTGATAAGAGAACTCCAGTTTTGTTATGTAATATGCATGAAATACTACATCTGTGAAGGCAATTTGCAATGAACATTTTACAAATTGAATCCTACTTCCTGTTCAATATTGTTTACAAATGGACTGTCATTCTTACAAATTGGTTCATAACTCAAAATTATTCAACAATGTTTTATGCAAACTAATTTCAACCTGTGGATTACTCACAAACATTTTGCTACAAGTATTCCGTTGAATATTCTCTCTTCACGTTATGGGTTTGATCATCTAGGTGACATGGCAGCATCGATCACCTAGGTGATATGACACTACTACAACTCACATTGTAATTGTAATTGTAATACTGCTCCCATTACTCAGCACCTCTGAAATTCAAGCTGGTAATTTTGATGCCTAAAGGTCTGCTCCAAAGCTCACTGAAATCATTCAGTGGGCTTTGGTTCCAGGCCCTAAATATGGAATCAGATACCTAAATATAGCTGCATAAGTTTAAAAATTTTGGTCTTAACCACTCTGTGCCTCAGTTTCTCTATCAGTAATGTGGGGTAACAAAAGTGACCCCTTATAATATGGGCTGAGATCTATTGGTGAAAAAAGAGCTGTATTTCTGTTTTTCTGATTGCCTGTTGTATCTTCCCCTCAAACCATTTCAATATTAGCTGTTTTACTTTCACAGTGGATTTTTAGGAAATACTTTTTACCATATGTATTTTAGTGTTTAAATTTGTTTTAAAATGTTGCATTACAATGAAAATCACAGTCAAGAAATCCAGATGTAGCATATAACAACTAGAACACTTTTAAGTGGCAGACATTCTTACAGTACATCTCAAGACCAGGATGTTTCAATATCCTTTATATTGTCTCATTGTTCCAAGGCGAGGAATTTGATTTGCTCAGCAACATTTGTTAATTTATATAAAATACAGATCAGATATAATTGTATGGAAATACTCACATCAGTTCTTTTCCCCTTTGTTTCTTTTCTTTTTTTATACATGGGATTTATGCTATCAGGATTTAACATTAAACAGATTCCTTATTTGGGCTTAGCTTTCAGATTTGGATTAAAACAAACACTGGAGTGAATGAAATTAAATGTTTCTTTTGGACAGCAAACTGACAAAGAAAAGGAAATCCCTTGCTGTAGGATATTGCAGTTGTGGGTCATGAACATTTAAGCAGGAGTTACTGCCATCCAGAGGCAGAAAGCCATAAAGTGTCATATTCTATTATTGTTTTAACCACAGAAAGGTAAACTCGAATGAGTTGGTTGGTCCAGATCATTTCACATTAAGGCATCCAAGAATAGAGAAATGATAATAGACCTGACCAGAGGTTTCAGTGGTTTATGTTATTATATGAATGCATTAATGATACAAAGTTCTGTGTAATACTAGAGAGGATAGTATAGTATCCAGACCCAGAAAGAAAGCAGCACAAGTTAATAAACTTGGTCTGCTTTCCTCTCTCTACTCTTGGATATTCTATTTAAATAGGGGATTCCAAGATTACCTTTGGTGGGGACCAGGGATGAACATGGGCCAGTGGGGTCAAGCAGCAGAGTGGAAACAAAAGGTATCCATGTCTGTTCCCTTTATTTCTTGTAGATCCCTGGAGAGCTGTGGGTGAAGGAAACCCTTGCCTACTTCCACATAAGAGGCAAACCATCAATGGGAAAATGAGCAGGATACTCTGTGGACTTTCCTTTTTTCCTTGTGGATTATTTCCAAGTTATGGGATCTTTAATTCTCAAATTAGTTGGAGAGTTGTTTGAGTAAAGAGTTCAGGATCAGGCTGTAGCTCATTAAATAAAAAAAGTTAGACAATCAAGTTGTCTAGCGTTGATATTACAGTAAATTGGCAAAATGTTAAATGTTTTATTCTTTTTATGAGAGTGAAGGAAATGAGATTCTGAGAAGTATTGGAGTGGGCAACCCAATTAGTATTTGTTTTTCCTGTTCTTGATAGTGATCAAATTTCCACCTACCTCCCCACACACACATTTATGTCAAAAATAGAACAGAAAGTAAGGAGTTAACTAAGAACTGGGACAAATAATAAGAAAAACCTTGATTATGTTTTCTGACCACTATGTCCATGGCATTCAATAAAAACTAAAGCTCTCAATTTCGGGGGGGCGGAAATCAAAGGAAAACTGGGGACAAAACCACAGATAGAAGCATAAAAACAGCTTTGGAACAACCCACTCTCTGCCACAGTCATGTTAGGAATTCAAGACTGGAAATTCACTTTACTTCAGAAAATAGTTAATGGTGACCCAGAGAAAAATGTTTCAAAGGTCACTCTAAATGTACAGCTACAGAGCCAACTAGATCAGCGTTTACAAGATCTTACTTCCTTAAATCTGTTTTCTTTCTGAAAAGCTAGTTTCTGTTTCTTGCATGCCTCCTTACATTTAACATGTATTCTGAGCATGAACAAACTAATCTCTATTATAAATATTTTTGGTTTTACCTGGATAAATAGTGTCACCATACTGTATAAAATATATTCCCTTAACAATGGAAATATTCTGCTCCTGTGTCCATTTAAAAAAAAAGTTTCCATGCCTTTCATTATTGTTCATTATCAGGGTGTTTGGTTTTTTATATTAAACCATTTGTATTAGAGTGACTCTTTTCACTACCAGACTTTCCTATAATTGTTAAAGCAGGTTTAACAATGCCCCCTACTGGATTCATAGCTGAAATGACAAAAAATATCAGGTGATCAAATAGGGAACACAGTTAAAACCAAGCAAGATTGAACTGAACGGGTGAGTGGAAATTAATTCCCTACAGAGAAGTTCAGATTTGTCTTTTGTTCAGTCTTCATAGGTCAAGATTGTGCGGTTTCTCTATCAAGCAGCACTACCTCAGTTAGTGGAAACATTTTGCTCTAAACAGTTATATAAAATATTATCCTGTTAAATTTTCACCATGTTAAAAGTTACCAAGAAGGTGGCTCTTTAGGTTTCAGACCTTTAAGACACTATCAGATTGTTTCACAATAACTTAGTGATTGTTATGGTAATAAATTAGGCCCTGATCCTGCAGCTGGATCCAGGGCCGGCTTTAGACCTATTCTACCAATTCCCCCGAATCGGGCCCCGTTCCTAAGAGGGCCCACGCCCTGTGAGAATCCCTTCCCTGGCTAGGGGCCCCTTTTTAATTTTTACTCACCCAGTGGCAATCTGGGTCTGTAGCAGCACTTCGGCGGTGGGTCCTTCGCTCGCTCCGGGTCTTCGGCGGCACTTCAGTGGCGGGTCCTTCAGTGCCACCGAAGACACGGAGCGAGTGAAGGACGTGCCGCTGAAGACTCAGAGCACCGCCCAGTGAGTACAAGCCCCACGTGTTTTTTTACATGTGTTTTTTTTTTTAAGTCATCCCTGCTGGGGCCCCATTGAAACTGTTTGAATTGGGCCCCGCACTTCCTAAAGCCAGCCCTGACTGGATCCATGTGGGTGATCCCTTGCACCTGTGCAGAGGAGCTCCAATGATTTGATTGGAACTCGGAATGGACAGATGGGTCTGCACATGTAGATCTGATTACAGAATCATAGCCTTGGTTGTAGTATCAGAGAGAGAAAGAAGTACAAAGATGCCAGTCAAAAAGTATCTGAACACCACATAGCCTGGTGCAAAGCACACTCTGGTGTTTGTGGTAAAAGATTATTGTCTCTTTAAAATATTGTTGTTGCAGCTCAGAACCTTTCACTGTTTAATGGATGGCCCTGCTCTGTAGCACTGTAAATGTGAAGATGTTTTTAAGAATAATATTTTTAAATACTGTGCAATGTCCTTTAAATAGGGAAGCATAATTATTATGATGTATTTCTTGGTATTACCAAACACCTCAAGAGCCCTAATCAGGGACACGGACCCCATTGCACTGAACAGTTGTGTTATTTTTACAAAAGATCAGTATAACAATAATTGTCACATTAAAGAGAGATTGTTGTAACAACAATAGTCTGTTCCCTCAAGTATCTGTGGCACTGTATACACTATAGATCGTATATTTAGTTTATGATGAGAGACCTACAAGGTTATATCAATTTCTCTGATAAGGACTAAGGCCCAGATTTTTAAAGATATTTAGGCATTTGCTGCACTCAGCCTCACAATGCCTAAATGATTTACACCCTAAATCTCATTTTCAAAGGGGATTTAGGCACTTAGCTGTCTAAACCCCTGGACAGCCAATGGAATTTAGAATCTTAAATGTCCAAATCCATTTGGAGAATAGGATTTAGGCTTCTAAATCAATTAGGCAATGTGGCACTGAGCACAGCAATGCCTAAATAGCTTTTAAAATGTGGGTGTAAGCTACTTACAGGCTACCCCAAATTCTTATGTAAATGATATCAAACCAAGGAGGTGTGGACAAACCTTATTGTTGGCAATGAACCAGTCCCTGTGGGTTACCTAGAAGGTTTGATTTAGTCAAACCCTCACCTCTGCAGTCACCCTACCTTTTCTCCAACGAGCAGCAGGACCACCCACTCTCCATTCTTATCTTTATATGCCTTCAGAAAGGTAGTGGAGCTTTTGGGAAGAGTGTTGACTGTTGCTGGGGAGGCATGAGGGAGCCAGCTTCCCAGTAGTTTGTACCACCTGAGTTCATGCCTGCTTAAATTTCACAAGCATGCTGATCTTCAAGAACACACCAAACCTGTAACCCAAGACTCAGTTCAAGTGGTTTCAGGTTCTCTGTAGATATTTAACACAGCTGTATGTAACCAAGAAAAACCCTTAGGTCTCGTATACATACAAATACTTCATGTACACACATTTTGGCAAGTCCTGTAGTAATTCTGCACCTTTCAAATTAGCAAATGAATTATAATTCTATCCACAGAGGGCTTGGTAATGGAGAAATTTCCAGAACAGCTTTAATCTTCCTGTTAACCTTTCAGCCAATGGTATGTCTGCCCCATTTGGAGATTTATTTGTTAAGGTAACAGAGAGGTCAAAGGCAATGAGCCTTCCACTTCTATAAGTTATGTGTCTGCTGACCTGCAGTAGGAATTACAATTGATCTCTGCTTATAACTCCTGTGAGCTGTCTTTTTTGTACCTGCAGACTCAGAACCCTGAATTTGAGTATCATTAGCCCTAACAGACCTAAAAGAGACAAATGAATGTCTTTACTTGTGCACAAACTTGCTTTCTAGCAAAATACTTATCTACTTATTATTCAAATAATTTCAAATGGCAGAGAAAAAATTGAAATCTTGTTTGTAGACCTATGAAGTATAATCAAGTTAAAAGATGGCTTTTTTAAAATAAAATAAAAAACAGGATCCTTCCCCTTCTCCTCACCACATACTGAATCTTAATTAAAGTACTTGTACATGTTAAACTTATCTTTACTGCATAATTCATTTTGGCAAACAGGAAAGTCACCAATGTACATAACATATGTCAGTTAAAAAATCCAGCAGAATATCATATTGATTTCATTCAACTACCTCCCTCAGAGAAATTTAATGAAGTTGGTAGTGAAAGAGGACAAGCCTCATGTTTTTTGCCACTGTACCAAATACCTCCAGTAAAACATTGTGTCATCTCTACTTCCATCATGGGATGATCTATTTTAATAGCATGTGAGGAGCAATTGATCTTACAGGTAATAGATAACCCTAAAGCAGCAGCATCCTAGAAAAGCAGAACAGAAATACCAGCTGCTGTTTCCAACTGAAAGCAAGTCATAGTAAGAGTGGCATTTTACAGGGCCAAAGTAATATTTTGCTCCATGTGAAATATTTGTTATATTACAAACCAAAAAAACCCACAACCCTTACCTAGCAGACTATATTAAAATTGGGGCAGGGGAAGGATGGTAGTGTTAATATGTAAGGGGATGCATGAGCCAGTTCTCAAAACATTGGATATAATTTTCCACCACGTTTTACCAGCTAAATACACACAGACTCTGAAGGGTTTTGGCAAGATCCATAGTATTTTTTCTACTGACACACTAAAGGAAGAAATCTCAGAATGGATGAAATCATTGTGGCAGAATGTATTTGTATATTTTAAAAGAATCAGGGGTCAAGACAATATTCTAAAGGCAATTTATGGTAGTAATTCTATGCATGTTTTCTGTGTTGCCTATTCCATGAAGCTGCCCTTATCTGGCTTCCTAAATGGATGAGCGCCAATGCAAACTGTAAGTATTAACGGCTGCCAAGAGAAATTGTCACTCAGTGCAGTCCCTTCCCCAAAGCATGTGCCTCACCCATGGATTAACTGTTAGCTCAGGAAGTGAGGGTGAAATCTAACTCTTTATTTTATCTTCTAAATGCAACAGTGTAGTTGTATTGGCAATAGAAAGGCACTTTCTATTTATTAAGCAATATTGGGAAATCTCGACAAGACTCCAAAGTGCGGAAGGCTCAGTCTGCAAGAGAGTTTATGTAGTTAAGACGTTCAGGGCAACATCTATGACGTGTAGAGACTGCTGGGGCCTTTATGACCCTTATGGAATAGCCCAATCAAAATTCTATAAGATTTAACAAAGAATATTATCCCTGCTTTCACTCTCTATTGAGTGGTTCAAAGAAAACCTATACAAAAGTCTCATTTTCCCACTTCTTTAGGTTTTTAGAATAATTTCTGTAAAACCCCATTAAATCCGGTAGGAGCAGTCCATGAGGATGATGTCCAGGCCCATCATGCCCCAAAGCCCAGCTCTACAGAGGTTTCTTCCCTAATGACATGGAGGAGGAGGTAGCTTGTGAGGGTGGAAGTATGCAAAGGCAACTACAAGGGCTCACTGTCCTCCTCTTCCCACACAGGCATCATAGGGAATACCCAGACTCCTGGCAGGCCAGCTCACTTTAGCTAAGCAAGCTGGCAGGAGGAGCAAAGCAAAAATGAAAACGCAAGTGCTGGCTGCTCAGCAGCACTAGGACAGCTACTCCTGTTGGCCATTATAGGAACTGCACCAAAAAAAATCAGTCCCTGCTACTTAAGACAGCGACCCAAATCTGTATATTTGAGACCTATATCTCATAGCAAAATTATGAAGGCTCCTGTGTTGGAGAATTTAATTTCTCCATCTGGGGATAGTATAGGTACACTGAGCCACCTGACCTCTCTGAAACAAATAAGTTCAAGTTTAAGGGAATGGGATTCCTTTCAAACATTTGCTTCTGTTAAAGTGTATGTGATATCAGAAGGCCCTAAATGTAGACGAAACATATTGCAAATTGGTGGCAGTGAGCTTAAGTACTGATACAAAACATCCTACAATCATTCAAATGTGAACCAGAGTTAATTCAGCTGAACTGTTACTATCTGGTTACATTTGCAGTGAATCCTGCCTTCTCATGACTTGCAAGACTAATAAAAGTCAGGAATTGAGGTGGTAATAAAGGTGGATGGGAATGATGCCCAGTTCATTTGGGATACTTTGAGATAGTTTTTGAAGACAGGAGGGTACCAGAAAAAGGACAGTGTTTTGTATGGGATTCACTGTATTTATCCTAAAATCCTCACAAAACTGACTAATTTACTGGCTGACTTACTTGTGAAAAGTTCAATTTAAAATTGAAATATGAAATCCTAACATTTCCACCTATAAATAACCAAATACATTTTGCAAAATTACTTCCTGGCGGTCAATCCTACTTAGCTTCAGTCTTCCATAGTGGGTTCATTACATTCTGGAAAACATAGTCAAAGGTGAAAAAGCCACTCACAGAGCTGTCAGACTGCTGATATTCCAACCTCCAGCTTCCTTGCATGTCTGGCAGCCAAAGAAGCATTCTAGTATTTCCAGTGTCTTTTGAGAAAGGACTTTGATAACCAGTCTAAATACAAGCATAATACTCTGTGACCAGTGGAAGACAATAAACAGCTTTGAGATTTCTAGAGTCTTCTATTAGCTTGTCAGAAGCCATTATCAAAACTCCAAGTTATTTTAAGAATCTCAGTTATTTTAAAAAAAAAAAGGGAGGGGGTGTAATTAGTTCTGATGTAGGACTTATTTAATGCTCTTCTGGATATTTCAGCTGTTTCAGAATAAGCCATCATCAGAGTACAGATTACATTGGATCAGCAATTTGAAAAGGATTTTAAATGCTGGAACACTTCCTTGGCAATTAGATATCTGAGAGAGTCTGACACTATCCACTTCCAACTATCAGCCATGTATGCACTTTTTCCAGTCTTATTTTCTTGAATGAAATGAGGAGATCCCAAACAGAATTTGGAATTGACTTAGAGAAATCAGCTAGATTCGGCTTTCCTAAAGGCAGTCCCTCATTTATAGAAGTGTTCATTATTGTTGCTGTTGCGACTTGGAACTGAACTTTTCTTCATTAACAGTAACAATGGTCCGTTTGCCTTCTGTATATAGATATTAAAGAAACTGGGTAAAGTTTCAAATAGGCATGAGGGTTTTAGCCAAGCAATTCTGACTAATGGGAACTGCACCGATAAACCCCACCACACTGATTTGAACATTGTGTCTTCATCAGGGATTTCCTTACACCTCCCCTACACACACATCCAGAATTTCCCCAACACCCCCACCCCTCAGTTTTGTGAATTAGTTACATGCAATGATGCCAATTTAGTGATTGTTTGGAAATTTGAATTGAAATTGAAACATTAATACACACTTTAAAAGCATATAAAGTGTATGATAAAATATGTGCATCTGAAAAAGTATAATAAATTTGCAAAGTATGAACATAGACTAGCTTCCTTATACAGCTTTGGTTTTTATGACTATGTCGGTGCATTCATTTCTGTGATGTTGGCCAAATTATGATTTGTAAGCAAAGTCTAAATGAGCTCTCCCTGACAGCTAGTGATGAGCTGGGGGCTGTGGGGAAAGGCTTCAGGACCAGACTGTATTTACAGTTTCACCTAATCTACCTAAGTATCTAGCAAACAGAGCTGTGTTGCCCAAGTGATAGATTTCGGCTGGGGTTGGGTTACAAATCACTTGAATGTGGGATGGGGAATGAAATGTTATTGTATGAGTAAAGGGCAGTAGAACTGTACTTAGCCTGTGCTGACTGAGGGCATGGAGTGAGCATGGGGACAGGTGTTTTGCTTGATGGTCTGCCTGAGTCACAAGTACTATTTGACCTGCCCTTCTCCACTGTTTAAAGACAGAGCTGATTAGACTCCATAGATAGTCTTTTGTTTTGTTAAGTGACCGCTACAGCTGAAATCACTGATAATCAGGTCTAAATGGAAGAGAGGGCCCAGTCTGCACTAGCAGCAAGGTTCCCCCACTGAGAGCTCAACTGAAATCACTGTGAGCCGGGTGGAACCTCAAGAGACATGTGAACAAACATGGCTGTGGCATCATACTTTCTATTTAATCAAGAGATACCACACACTACAAACTGGAGGCCAATGTTAAGTGCTTTGTCACTTGTTCATCCTGAAGTTGAACACTGGTTCCGAACAAGACCAGCAAATGCTCACTATCTTTCTGCAAGAAACTCAGCTGACTGGCAAGAAGCATATGGTGCAAGAGTGAAAGACTCAACAGTTGAAAAAGTGAAGACCTCTCTCACCACATTCAAAAAATTTGTATACATGGCTGATGAATGCACTGATGCAAATGGGCAAGTATTAAGTCATTGTGTATGTTATCTTGATTCAGTGGTAGGCTAATAGATGCATTTCTAGATGTTCAAGTTATAAAAGACACATCAGCTGCATCTGTGACAACTCACATCTTAGAAGAGCTAAATGTTTGTCAAGTGGACCCCAAACAGATGGCTGCTTCTGCATTTGATGGAGCTGCAAACTTCTCTGGAAGACATGCTGGAGTGAAGCTTTGCTCAGAGAAAAGTGTAACCCTAATCTCTCCTACACACACTACAGAGGCCATCTACTCCATCTAGCACTAGTACAAGCTGCAGACTCTTCAAAAGACATTTAAAAAACTATAAATGTAATGTCTTAATTGTATTCTTTTTTCAGCAAGAGTACAAAAAGACTGAATATCTTGGAAAATATAGACAATACACTGGAACTGAAGTTTAAAGTAGTCCAACCTAGGAAAACCCTCTAACTTTCTCATGAACGATCCTTGGCTGTTGTCTTAAAATTACTCCAGCCATTATTACTGACTTTGGAAAGTATGTACCAAGATGGAATGGATCTAAGTAGTGAGGCTGATGGATTACTTTTGCTACTACATTCAGAGAAGACTATTGCCATTCTCTCTCTTGTAAGTCTACTGTTGAAACCACTTTAGTCATCAAACAATGCCATCCAGGCATCTGCTACAACAGTAGTAGATCTTTGTCCAGCAATAGAAGCTACATTTGGATCAATCAGAGAGCTATCCATTGAAAAAGTACTGGAAGAAGCAAAGACTTCAGTCCAGAAGTTGACTAATGAAGGCATTTATATTGAATCCTTAAGTGAAGAGGACAAGAAGTGTTTAAGACAATTGAAAAAGTACACAGACTTTATTCTTAAAAATGTACAACAGCGACTCCTAGATTCTACTTAGCCTCTACGTAGCTTTTGCAGATCCCTGTCCTATAAAACACTGACAGTTAAGTGAAGTGAGGCACTACCAGCAATGGGGCTGCCATTTGCTCAGAACAGAATAGAAAAATTGAACACAGAGTGGAATATCATACGACAAATGAATGAAGATTTGACTTCAACTTCTTTTTTATCATCACTAGCGGCTCGACCTGATCTTTATGCTATGTTTCCTGGATGGAAAAAGTAGGAATTCATCTCTTGCTACTCCTAGTCACAACAGTTACAGTTGAGTGTTCTTTTTCGTCGTTGAATAGAATTTTGTGTTCTGAAAGAAGTCGCCTACTGCCGGATCATGTGAATGAACTAATGAGCATATCAATTGAAGGTGTGGAAGTACTGGACACATGAGAAGCCACCAAAGATGAACACGTTGCATTCAAGAAGTTCATTAACAGAGTTGTGCAAAATTATAACAAGAAACCAAGAAGAATGATAGATGTCATGCTTCATAGAATGCTTGAGTAGTCAACTTTAATTTGTGTGATGATTTCAAAACAAATGAGTTAAATCTAATAAAATGGTCATGAAACAGTTTTCAGTTTTTACTAAGGTGCCATACAGCCCACCTTCACCCTCACAGTCTCACCCCTCATCGGCCTTGATGCCCCCCTCCCCCGTATATTTGAACACCGCCCCCAATTTCAGTGTCTGGGGAAAACACTGGATAACTGTATTCCTTCACTCTTCAAATAAGACACTTTAAATACACTATCTTTTAAAACAAAAGATATTGTATGGTTTGTAAAACAAAATTCAATTCAGAAAAAAGTGTTACTATACCAGAATTATTTTTGATTTGTTGAAGTATTTTTAATATATTGTGTATCAGAATGTAAGACTTTATGTTGTATATAGTAATGATCTGCTTGATATGTGAAAGTACCATCAGTTCCACTGCATGGAATTAGAACTGTTCACATATGTGTCTGAGGTCCATCACACTCATAAAAATTTCTGGATTACGCATGAATAATGCAAGGATCAGTTATCCAAGGTTTAATTCCAGTTTAATTGCAGTTTTGCGAGTATGGACCTATACTTACGACAGCTATCAAAGATCCTCCTTTAACTCATATAAGCTTTATCCTGATTATCATAATGAAGTGATAATAACTATAGTGTTCAGGATACTGCCTGTCATGAAGTGCAAGTGATCATAGATTTGTTCCAGTATGATTACACAGAATTTTGGCGTTTTACTTTATAATCTTCATGTATAAGAACATCCTTTGTAGGAATGTGCACAATGGAGAACAGGACTGGTTACCCAGTCACTAAGGCCTGGTCTACACTAGTCAGTTATTTTGGAATTAGCCGATTTAATTTGGAGAAAAAAAAAAAAGATTCTGTCCACATGACCAAACGTTTTTTTATTTTTTGTTTTTTTTATTTAAAGGACTCTTTAATCCGATTTCTATACTCCACTTTGGCAAATGGAGTAGTGCTTAAATCAAGATCACAATCCCAGGCTAAAGGTATTATAGGTGTAATTCGACGTTATTGGCCTCCAGGAGCTATCCCAGAATGCTCCTTTGTGACCGCTCTGGACAACATAATCAACTCCGATGCACTAACCAGGTGGGCAGGAAAGCCCCAGGAACTTTTGAATTTCATTTTCTGTTTGGTCACCATCAGCACAGGTGACCATCAGCACAGTCCACCATCACAGGCGACCATGCAGAGTCCACCATCACAAGAGATCACGCAGTCCCGGCTTCACAGATGAGCTCCAGCATAGTCCGAACGGGAGGTACTAGATCTCATTGCATGTTGGGGAGTCTGATATGGCAGAACTACTTTCCAAAAAAAGGAACGCAAATAGGTACACTAAAGTCTCTAGGGCCATGACGGAAAGAGGCTACTCCAGGGACACAGAGCAGTGTCATACAAAAATCAAGGAGCCCAGGCAAGCGTACCAAAAAGCCAGGGAAGCGAATGGGCGCTCTGGGTCACAGCCCCATACATTCCGCTTCTACTCTGAGCTCCATGCAATTATGGGGGTGATGCCACCATTACCCTACCACTGTCCGTGCACACCTGCAAGGGGGGAGTTGCACGGAGAAGGAGGATGAGTCATTGGAGGATGAAGAGGAGGAGGAGGAGGACATTGCACAGGCAGCAAGTGGGGAATCCGTTTTCCCCCTTAGCCAGGAACTATTCTTAACACTGGAGCCAATAGCCTTTTCCCACTCCCAAGGCAAGCTCCCAGATTATGCCCCTGGAGAAGGTACTTCTGATGAGTGAGAGCCTGATTGGAGCCATGTGGTGGAGGGCACAGGGGAAACTCAGCCACACTGGGCTGTTCATGTGTAGTTTAAAGGGCTCATCCCTGCTCAGAGCCTCATCGGAGCTACGCGGTAGGTGCAGGGGTGGTGTTGGTGTTATGTAAAGCGATCATCCCAAAGAACTTGCAGGCCCTCCTTTTATATGGCAAACCCATCAGGCATTGCTTGCTATGGGAAGGGGGGCCCAGCAGTTTGAAAGCATTGAAATGAATGTGGAAGAAGCAGAACCCCGCATGCCCCCAGGCTGTCTGCAAGCTGAATTCTGTTGCCCATGTGTGATGGCTTACTCACACCAAAGTGGCAATCACTTCAGTATAAGAGGCAAAATGCTAACTTGTATACAAAGAACATGTGCTGTGTACTATGAATTGCCTATTTCACTGAGAAAGAGTGTCCCCTTTTGTTCTCTGAAATGTATCTTTTAAAATACTACCCTCCCTTTTTCTCTTCTCGCAGGTGCAAATGTTTCAACACAGCCCCTATCTACTCCATCCCAGAGGCTTGTCCAGATTAGAAGGAGGAAAAAATGAACTCGGCACAACATGTTTGCCAAATTCATGCAGTCCTCCCACACTGATAGGGCCTAGCTGAATGCATGAAGGCAAACGGTTGCAGAGTCCCTTAAAGCATTACAGGAATATGAAGAGAGGAGGGACGCACGCAATGAGAGCAGGCAGGATGCTATGGTCAAGCTCATGGAGGAGCAAACTGACATGCTCCGCTGTATAGTAGATCTAATGCAGAAAAGGCAGCAAGACCACAGACTGCTGCTGCAGCCCCTCTATAACCACCCTCCCTCCTCCCCAAGTTACATAGCCTACTCACCCAGATGCCCAAGAACACGAGGGGGGAGGCTATGGAGGCCCACACACTCAACCCCAGAGGATCGCCCAAGCACCAGAAAGCTGGCATATGTGAACTTTTGATTTGGTTTCTGGACTTGTCCTTCCCTCCTCCTCCCCCCCTTAACCCAATACCGTGCCCTCCCACTCCCCCTCTGGTCTACCTTCTGTTTCTTTTAATGTGTTGTGCAACAAATAATAAAGAAGAGTTTTTAAACAATTGTGACTTTATTTCCTCACATATAAATAGGTGGTGGGTAACTTCAAGAGAAACAGACACAAATGTCACACCGTACCCTGGCCAGTGATGAAACTGTCTTGCAAAGCTTCTCTGATGTGCAGTGCATCCTGCTGCACTCTTCTAATCACCCTGTTGTCTGGCTGTGCGAAACTGGCCACTAGCCAAATTGCCTCAACCTCCCATCACTGCATAAACATCTCCCCTTTACTCTCACAGAGATTGTGGGGCACACAACAAGCAGCAATTACAATTGGAATATTGGTTGTGCTGAGATCTGAGTCAGTAAACTGCGCCAGTGCGCTTTCAAACATCCAGAAGCACATTCTACCACCATTCTACATTCGCTCAACCTGTAGTTGAACTGCTCCTTACTACCGTCCAGGGTGCCTGTGTACGGCTTCATGAACCATGGCATTAAGGGGTAGGCTGGGTCTCCGAGGATAACTATAGGCGTTTCAAAATCCCCAACAGTAATTTTCTGGTCTGGGAAGTAAGTCCCTTCCTGCAGCTGTTCAAACAGACCAGAGTTCCTGAAGATCCGAGCGTCATTCACCTTTCCCGGCCATCCCATGTTGATGTCGGAGAAATGTCCCTTGTGACCCTCCAGTGCTTGCAGCTCCATGGAAAAATACCCCTTATGGTTTATGTACTGGCTGCCCCGGTATGCTGGGGCCAAGACAGAGATATGCATTCTGTCTATCGCCCTGCCTCAGTTAGGGAACCTCAGCTCATTAAAGCCATCCACAATGGTCTGCACATTTCCCAAAGTCACTACTCTTGATAGCAGCTGGTCAATGATTGCATTGGCTACTTGCAGCACTGCAGCCCCCACAGTAGATTTGCCCACTCCAAACTGATTCCTGACTGACCAGTAGCTGTTGGGCGTTGCAAGCTTCCACAGTGCTATGGCCACTCACTTCTCAATGATGAGGGCTGCTCTCATTTTGGTGTCTTTGCACTTCAGGGCAGGAGACAGCAAGTCACAAAGTTCCATGAAAGTGGACCTATGCATACAAAAGTTTCGCAGCCACTGGGAATCATCCCAGACCTGCAACACTATGCGGTCCCACCAGTGCTTCTAGGAACATCAGTGTTCATGTCCTCATCAGTATAGTAATCGTGCTGTCATTTTCCTCGCCTAGTTTTGTAGGTACAGCACATACTGCTGGATAATGCGCAAGGTATTTACAATGGTCAAAACTGCAGTGGAGATCTGAGCAGGCTCCATGTTTGCTGCACTATGGCACCTGGTTTTGCAGGTATTGCTCATACTGCTGGATAATGCGTGAGGTATTTACAATGGTCAAAACTGCAGCGGATCTCTGAGCAGGCTTCATGTTTGCCGCACTATGGCACCTACACAGGTAATCCTGGAAAAAGGGCGCAAAACATAGAAGAGCTGTTCGGTTCAAGATGGCTGATAAAAGGTGGTAAATGGTTGTCTTCTGTAGCTTTCATGGAAGCGGGAAGCTCCCCGCAAGCTGCAAGAGCGGGAGAGCAGAGTTTGCAGCGGAAGCTGTGCAGCTCAGCTCACGATGGCTGAAAAATGGCAGGAAATGGTTAGATAAAAGAGTAGACAGAAAGATGAGAGGCCATGCGAGATGAATTCATAGTACCAGGAGACAGGCAGTGCACCATACTGCACCTTCTGCTGGCAGTATGACATCTGCCGTAGCTTTCAGGGAGCGAGTGATGACACACACCCAGAAACACCAGTGACAATGTTTTTGCCCGATCATGCACCCAGAATTCTAATAGGCAGTGGGAACTGCCGGGACTGCGGGATAGCTTCCCAGAGTGCACTGCTCCGGCATTCGATGCTAGCCTCAGTACTGTGGACGCACTCTGCCGAATTCATATGCTTTAGTGGGGACACACAACACTGAATATATAAAATTGTTTCAGAAAATTTGAATAGAATAAGCTTAAATTAATTAATTTTGTACTGTAGACATACCCTAAAGTCAGTAAAAAAAAAAAAAAATTATAACTAGACTTTGCAGTTCTATTATTTATTTATTTTATTTATTTGTATTGTGGTAGTGTCTAGGAAACCCTGTCATGGCCCAGGGCTCTATTGTTCTGAATCCTATACAATCACAGTTCTAGTGGGTGTTTGTCAGTGGATTTCTTCAGTAAGAGCTCTGCAAAATTGTGAAGCAACATTTTCCACTATTCGCAATTATATTTGGACCTTTTGGCCAGTTTCCAACTAAGCAATTGGGTCACATTTGGCATGTGGGTCTGTCCCTTGTTCTCCCTTTCTCTGTACTTGATCAGTCAAGTTATGCTGACTCAAGGTGTTTGCACATGATGTGGAATCCATTGGCTGCTCACTGGTTTAATTTAATTGGTTTGTTAGTATTACAAAACAGTTCCTACAAGTTAAACTGTCAGGCTACACTTTGTGTCTTATCTTCTCAACTGTCTGATATTCCCCTGGCTGAAGAGCTTCCATGTAGCCTCCAGAATTTGAGTTACTTATCAAAATATTTTGATATCTTATTAATTATTTGTATTAGAATAATGTTTAGGGACCCTGCCCAATCTCACTGTGCTAGGTGTTGTACAAATACTGTACATAGTAAGAGAGAGTCCCAGCCATGAAGAGCTTACAACTCTCCTTCCCTTACATTTCCCAAACTGCTCTCTGCTTCTTCATAGGCCAGTCACTAACTTCTCCTTTGCCATATCTCTTATGCCTGGTTCTGCTTGACTTCAATGGGAGCAGGTGCAGATCCTGTCTGTCCTTCCCCACATGCCACACTCTTGGAACCTTCAACTCTTCCTCCCTCTTTGCGTGTAGACTAATTTTTCTTTTTCTTTCTTTTTTTTTTTTTTTGGCTGATCTCCCAGACTCTCTGTTTAAGTTAGAAGCTTAACATCTGATAATAAAATTTTGACATTTAATTTCCTTTCTTGGGTCAATGGTTGGAAATAAGAGAATTGTAAAGTGCAATTACTGCCTTTCTAAAGCTTTTTAAAATATCTTTTCTTAACAACTAAATAGTAATATAGCTTCTATCATTGTTGGGTCAGCTAGGAAGGACCCATTCAGATGTCAGTGTATTTTGTCATTGTCCATGAAAGGCTTTTTGTACGTTTGATCCAGCGATACCATGGTCACTCTGGACAAATTGTCTCTTTTTGTTGTTGTTTTGTTTTTTGTTTGTTGTTGTTGAAAACCTGCTGATTTTTTTTACTTGTGTGGGGCCTGCTCCCATATGATGCTGAGTAGCCATTGTGAGGTGCAGAGTGTCCATTACTTTCACTGAGGATGCTCAGGACCTGCTGGTGCTGGTCTAATCCTGATTCATAAAATTCTGTCTCCAACAGTTTCCTCCTTTGGGAAAATCCAAACCCCACAGCTTCCAGGCTAGGGCAATCTACATGATGCTTAAGACCTCCAGCCTTGGACCCTGGCAGCTCCCCCAACCTCACTCACAGTAAGTGCCTGTCCTCTGAATCCCACTTAAAAGTTGAATTCCCTACTCTGAAGGGGTATACTGGAGATAAATACAGTCTCTAGCTTCCACAATGACCTCTGGAGGGGTCTAATGTGAATCCCCACTAGCCTCAAACCACCTGTCCTCACTGTCTGCTCCTTCCGCAGCACATGTCCCAGATCTCCAAAGCACCATCTATGTGGTCAAAGGGAAGAGCATGATGTTGCCATGAAGGCAGCTGTGAGACCCTTTTCCTCTCAGAGGATGGAGAGTCTCACATGGAAGGTCCTTTCCATATATGGATCTCAGGGATGCAGTTGGTCCCCTGCTCTGCTACTTTGCAACAGGTCTCCCAGTCATTAGTGTAATCAAAAGCCTTGATTCTGCATGGTTCTGAGCACCCTCTCTTTCCTCTGGCTTCACTAGGTGCTGAGAATGTTCAGCACTGCACAGGATATGGCCCCTAATTAGCTCCTAGTTAGAAATGAACGTGGTCCATTTTGGTTTTAAACTGAGGAGTTGATTATAGTGAACCCATCAATTCTTATAAACCAGTGGGCTATCTCCTTGCCATCTCCAATGTAAACCTACTATGTTATTGTGAAATCATGTTTATTTTAAGCTTGTAATATTTACCAATGCAAACCATACAAAAAGTGTCTTTTCAGCTGAATTCTTTCTTGGAAAGACATGTTAATGTATAATTAAATGTGGTTTGCTTAAACTGTTACAGTTAGTAGCTTAATATATTTTTTGTTGTATTTCTAGTACAAAGGCTATATTATGCTTTTGTTGGCATCCTCACTAGTAGGTATGCCAACTGCATAATTCTGTTCTCTGCTATATGTCAGGATTCAAGTGCCGAGGGCTCAACAGGTGGTGTTGGGATAAAGTTCTGGCAAATCAAATAGCTAATGTGGTTATTTCTTTTGTCAAATTATAATTCAAAGCAGAGCTGAATGAAATGAAACTCATATTTTCCTTGTCCAAAACAAGGTTTAGAATTAAATACAAATCAGTTTCCTTGACAAATGCACATCACTACTGGACCTGGGTCTGTAAATAAACATATAACATCTTAACTTTGATCTACAATGATATTGTTCCCTAGAAAGTTAAAACCTAAACATCAAGATGTAAATGTTAACAGAACGTAGGAAACTCCAGCTAACTTTTATCCCTCTTGAACAAAATTTGGAGGAACTTGCCAAAAGTTTCAACAAAACTTCGGAAAGATTTTAAACCTAAACTTCCAAAGAATTTGGTACAGTCTTTGATATTTAACTCAAGAGTTTAAAATAGTTTCATGCCATATTGTTTCCTAATCATAGCTATAACCTTGGTCCCAACAGAAAATGATAAATGCAATGAAAATTCTAATTATTCTTCTTCAAGTGAAGGTCCCTTTGTATATTCCATATATGGGTGCACATGCGCACCATACATCTGAGTCCAGAAGTTTTCTCTAAGCATTGTCCGTTGACCCGCACAGGTACAGTGTGTATTGTCATGCTCCCAACCAAAGGTATAAGGGGTGGTACAGATTGACCCCCTTCCAGTTTCTCCTTACTGCCATCTGGCCAGAGTCAGAACCATATTCCTCCTTCACTCTTATCTCAATAAGAGAGTTGTTGTATATTCATGTAAATAGTTCTTTCACAGTTTTTATAGCTTAGTTAAGATAGTTTAGAATAGTATTGTGTAATGTAGTATGGCTAGCATAGAACCTTCCTATTCAGTGGCAGAACCCTTGCTACCCGGGGACTATGCCCAGGGTTCAGGACTTTAAGAATTGCATCTCTTGCCCTCATTCCTTTTCCATTAGTGATAAGCATCAATGGTGCCTCTACTGTCTGGATGAGGCACACATCTCAGTGAAATGCAGCATCTGCAAGTTCTTTCTGCCCAGAACTAGAGAGGCCTGTGAGCTCTGACTCCACAAGTTCCTGATGGAAGAGGCTACGAGACCCTAGACTCTGATCCGGGCCAGGGAGCCCCTTCTGTAAAGTGGCCTCTGCTGACGTGTAGTGCCCCTCTGAGCATGAGCCATAGTGTCGAGACATCGGCACTGAAGCCCAGTGAAGACCAAATGAGAGTAAGAAACACTTTTGGTGGCATAACAGCAGGTTCCCACAGTGGACTGTTCATAAAAGACTCGTTCCTATCCCAAGCTGTGCCCGGTCAGGTGAGATGTCATGTGCAGATCCTGCAGAACTGTCACTGAAAGCCCCAGGGCTGGAGGGTACAGCGAAGAAGAAGCAGGATCAGTTGGTACCGCCTGTGACCTTGGTGCTTGGACACATGGCACGCCAGTCTATGAGTGAGGCTTTGGATATCCTGTTGGTGTCACCTCACCAATACACAGACTGGCCCGCTCTGACGACCAGACCAGTTTCCTCCAGAGTCTTCATGGGCCCCCGCAGATTCTATGATGTACATTCCTGCACCAGAGAAGGGGTTCCTGCCTTACCCGCTTTCTCCACTCCTCTCAGGCCTGTTCTCCAGGACGTCTCCACACCTGAGGATGAACCACTACTCCTGGTACAGGAGAAGCCCTTTCCTCATCCATCAGATCGGGGCCTTTCAGTATCGACAGTCCTGCCATTTCTGACGGAATCATCATCTGACTCAAAGGAGTCCCAGGACATAGTACCACCAACATCTCTACCAGCCTGCAGGAGCCTGGACAGACATCCAAGGCACCCCGACCAGCCTGGCTATGACTCCCTCCAGACACCCCGGTACCACTTCCTGTGGGGTCCACCCAGAATGATGACCCCTTGTTCTGGTCCTACTGGAGCCCCTGGGACCCATACCACAGATGTACAATATTATTGCAGGGGTCTTATCATTCCTTCCCCATGTGCCAGCCAGCCCCTTCAGTGTACAAGGAGGAAGACATGGAATTGGTACCAACCACCAGTACCACTGCTTCGTTTATGATTCACTTGTTTAATGTTCCTTAGTTCCAAAATCATATACAAGGGTATAAAACCTTCCATAACATAAATGCTACATATCTTATATCCATAACTCCAATTTCAGAAACTGCAAATAAAAAAACCCATCTACTCTAAGTCCATCCATTTTATTATTGTAGCTGGTGTTTTTACATGGAAATGTTTTTCTTTGCCTCAAAGGATCTAATCCACAGCTTCTACGATAGTTGTTTTCTTAGTGGTCTGTTCCTTGTAGGAATCACTCCTCCCTATGCAAAGAAATTACTCCTAAATTCATGTCTCTCTCTTTTTTTTAAACTCTAGTTTCTGCCTTGTCATTTGTGAACCTGTAATCCACTCAGGTATTGACCTCTGCCTTTGTATACTCCTTCACACTAAAAACACTTAATTGCTCCATCCAACCTGTTCTCTTATTTAATAGAAGTTTAGCTTTCCTGTTTCATGTTCCAGACTCCGGGCCAGTGCCCAAGTAGTCGGGTAGTACTCAACATGAAGAAGGGTATCATAATCTACCCATAACTTTTACCCATTGTGCTCTTTATTCACCTCGGTTACTTTCATTTTGTCCTGAAGGAAGATGTGATATAAACCTCTTGCTTAAGTTTCAAACACAAGTAGAGCCAAGCTGGAATGCCACTGTCCCCTGAACTTTGGGGATGTTTAGATGCAAATTTGAAACTTGTGACTCAGACCCATCTTTACTTTCTAGAGATTGTGAGCTATATTTTCCAAAGTAGCCTCAAATTTACATACCCCAAATAGGTCAGCAAGGTGCTGGAGCATGCAGTTTGGGCAGATAAATCTAGACATCCATTTGCAACTTTTGCTTTGTGCTATCTATGCCTACAGTCAGGCCACCCTTGTGATGCAGTTGCCTTGAAGTCAGAACTGGGCGAGAAAGAGGTGGAAATTGATTCATGAAGAAACCAGCAAACCCAGGAATCTTTAGGCTACTGGGCTGTGACTGGTCACAAACAAAATTTCTTCTCCCTGTCAGTCGGAAGGTATTTGGAAACAAAAATATATTATCTGACCATAAAGAGTTTGGCTCTAATTTTACCATGCACCATCTTCAGAACTCCATATTTGGGCTAAATTCTAACCTGGATAAGTTGATACCACTTCATTGACTTGGTGGAGTTTCACTCACTTACTTTGACTGAATTTGACCCCTTAACTGTGAGTGACTGAATCAAAATGTACATGGTTATGGTAGAACTAAAGTTACAATAAGGGTCCCTCCATTAGAAATCCTTTCATGGTATTACAGTGTTGCTAAATTGACTTGGGACATGTACAGAGGATTGATCCTTGCTAATAAATATTCAAAGAATGAGAGAAAATGTTATTTTTTATTTTAAATAAACATGTTGAATATTTATCTTAAACCTTAGGTAGCTGTTTAGAAAAGAAACAAAATTTGTAGCAAATAATGTGCCCCTTTCATTGACAAAAGATTTATGTCTTGCCTGGCAGGACTTCATACTCACAGAGCTCGTCGTTGACAGAGTCAAACAAAAATAGCACGTAGTCCAATGTTTATCCAGTGGAATTGAAACCATTGCTCCTGCACCTCTTTGTGTGAAATTAAATAGGCCACATTTAAACTGGCAAAGATATAAAAACATGATAACATTCCTATTCAAAGAAAAAGGGGGGGGACCACAGAATCTGTTTGAATTAATGAATGTTGTGCAAAAAAATGTCCAATATGCAAGAACATTTCTTCTGACCTTCCTTAGGAGCCATCTGTCTAGTTGCAGTGCTCCTTTCTGCCCTGGGAACAGGTGAAGAGTTCAGCTCCAAAGCTCAACACCCTTCCCCCACATCTGTCAAATTTATTATAGTTGGACTTCAACATATGTATTATTAAATTCCACACTGTGCTACAAAGAGAAAGGAAATCATACGAAATGTGTATTTAAGCATGTCTTTGCCTTTAAGCATGTCTTTGCCACAGACTATGTACAGCGTAAGGCCATTCTCCATTAGCTCTTGCTTTCCAGAGACTGAAGATGTAAGGCTGCATTTTATCATCACTTTTTTGTAAACCTCAGTGAGGAAAGAGGCATTTTTTTCTATTAAGGGAACACTGACTGAGAATGAAAGACCAGGTCATCCCCCTAGAATCCACATACAAGACGGGACCCTCTTGGGCAGCTCCTCAGCTAGGGTAAATTGTCATAGCTCCATAGATTTCAGTGGAGCTGTGACTGTTTACACCAGCTGAGGGGCTCCAATCCTGAAAGCAGATTTCACCCCTCTGGTGTAGAAGGGTGGGTCAGCAGCCTTCATGGCATAGTGCTCCTCTACCAAACACCCTGCAGAGAGCTCTATATGAATCACATAAGAGGAAGGAAGATGCAATAGAATGAACTGCACTGGGTAAGGACAGGCCAGTGAGGGGTGTACATATATTATTCTTCCCTTCCCACCCCACTGACCTGCATTAAAACATAGGAATGGCCATCCTGGGTCAGATCAAAGGTCCATCTACTCCAGAATGCTGTCTTCTGACAGCGGCTAATGCCCAGTGCTTCAGAGGGAATGAACAGAACAGATAGTCATCAAGTAATCCATCCCCTGTCACCTATACCCAGCTTCTAGCAAACAGAGGCTAGGGACACCATCCCTGCCCTTCCTGGCTTATAGCCATTGATGGCCCTATCCTCCAAGAATGTATCTAGTTCTTTTTTGAACCCGGTTATAGTCTTGGCCATCATAACTTCCCCTGTCAATGAGTTCCACAGGTTGACTGTGCATTGTGTGAAAAAATACTTCCTTTTTTTTTTATTTAAATCTGCTGCCAATTCATCTCATTTGGTGACCCCTAGTTCTTTTGTTATGAGAAGGAGTAAATGACAGTTCCTTATTTACTTTCTCCGCACCAGTCATGATTTTGTAGACCTCTAGCATATCCCCCCTTAGTTGTCTGTTTTCCAAGCTGAAAAGTGTCAGTTTTAGTAATCTCTCCTCATATGGAAGATGTTCTATGCACCTAATGATTTTTTATGCCCTTTTCTGAACCTTTTCCCATTCCAATATATCTTTTATGAGATAGATTGACCACATCTGCACACAGAATTCAAGATGTGGGCATACCATGGATTTATATAGAGGCAATATGATACTTTTGGTCTTATTATCTATTCCTTTCTTAATGATTCCCAGCATTCTGTTTGTTTTTTTGCAGATCAACATGTTTTAATGGTTCTCCCTTTAAGAATCACCCTTTGTAGGAAAAGAACTAAATACAATGTGTGATACAGCATGGCCAGAGAGCAGCAGGAGAGTGTTAGCAGGGAGCCTTATTCCCTGCAAGGGGAGGAAGGTTTTCTGTAGATTAACTAGAGCACCTGTAGCCAATTAGAGCACCTGAAGTCAGTCATGTGATAAAAACCCCCTGCTTCAGCCAGACAGTGTGGGAGTTGGAGCAGGAAGGTTTGGCTAGAGAAGAGAAGAGAAGAGAAAGTTTGTAAAGAACTCAATAGTCGGAAAACACCCTATGGCTGCTGAAAAACCAAAAGGAAACCCTAGGTTTAGGCGTGTACGCCTGACTTGTGTGTAGAAAGAGGGCAAAGGAAGAAGCCCTCACAATCTGACAAGCGTAGTAGAGAGGAAGAAATTAAACCAGAAAGAACTGCTATTTTATTTGGTTCACCACAAACCTCAGGGCCCCTGGTGACCTGGAGAAGAAGTGGCCCAGGTCCCTCCCTCTCCACTTCCCTCTCAAGACACATGGTAATTAAAATACTGGTTCAGAGGCAAGCAATAGCGCCCTGAACCTTCCCCAAAGAAGAGAAAGCGCGAGACCCAGCATAACAGTACCGGCAATTTGCCACAAATGGCAGAACAAGATTTTCAATCCAGATTTTCTGTTTGCTTATTGAAATCAATCCTCTGTGATGGTCACAGATCCTCCTCCTGTGGGAGTCACAGAACCCAGCCCACCACCTACAATTCAATAAGCCCCTGAGGGATATGCTGTGGGACTCATGTGGGGAGGAAGGGAGGTGGAAGCTGTGAGGCAAGCAAGATCCCTTTTCTCACACCCTGTTGGACAAACCCACCAGGAAGGGGATACTGCTGAGATGGGACCTGCCTTGGGATTCACCTGGGACCCCAGGAGGCACTCATTGGGTGTCAGACCCATGCTGTCCCAGGAACAGCTAAGACCAGTGAGGACATGTGCCCCCCACCCAGGCAAGGGCCACCAGCCTGGGATCTTGGGTAATCAACAAAGTTCAGAAGAGATTACAGAGAGAAGTACCTCTGAAGTTAGCGTGAGCTGCATATGTGTACTACTGGCAAAATTTGCTCCTGAAGAAATAGATCAAACATCCATCAACTTTAAATTCCCATCTCTACATCTAAATAACCATATTTTATTATTATTATGTTATCTTGTGATTGGAAAAAATAGAATAGACAGGAAATTCATTTTCTTCTATGCAGTATTCTTTCTTGACTAGCTTTGTGATAAATGCACAGAACTGGGAGGCAAGAGACCTGTGTTGTAATCTGACTGAGTCAAGTATCAGACGGGTAGACCTGTTAGTCTGGATCTGTAAAAGCAGTGAAGAGTCTGTCGCACTTTATAGAATAACAGACGTATTGGAGCATGAGCTTTTGTGGGTGAATACTCACTTCGTCGGATGCATCGAAAGCTCATGCTCCAGTATGTCTGTTAGTCTATAAAGTGCCACAGGACTCTTTGCTGCTCTGACTGAGTAACAGATTTTCTTTATGATGTCAGGCCTCAATCTTCCCATCTGTAAAACAGGAATGATGATATGAATTTACTACTCCAAGGGGACTGTAGAACTAAACTGATTAAGATTTGAAATGAACTTTCAGCTCCTGGTGGCAGGGACTGCAGAAGTCCAAAATATTATTATTTGTGCTATGTAGAGAGAAATTTAGAAGATTTCTCAGATGGTAGATAGGAACAGGATATTAGTACTTTTTTAAGATTTCTTACAAATTTGGAGATTCTGATGGGATTTGTTCTTTGCTTCTTCACCTACTATATGACTAATATAAATGTTAGAAATATAGTACAAATGTGTGGATTTCTTTTAGAAATTGTATGTAGTGTTTTGTGAGATGCAATTGTTTCCTATATGTTTCTTCTTTTTACACTATTTATTATTCTTTAATTAAATACAACTATTTTTGAACTATAAGAAAGTGTGTGTATGTGTGTGCATGTGCATACTTTTATATTGATTTTTGGTGTCCTTTTAACAAAGTGGGGGAAGAAGATCTAGGAAAATCTTCAAGTTATAAAACAGGTATCATTTCCTCTTTCTTCCAGTCCTAGTCTCTCAGGGAAATGCATATTTAGAATTATATTTTCATCTCAGCTTGATATACAAGGTTTTAGCCATTCAAATCCCTTTTTCCATTAGTGGGAGTTAAGCAGCTAACAGCCTGTGTTCTGAGGTTGCCCTAGTTTTGTTTGTACGTATGCACATACATATGGATTACATTCAATTTACCTATTCTTGTATGACAGGTAAATACATATTTATATACATTCCAGCTAGAATAATTTTGTTCTAGTATATTGCTCGCTCTGATTGTCCATCCTATGGCATATAGTCGTTATCTCCTTCTCAAACCAGAGCTGAGACATTCTGATCCAAAACTCCCCAGAGTTCAAAGAAGTTTGGATCCAGTATATAGATCTGGATGTATTTGTTTTGGTTCCCAGAACATTATTCCACCTATGATGCACATGGTCATATCTTTACATCCAGTTTCCCATTTTCACCATCATGGTTCTCACATTTTATATGTTATCACAGCTTCTGAATACCTGTACAGCTCCTCTGTAATTAAAATAACCCTCTTCCCTATGTATTTTCCTTTGCTATAATTTCCTCTCTATTCACACTACTTTCTATGAAGGCTAAACACTGAGCTTTTAGGTGCAAACTTTGGCCTGATCCTCATCTCCGTTTAATTCAGTGGGCTTGCGCAAGTAGGATTTGACAGCACAGTTTGGCCCTTACTGTGTTAAACACATCAACCTACTTCATTCAGTATTAAGAGCTATTTCAAAGTCTAATATCAAAACACACCCCAAACCGAATGGGAATGAGAAGGAGATTTGATTTCCTATTTCAGATGTGCTGAACTGACTCAGTAGAGTGCTGGGAATGTTTGGAAAAGTTTTGAATTTAAAGGGATATAAGATGATAGTAGGTCCTAAGACTCAGCCTAAGAATGTAATACACACCCTAAACTGAGGTGCAAGGACCTTGCATAAGGATGGAGAGTAATTATTGCTGAGTCATGCTGGCAGGTGGATCTTATTCACTCCAATCAGGTTATAAAGGAATTTGAGTTGGACTCTGGCTAGAAGGATTTAAAAGTGGGCTAGAGGAAGGTCTGCAGTGGAACTCTGAGTAATCAAGCTTTGGAACAAACATGAAGCTGAAGAATTTTATTATCTAAGTAAATATAAGCCAAAACCTAGGAGGTGGTAACTTTGAACCTTACCTTTAGTCTTTATAGTTTTTATTTGGAGTAGGATGGGAACTCTGAACTGATTCATTTTAAATAAGTCATCTAAAGTCCCAGTGTCTGCACTATATGAATCTATTTTGATCCATTAATTTGTTGTCAAACTCAATATTGATAATAGTATTACTTTTATTTGATAATACTGTATAATGGCAGAACAAGCTAACAAAGAAATCCTGTTCTAGATTTTTAATCTGTTACACTAGTACAGAAAAATTCCATTATAGACAATGGAATTACTCTAGGCTTACACTGGTGTAATGGAAAGCAGAATCTGACCCTCTCTTCTTAGAAATGTGCTGTTCCCTCAAATTACAGCATCAACATAATGCTATTTTAGTTTTTCATATGTAGCTACTTCAGTGAGTTCTTTAGTTATAGTTGATTACAATCTGAATATGTCTTCTTTGTAAACAGAAATAAAACAATCATGCATACTTTGCAGCTGTTCTGGGTGAATGCAGATGTCCTCATTATGCAGGCATTTTGATACAGTCATTGGATAATTCAGTTAATGTGATACTTTTGTTACAAACCATTTTTAATACAGAAGTATTTAGTCCAGATCTTCCCTTTGGGTGCTGCCAAAGAGCAAAGACTATCCTATTTCCAACAATCTTTGAAAAGTGAAAACTAAATCTTACATCTATGACTGTAAACTCCTGGGGAGTTAGGGATTTTGTGTGTGTGTGTGTGTGTGTGTGTGTGTGTGTGTGTGTGTGTGTGTGTGTGTGTGTGTGTGTGTGTGTGTGTGTGTGTGTGTGTGTGTGNTGTGTGTGTGTGTGTGTGTGTGTGTGTGTGTGTGTGTGTGTGTGTGTGTGTGTGTGTGTGTGTGTGTGTGTGTGTGTGTGTGTGCGCGCGCGCGCACAGCACCAAACCTCATGGAGTTCTGATCCCAAAAACTAGACGTTGGGCTTTACTACACTACAAATAATAAAGAATAATTAACAATAGGAGCCCCCTACCCATGCAGCCAAAGTAACTGCCAGATGCTTTTAGTTACAGCAAATTAAAGACAGATATTTCACCACTTACTGCTTCCAGACTCAGGTAAAGCAGATCTTTGATGCATTAGTATGGTCCATGATGCTCTCCTGGCCGCCCCTCTTCCTACATCTCACTTTAGTTCATATAACTACCCTAAACTACTAGTTCAGCTTCAGATGGGATGAAGCTAGGTTATAAATTTATAAGATGTAGTTTATTTCCAAGTTTATTGATGCTAGATCAATAGCTAGTGGATTGTAGTAAATTGTGGTACTTGCACAGAGAGGCCAGATGATTATATCTTTCTCTTATACTGCATTTTTCATCCATAGATCTCAATGAACTTGATAAATTAGATAGATTTTATTACTCTTATTTTCCAGATGGGGAAGCTGAGGCTCACAGGGGCGAGCAAAAGCAACAGGCTAGGAAAAGAACACAAATCTCCTGAGTCACAGTCTACTGTCCTGTCTATTAAGTCAAATAGCTTTGCTGGGTTAAGCTGCTGTATATCCCTAACAGGAAAGTGTTGTTCTGCTTTGAGTCTCTAGGGTATGGAAAAATCAATTTATTGTTCCAGGGATTGCAAGGCTGCAATGAATGACCAAGTTATGTTTTACAGTTCTTTGGGGCTGGAAATATCAGGCCATTTTAGGATCAGAATCTTAGTAGCTGCCCAGAGAGTAGAAAGGTGAAATAGTTTTCAACTATTGTTTTAAAAAATGCTGAGAAATGTGTGATGCAGGTCCAGAAATGCTATGGTTTTTGCAGAATGGACAAAACCTAGGCTTGTACAGTTTCAACCACTCTCATGGGGACAAAGACATTTCTTGAATGTTTCTAGTTTACAAATAAACAGCTCTCTGTTTAAACAGGCACTGGCAGAGGGCCCGATGTGTAATGTTTTCCTTGATAGGTGAACTTGTGATGTTAATGCTATAGAATGTCTTATGAAGTTATAACTAATATTTGTCTTTTTGTCTACATTTGCAGTTGAAGGGAATTCTCTGTACTTTTACTTCTGAAATGTCATTGGTGACAGTAAGCCAAAGCTTGTAAAGTCTGTGTGAGCTGCACAAGTGTCCTGCATGAGCAGCATTTGAAGGCTAATACAGCCTTTGACTATTACATAGCTATAAACTTCATGGATAAGTTAGAGAGAGAGATGACATACTGTTATTGCAATTGTTCATCGCTGGGCATTTGGTCTGCAGCGTCTGACCTTGTTGATCATCAGTATGTCCTTTTTTTACCAGGGTACAGCCAATGCCAAGAGTGAATTTTCTCTATCCAATTTTCCACTGTACATATTGTCAAATTTCTTTTGTTCCATGGGTCAGTAGTCTGCTGCTCTAGCTTTACTGTGCCAATAATACATGTCTGGAGATTAATCTGACCTTGGCCTCTGCTCCAGCTGCTTTAATCTTGAGGTGGTATAGGCTTCTATAGTAGCACTTTCTCTCCCTTCTGAGTCTCAGCATTCTTCTGTTGTCAGCAAACATCTGTGAAACCCACTGCCAAAATGTCTCACCTCCCTCTAGTGGATGATCTACATAGAGGATAGCAACCTATTACTGCTATCAGTTATTCCCTTACCTCAAGCAGTTAGGGTCTGTGCTGTAGATCTAAAAATCCCAGCCGTGCTGATGAACCTTGTGGGCTGGATATGGTTAGATATGGTAGAATTCGGGGTCGGCGGCAGATGTTCGGTTTGCTTTTTTAACTAATATAGGAAATTCCATACAAAAACTGTTGAACGAACATTAAAGGGGCTAAATTGAGCACTCAAAAGTTAGGAATTGCCTTTTTGTAAGGTTATCTGGAGCAACCCCTCCCCTACAGAGATGGTGGGCACTATACCTGTGTTTGTCTTGTTCATGGGGCAACTCTTTCCTTTCCCATTTATGTACCCAGAGAGCAGTCAGGCACTATCGGATCCCTACTATGTGAACCTTTTCATTCCCATTTCATGATTATCTATTAACCTTGTAGCCTAGTAAGGGGGGAGTTTTAGCTGTGTCCTCTGTGGTGAAGTGAACTAAATCAGCAACCTTCATATACTTGGGAGCTTAACCAATAAAGGGATAGTTGTTTTTTCATTCTTGGTATACTTCTGCTCTTTGGACAGGTAAAACACAGGACTGTCGTAAACAGATAGTTAAGGGTTAATGTCTCTTTTACCTGTAAAGGGTTAACAAATAGGGAACCAAACACCTGACCAGGGGACCAATCAGGAGACAAGATACTTTCAAATCTCGGTGAGGGAGCCTTTTGTTTGTCGTTTTGGTTTTTTTGATTTGGCTCTCAGGCTTCTGAGGTGACCACACGTCTCTACAGCTCTGTATCTTCTGTTTCCAATTTGTAAGTTACAAATGGTAGAAGACAGTATGTTTATTTGCGTTTCTCTTATGTCGGCCAATTGTAGTTGTGGAAATATTTAAATTGTATTTTTTCTGGATTAAGGCTGTTTATCCTTTTTTTAAAGCTAAAAGACCCTGAATATTTCATCTGATTTACAGGACAATTTTTTATGTTTTTTCCTTCTTTTATTAAAGTTTCTCTTTTTTAGAATCTACTTGATCTTTTTGGTTCTTGGGTACCGACTCCAGGGAAGGGGAGTCTGCTCTCACCAGGGAATTGGTGGGAGAAGTGTGTGGAAACCTGCTCTCACGTTTATTCTCTTTGTGTTATAGATTCTATGGAGCTGGAATCTGTATTGCCTCTGGGTGAGGGGAATCTCTTTGTTTAGATCCACAGGCTTGAATCTGTCTACTCTCCTAGTGACCCAGGGTGGGAAAGACTCGGGAGGAGAGAGGAGGGGGAAGGGAATGGTTTATTCCCCTTTGTTATGAGACTCAAGGAATCTGAGTCTTGGGGTCCCCAGGGAAGGTTTTTGGGGGAGACCAGAGCTTATCTGGGGCTCTACCCTAAGTCCTGATTGGTGGCAGCACTACAGGATCTAAGCTGATAATTAAGCTTAGAGGATTCATGCTGGTACCCATATTTTGGACGCTAAGGTTCAGATTTGGGAATTATACCACGACAAGGACAAAGAAGGAAGAAAAGAAAAGTCAACAAAGGAACAAAAGGCAAGATTCCCAGAGAGCAAGACAAAGGACACAAAGACAGGATGCCCAGGTACATATTTTAAACAATAATTACCCTTTCAGCGTATACGCAGCCTCAAGAAAGGGCCTTGCAGTGGGAAATGACACTTCATAAGATACCATATCCCCTACATAAAACAGCCAGATTGAGATTTTCAAAGCTGCCTAGCCCTATTAAAATTAATGGTAACTGGACGTGCATATCCCTAAGCAGCTTTGAAAGTCTGAGCTCCAATTTGCATCTGTGTAGGGGGCAAACTCTCAGAGCACATACTGGTTTAAACCATAGGAGAGGAAATCTCTACAGTATGTGCCCACAAACCAAACAAACTGGACAGGGCATGGATATTTGTGGGGTCCTCTCTAGCTACCTGGCTCACAGAAGTCCTGAGACCTCAAAGAAAGAGCGTTTGATGGCAGGGCAAAGCTTCCTGATGATTTCAGCTGAGCACACATCAGAAGATATTGTTTGTACCTCATTGGCTCCCTTGCAAGTAGCTTCCCACACTGAGCTATAAAAGGTGCCATTGAAGCCACTCATCTTGTACTTCCCACCTCTTCCAGCAGTCTTGCCACAGCAAAAAGGAGGACAGTATAGTCAATAATGTTCATTTATGCAATCATCTTGAATCTCCTTCCCCCACCCTGTAAGTTTAAAATAAAAAATTTCTTAATAAGCCATACATCAAGAATGTATATATTATAAGAAACAGGAACCTTGTTTCATAAGGGCCAGGTTGTCTCACATCACTGCATGGATGTTTCCTTCGCCTTGAATCCCCAGTGCACAGGACGTCCTAAAGCCCATCTGATAGCAAGGAATGAATGGGGCTCACACTCCTAGCCACCCCAAAGTCATGGATGTGGAGAGGAAGTAGATGCCCCATGCCATCTCCATCAGTAAGCAGAGAAGAATGTACATTGTTGTTCTGCACCACAATCTTTCTGAGTTCTCCCACTGAGGCAGAATCACTCTGCAGTACTGCCAACATAGGCTAATGGTTTAAGCTCTGAGGGCTCTGTGCTGTTTTATCTTTTACTGCTATGCTTTACTGGACTGAGATCCTAATCTTCTCTTCAGGCCAGATCCTGGTCCCAGTAAAGTAAACAGAATGTTTCCCAATGACTTTATTTGAGATTTGACCATGATTTCTATGTGGATTACCATGCTCTCTAGTCTGATCACTGTGTCATCATTGTCATCATCATTTCTAGAATGACCATATAAATGGAATTTTGGGAGCTGAAGACAGTTGGCCCTGGGCATCCCAGAGACTAGTTAGTATTAGGAAGAGTGTTAGTGTTCTATAACTTGTATTATTAAATTGCACTTTGTGGGAAGAATTGGGCTTTACAACTCAAGCCTATTTCATAAGATAAGGCTTTGCTGACGGTATATCAGCCATGAATAGAAAAGCTGATCAGAAACCAAGAGAAGAAATCGTAATGGTACAATTCTGTTTAATGCACCGTATATAAATTAGCACAGAAAGAAGGCGAATTCTATAAATGGGTAAATTTGCTTCTAATCTGATATGAAAGTTTGGTGCAAATATATTTTAATTGGGTATTTGTTTTATTTAAAAATATATTCTGAAATCCTTCTGGTTACACACATCTTAGTCAGTCTCTCATCCTTGGGAAAAATACAGTAACAAAAGAACAAGCCTTTCAAAATAGCTCCTGAGTAAATGGAATTTAATGGGGTCAATTATCCCCACATGCTTGCATGCAACTTTCATTAATATTAATGGGAGTTAGACATGCGCATTGAGGGAGTGTAGAATAAACTGTCATTGCATCTGTAATATTGTTTTTTTGCTGGCCTAGAAACATAGTGTGCAAAATAATTCTTTCAGTGGTACTGAATACAGTTAATGGAAGAAAAACCCCAATATATACAATATTTATTCTCCCTCTGTTAGATATGAAATGAGTGATGAAATAAAAGAATTAAACACGAGAGAAGCAGTGGTGAATTGTTAGTTTTTGTTATAATTTAGCTTTACCTTACATGTATGTCTCCTCTATAAATAAATAATGAAATGGAAATGAATATGTAGCAGGCTGGATTCTTCCCTCTAAGGGTTAAGTTCCATTTCTACAAATTGGTTTGTGCCCTATTTCTGTTCTTGTGTCTCTGTGCATCTAGACATTTTCTTGGCATCTGTAACTCTTCTGAGATTTAGGGAGATCTTCAGAGATTTGCTAGTAATTGACCTGTTTCGATTGCACATGACTGACATCTGCTAAAAGATAATATAGTCCTGCATTTTGCTGTTAAGTGCCGGTCACGTTATTAACTTGTGGCCAAACCAGAATAAAGACTCATGGGATATCATTTTCCCTTCGACAACTTCATTTTGTTCTTACCGTAATCTCCATTATAAATGAAGCACTTTGGTTGTAGCTTAAAGAGTCACAGAACCTACAGCTTATCAGCTGCATTTGTCCAATAATGAATCCATGGACTTCTCTGTTCATTTTTTGTAGGAGTTACTGTACACTGAAGATAAAGGATCACCATAACACTGAAGTCAGATGATTTAACCTTCTGCCACTTCTTTAACCACTAAAAAGTCCCTGCTACCACTAATGAGGCAGTGGAACACATGTAAATGTTTTCTGAGAAAACAGAGTTATCAAACAAAGCAGGCCACATGTTGTTGTTCCTAGAAAAAATAATAATGAAGAGGCTTAGATCAGCCCTACTCCAAAGGTGTTTGTTTGAACCCTATTTGCTCAACATTTCTTATGTTGCAGAGACAAATCCTGCTCTCAGTTACAATGGTATACATCTGGAGAAGCTCTATTATCTACAGTTCCGATTCTCTGACAACTGAAACCGGTTTTACACTAGTTTAACTCAGCTGATTTCAACAGCTGAGTTCCTCCTCATTTACACCTCCTTTAAAGTCTGAAAAATTTTAACTTAGAATTTGAACCTAGAAACAATGAAGTAACAAATAAACACATACAATTCACTTTTGTATGGCAAAGGATAAAATCCTGCTGATCTTTGCAAGTAGCAATGACAACTCAAAGATGGTGTCTTGGGGCCTGCAATAACCTGAAGGCTAATTAACTGCACATAGTATATTAAAAAAATAGTTTAAATAAATTCAGCACAAATCTCTAAAGACCAATAAGCATTTTTAGACAGTCTAACTAAATTTCCCCCCATGACACTTTGGGGTTCAACCCAGACCAGCAAGGTGTTGTATCACCACCTGTCCTGACACCTTGGATGCCTCTGTGCTGTGCAGCTTTGATTCAGAGCCCTGACACCAGTATCCTGCTTACAGCACAATGACCTCACACTGGCTTCCACCCGCCTGGTTACTTCGTGTGGGGTGGCACCAACACCCTCCCAGTCCCAAGTTTTCCCCCAAACCATCTGCCCAATAGAGTCCAGTCCTTCTGACTGTAACACTCTCAGACCTTATTAAGTTTGCTGCTCCTTTAAAGGGGCAGTGCACAGCACCAACCTGTTGTTTAGCTGAGGACTCAAACTCTCTTCAATATATAGCACTGAGATGGCTTGTAGTAAAACTAAAAATAAGTTTATTAACAAAGAACATAGGATTAAGTGATTTCCAATAAAAGTGAAAGAGATGAAAAGTTATAAACAACACACACTTTCTAGTGACTATATTTAACTGCAGCAAGTTACATTCTTGGCCTCAGGGGTGGCTCCAGGCACCAGCAAGCCAAGCGTGTGCTTGGGGCGGGAAGCCACTGGAGGCGCTCTGCCGGTCGCCGCAAGGGCGGCAGACAGGCTGCCTTCCGCGGCTTGCCTGCAGCGGACCCGCTGGTCTCGCGGCTTCGGCGGACCTCCTGCAGGTGTGCCTGTGGAGGGTCCGCTGGTTCCGTGGCTTTGGCGGACCCTCCGCAGGCAAGCCGCCAAAGGCAGCCTGCCTGCCGTGCTTGGGGCGGCAAAATGTCTAGAGCCGCCCTTGCTTGGCCTAAGCAGGTTTCTCACCTATATTCAGTTTCCATAGACTTTTCATCCCCTTAGTTGAAAGATTCCACTTTTCTCAGTTGTACATGAGCTCTGGCCTCTTGTATCTGCCCAGTAATGGATGCTGGCATGGTTTTCTGTCCTTGCTTATATCTTCCAAAGTTCAATGACTTTGTTTCTGGAAGCATGAAGGTTTCCTGGAGCTGCAGCTTCCATCTGCCATTGAAAGGGTTAAATGGCCATCTTCCACATTGGTTTTCCTGATAGCTCTGTCTACCCTTCATGTAAATGTAATTTCATGGTCTCTCTTTGCTGAATTCATATTGGAGAAACATTCATAGAATCATAGAATCATAGAATCAAAAGGTTGGAAGGGACCTCATGAGGTCATCTAGTCCAACCCCCTGCTAAAGGCAGGACCATTTTCCCTAAATAATCCCAGCCAGGGTGCGGTCTAGCCGGACGCTTAAATAGCTCTAAAAGATGGAGATTCTACCACCTCCCTAGGTAACCCCATTCCAATACTCACCACCTCTCCTAGTCAGAAAGTTTTTTTCTAATATCCACCTCGACTTCCGCCACTGCAACTTCAAACCATTGCTCTGTTCTGTCCGTCCCACCACTGAGAAACAGCCTAGCTCACGTCCTCCTTGAGAATCGCTCTAAATAGTCTGAAGTTGCTATCACAATCCCCCCTTAGCTCTCTTCATGCAGGCCCTAAATAAGCCCAATTTCCTCGTCTCTCTCTAATCATGCTCCCAGTCTCAATCATTTTTTGGTTGCCCTACCGTGGACTCTCTCCAATCCCTGTTCCACGCCTTTTTGGGTACGCCCAAACTGGACCAACAATACCGCCTCACCGTCCGATAGAGAATAAAATCACATCCCATCCTCTCAAACATTCACTAATACAGCCCAGTATCTATAGCCTTTTTGCTACAAGCACCTTAGCCACTGTTCAAACTTCTCATCTACCTAACCCCAAAGTCCTTTTCTTCAGCACTGCTCTTAGCCACAGTCCACAGCCTTACGAGTGCATGGTTTTTCTGTCCTAAGTGCGACTTTTCATTTCCTTGTTGAACCTCAATGAGGTTACTTGTAGCCCACTTCTCCAATTTGTCTAAGTCTCACTCTAACCTATCCTCCCATCCCGCGTGCTCCACCACTCCCCCAACTTGTGTCATCTGCAATCTTACTTAATGTGCAAGCTATCCATCATCAAGCATCATTAATGAAACAATTGAATAGAACGGGCCCTAAAGACAGATGACACTACTTGTACGTACCTAGAGAGTGCAATATGATACACTACCCGTACCGTGATATTAACCAGTTTTCTATCCACTCTCACAGTCCATTCCATCCAACCCATAACTTCCTTAGTTATCTGAAATGAGAATGCTGTGGAAGTGCAAAAGCCTTACTAAAGTCAAGTATCACCATCCACACAGACTTGCCCCCACCCCACAAGTCCATCCATCTCATCATTAAAAAGAAAGAAAATCAGGTTGGGTCAGGCATGATTTACCCTTGGTGAATCCATGCTGACTGCTTCTGATCACCTTGTTTTCCTCTAAGTGTTTCAGGATGGATTCCTTCAGCACCTGCTCCATGATTTTTCCAGGGATTGAGGTGAGACTGATTGGTCTGTAGTTCCCTGGATCTTCCTTTTTCCCTTTTTCAAGCAGGCAGAACCACCTTTCTGTGTCTAGGATGGTGTGACTTAAGCCTTACCTGCCAAACTCATTTTAAGAATGTATTTTCAGCACCTATTTCTTCATATATCACCTGTACATACACCACAATATTAATGATCAGCATGTCACCAGTTTATATTATGAGACCTTACCTGCCCCCTTTTAGATAAAGAATATGACAGTAGAAGGGCAAGGAGCATGACAAACCTGAAATGCGTTATGTTATACTGTTCCCTCTGCCAGTTGGTGTCAAGGGGCTTCCAGGGTCACAACCCCAAAACTCACTGAGCTATATTCTAAGCATGAAGAGGTACTGTGTGGGATTAGGACACAGAAGATGTCTGTTTATGATGTTCTTGTACAATAATCCTTTCTGTTTAATACCAAAGGAGATGGTGAGTGCTGGTATTATGAAAGACTTAATTTGTCAGTGCTATCAGTGATGCTTTTGTATCTCCCATTATAAGGCTATTAGAAATAGATTTTATCCCAAACAGTTCTGTAAGGCCACCACCTCACCCACCTTGCCTCTCCTTAACACATACATTTTTTAAAAATCAAAGTACTTCTGTGGCACTAATCTGGTAAAACAGCGCAAAGCAAATCATTCCTAATGTTTAGTTTTACAGCTTAGTCAAATATCATTATCTCATCTTGTTATCTCATAAAGTAAACCCCAAGATGTACATAAAATAACAGTATGCAGGAAAAGTGCTATAAGACCAGTGCAGAGGACAGCAGGGAGCTCAGCAAGGAGTTAAGAAGGGGGAAAATCCAGCTTTGTTCATAAAAAGATGGATCGGTCAATAACTGAGGTGTATTCAGGTCAGTGTCCAATAAATGTAGCGGTCACCCAAAAAAGTCTGTGGTTTGGCTGATGAAATGAAATGACGCATACTAAATTATCTTTAATTCTCCTAGCACAGTACCTAGAGAATGGAAACATACTTTCCTTCCCCAGGTTTTTAAATCAAGTAACATACTCTGAGCACATAGAATATAAAACACAGACTTGTGTTAAACATCTGTCTTCAGTGAAAAATATATTTAAGGGACCTTAGCTCTTAAATTGCTATAGTCCTGGCCCTATGACTTGGCTGATACTGTAATGTACCTCCTCTGTGACTTGTCTAATGTGCTTGTGTCACTGTTCCATGGAGGTGAGAGATCCCTTGGTGGCTCCAGAGGTACTTGTGAAGGTATAAGGGCTGTCATTCCTTTGCAATTAGAGGCCTGCAGCTGGCTGGCTGGCTGGCTGATTAGCCCTGCCTGCTGTACCTGAGAAAAGAGTTGGAACTTAATTAGCTGATCCTTATCAAAGAGGGCAGCAGGAAATGGAGGGGGAGATTGCAACACCCCCAGAAAGATAAAGAGGGGCCAGCAGCCATGTTCCAGACTGCTACTGGAACTACTGCAGAAAAGAATTGCTCCAGAAACCAAATGGACTAAGGGAGACTGTGTGAAATCTTTTTTCCTGATGTTCTGAGGTCAGAGCAGGGACATTTTTTGGTTGCTGAAGTTACTAGTGTGAAAGACAGATTTGGGAAAGGGACTACTCAGCCTGCACAGACTTTTGAGGGAAGACTCATGAAGTTTTGATTTTTGTTTTGTTTTGTTTAGAAGGCTTAAAATAAGCCCACTGACCCTGCTGGAAATTGCTTCCCTTGATTCTGTGAGAGAAGTCCAATAGAATTACCTCAGGGAGTGAGCTGGCACAGTAAGTGCAAAATCTGGTCTGGTAGGAGAAGGGTGCTATATGTTAAGGCCCAATCCTTTACAGCACTGTAAAGTGCCTGCTTCTCCTCTCAGCTACAGCAGTTCTACACCACAGAAACAAAACCAATTTCAGTGGAATTATTCCTTGTTCACCACACTGCAAGAGAGCAGTCAGGCCCTCTATTTCCTTTATACACACAACTCCCAATAGCATTCACATGGGTTATGTATGTTACAGGGAATGGAACTCTGTTACAAGGTGACTGGGAAGTCTTTACTGGAACCTTGTTTTGCATATTAATACTAAGTTATGTTTGCACATGCCAAGCACAACAGAGTCCTGGCTTCCAGGAACTCCCATAAAACAAATAACATAATGGTAGCAGCTCATCAGAAGATAGGTCAAATCATGCTGTACAGAGAAAAGTCTATTTACAGGGTAGGAAACTTTGAGAGTTTCAGTTTGCTGAGATCATCTCCCAGTGGGAGAGATTTACTTCTTCAGGTTTGATCACCACTCCCTTCTGGCTATGCAACTCCCACAAGAGCTGTACACCTATTGTTTCCCTTAACTGGATCTGTCCTGATCTTTCTCTCTCACACACACCCTAAGAACAGAGGGAGAAACTGCATAAGTCTGTGCTGAAAGGATGGGAAAATCCATATTATATGGGGAAATCCATGCTAGTTTTACAAGGGTTGTCATGCCACAGAAAGCCCTCAATCCCTGTGTTGAACCCTCTTGGTCCAGCTATGTGTCCTTCCCCATCTAGTGTCAAATATGCAAATGTCCCACTTAGACTGACATTCAGATCTAGTTCTCATCCAGGCATGAATCTCAGAGACATTGGGTCATTCATTCCACAGCATCAGCAGCCATGCAAAACAGATCTATAGAGCTGAATATGATTCACATGTTGAATTACACTGCATCTATGTAGTCTTTCTTAGCAGCCCCAATGGCCTAAAAATGTGGTGGGAAGAAGCACATAAGCCCTCAATTACCCTTCATGTGAGATCCCTTGGGTTGGAGGAACAATTGCCCAATTCTATCCCCTGGTGCATCTGTCATAAGTAGATAGGTAAGGTAAGGGTTAAGTTTCTTTTACCTGGAAAGGGTAACCAAACACCTGACCAGAGGACCAATCAGAGAACTGGATTGTTTAAAGTCAGGAGCGGGAATTTGTATACTCGGGGACTTTTTTGTTTTCTCGGCTGTGAGTAAACAAGGTTTCCTCCTAACTCCTTCTTATCTCAAATATTATACCAAAAGTCTGTGAGTACAAAGGAACCCAAAGCAATTCGGCTGTGAGGAGCTTTGGGTTGTATTTACAGATGTGGATTGCTGGGTCTTTGTTGTTCCTCGGCTGTGAGGAACAAGCTACCTTACTGATTCCAATCTTCTTCTCATTCTACTAAGGGGCAGTGAGTACAAAACGGGAACAAAGTAAAATCGGCTATGATATGCTTTGCTTTGTACTTACTGTGTGTGATTGCTGGTCTATTTAAATTGGCTATTTTTTAAATCAGACTGGGTTATTCAGATTTTCTTAAGTAGGAGCCTGTATAAATGTTTATGCAAGTCATTAGTCTGTATTGTCTCTTTTTCTATATAAAGCTTTCTTTTTTCAAAACTTGTGGAAGTTTCTTTTTCTAGTAAGGCAGAGAAATTGAAACCTCTGTATCAGGTATCTGTCCCCCTCACGGGAAGGCAGGCACGGGGAAAGGCAAAGCCAAGCTGTTGGTATTTTGCATCTCAATTGTCCTGAGGGAAAAGAACGCTTATCTCTTGGGAAGCAGAGAAACAGGTTATCTGGAGGTCCCCCCAGGGGAGGGTTGGGGACACCAGAGAGAGGAAAGGGGGGTCAGGCCCTATCAATTCCTGACCTGGTGGCAGCCTATCAGATCTAAGCTAGAGATTAAGCTTAGAGGACTTCATGCGAGTACCTTATATTTGAACTCTAATGTTCAAATCGAGGAATAATACTACGACAGCATCCTACATAAAAAGAAGAGAGGGGAGCCAATCAAAAGAAACTCCATCCACCTCCACTAGTGACATCAGAGGAGTCAACAATTCCTTATAGTCAATAGTATGCTAAGAGATCTAAAAGGTCAACATACTTATATCTTCATCCACCACAAAAACAAAATTGTTGACCAATTCCACCAATGCAGTCTATGTCCAACAGGCAGGTCTGAACCCAGTCCAATCAGGTTAGGGAAATTTTAAGATTCCAGGTAGTGCCAGGCTTGCTTGACCACAACTACTTAATGATTTTCCCCCAAATAAGAGGAGATATGCGTGGATTTCACAACCCTGTCAGAGCCAGAGACATTTTTAAACTAAACATCCCCATCAATACCTATTTAAGAACATCTCTCACTTTGTCATTGACTCTCTTTGTGAGGGCCTTAATAAGCCAAGCAGAATAGGGTCCTAGCCATTGGTTGAGACACTGAACTCCCCTATCACCTCCAGTATCTCAGTGAATGACAATGGCCAAAAGTCAAGTGCAAAAGGGCATGGGAACATCCTTGCATCTCCTGGAGATATTATCCTAAAACTACAGAAACAGGTTGTCTGGCAATGTGAATCTGAATAGTTTTATCCACAAAGTAACATGCAAATGCCTTATAGTGAGCGAGACTCAGTTGTTTCCAAGTAGAGGCAACATAGTTTAACCGGATTATTTACCCTTGTGAGATTTCTCAGACAATCTGGCTGAGGCAAAGAACACATGCTTTGCCTTACTCAGAGCCATATAAGATCAAAATCTCATCAAAGGCTCAATACTGTTACTCAAGAGTGAGCAAACAACTTGTCACTCTAATTTGCAACCACTTTCTAATTTACAATCATTTTCTTTTTTGTTAAAATCGAACTGGGTACTTAAATGTTTCTCATGCTCAGAGTTACGTAAAAATACAAATACATAACCCCAGTGTACCTTGGGATGAATAAATTATGGAACTTCATTTTGCATTGTTTACCTAAACAGTGTGACCTTCATGGCATCTGGCAGGCTGACATCTTCAAGCATACTGCCACTGATGAGATTTAGCCCAAATCTACTGAACAAAAATCAGCAGTTATAAAACCACAGCCTATTTGTACTTGTGCATTTAAGTAGCCATACGGTTCTAAAGTATTTTTGGAAAAGACAAGGAGGATCTCATGAATAAATGAACAAATTTACTAAAAAGAGCTTCTGCTGTAGTCAAGAGTTTTCATTAATGACATCCAGATAGAGTTACCTAAAAAAAAGTATGGTGTTGGTTTGTTGCCATTTAAATCATCAACTACTGTATATTTTCAAGACCTATTGGCTCTAAGCTCAGGCTACTTAAGGGACTGTGTGAGTTATGAAAGGGACAGGCAAGAGGAAGTAGGGGGAAAAGAAAAGCTATTGGATATCCATGAGCACTATAACTAATATTACTACAAATCTGAGTTCCCATTTTCTTTGGTTTCTTTCAAAGAGAATTAGACATAATTGGAGCAAAGACTCAGGAAGAAAAGTGAGAGAAGAGACAAACCCAGTAAAGGGAGCTTATATTTACAAATCCTTAATATCTTGTCAGCTTTTTTCTAATTGATTTATTAAGTGCTTTTCAACACTGTAGTTCTTCATGAGTTCATTGGAGAGACAGTCAAGATTACTAATTAACTAATCATAGAACACAGTTTATTACCAGCAGCTTGCAAAAATCCATGAGTTTGGCTTGTACTGGCAAAAATGTGATCTGCCAGCAAAATCCTGACTGTGAGAAAATATTTATGGTTTTCTAGATGACAGAAAATAAGGTTAATGTTAACTCTGTTGCTATGTTTAAGGGACAAACTGCCTAGTTTTGAAACCAGCTAATTTCTTTACCCTTATTACTAATTATATGCTAGGCTTTTAAAAATGTTTCCAGTTTCAATAATATATTTCTTTTCCTGTTGATGCAATTTGCATTTCTCTCTGCTTGGACAGTGAAAATAAACTCATCAGATTTACTTTAGTTTCTAGTCAATTTCACTACAGGTTCTCATTCAGTAGCACAATGCTTCAGATTGAACTCAGATTTGCATGTGAGAACAAATAGAAACACAGAAACTGCACTTGTGTTTTGTATTCTCCTACTAAATTTTGTTCCTAGATTGATCTGACAGCATTCCTTTAAACTGAATATGTAGCAAAATGAAAGACTTTTCAAGGCTGATATTTCACTTGGATATATTTTCCACCATTATTCTGGTTGTGTGTGTTTACAAAAAGATCCCGATATATTTCGGCATGAAAGGTGGTTAATAGGGAACTGTAAATAACGATAGGTGACTCAAATGAAGAACCCCTCTTCCACCTATCTCCATCATTATCCTTCAGACCCATGATGAACATTTATACCAATTTTTAACAAAAATCATTTTTAATCTTCAAAAAGTTCAGTTAACTTCTTAACAAATTTTTATTGTGTTGGCACATCATGATTCTAGCCATAAGAACAAGTGCCAAAATAATAATCTTGGCATGTTTCCAGCTTGTTCAGAAGTAACTGGAACAATTTTACATACACATCCCAGAAAAAAGCCTGATTTGAGATTTATATAAATGTTCAGGTCCAGAATTTCTGCTATAACCTGTTCATTTTGCACCACTCAGATGGCACAAAGTTGATGGATTCAGCACACAAATTCCCAATGGAGAATTCCCTTTGCAGAAGGGAACTTCCCCCTTGCATAAAGCCAGCAGAGGTGAGTCTTGACCTAGGGGAAGGTTGGAATGGAACTTGAACACAGTGTTGAACTGATCTCTAAGAATGTCTCAAACAGGTGCATCCTTATCTAAAATGAACGTTCAAAAGTTTTAACATTTGTCTGTCATTAACTGTGAATCCCCCCATAAAGCTCAGAGGAAATCAGCACCTCACAGTATACAACACATTTTCAATCTCAAAAAGCTCAACTTGGGAACTTCTAGAACTTTTTAAAATAAATTTTAAAAAAGAGCATCAAAATGACTGTCTGGTCTACTTTTCAGTGAAACAGTGAATTTAAAAAACATGAGGAAAAATACAATGGTACAACCTTTGTCAGCTTTGGTGGGCCACAATGGAAGCATTAGTTGTGGTAAATGCAGTCCAGAGTTTTAGGAGCTAAATTCACTTTTTTAAAACTCCAGAGTTTTGATCATACACATCACTTATATACATGCCCTGTTGTTTATAACTGTAAGGTTATAAATGGGCCTGTACTTTTTTGGTTTATATCTGTATTTTCCTTCAGTCTGGTATAGTAAGACGTTTACATTTGAGTTCTGTATCATAAGAAGGCAGAGGTGGGGTCACCCAGATCTTTCTTGATGGAAAGTAACATATTATAGCACTATAGGGAGTACCTTGTGCCTGATATAGATGGAGAACTCTTCTCATTTGTAATTATTATGCTTTGTCTCTTCAAAAAAAGCAAGATTGTCTTGACAAGTAAAGATGACTTTGGTGACATCTTGATATTGTTGTTTCATTTTTAACATAAAAACATTCTCCTACAACAAAAATAGCACTTGAAATAAGGCTTGCCTAGCTTTGTACTGTACACGTGCTGGTTTTGTATATGGCTTCAAGAGGTGAGAATATGCAGAGCAATATAGTTTCTTTTAATTTTTCCATCATTTTACATAACTATGCCTAACTCTTCAGGAACATTCTGGGCCTTGATACAGTCACGGGAGAGCTTTATCCTATTGAATCCCACTTGATGCAACTTTCACTCTTATTCTCCACAGCACCCACAATGGACAAAACAATCAGCCAATAATTATTCCATCAGGAATGTCTGCTTGAATGTATTACCTAATGGTAAGCTCATAGAATTACTCTCTCTTATGTTCCCAAGACCTAACTACTTCCCCATAAGTGTAACAACCTCTTTAGCATTTGGAGAATAATAAACTAAATACATCTTGCCAACAGCAAATAGTGAAAGGGCAAGTTTTATTTTAATTACTGCAGACAGAAAAAAAAAGGAGTTCTTTAAGAAGTCTGTCAGTTTAAAGCTATATATAACTCTTTGAGGAATTCCTTAGTGATTTTCCTGCTTAAACAGATTTTCTTTAAAATACATTTGTTTTGCTGTGTAGGCTGGAATTATTGTAAAATCAGATACTCATTTTTCAAAAGTCTGCTCTGACTTTGTAATGTTGGCACAGCATACAATGCACACACATCCACTGGACAGCTTAGATTTACTTTATTGAATGTGTGGAACAGAGTAAAAGATTATTTTTTTTTAAAATGACCCGACATTATAGAGCTAATGTTAGCTTCCACCAAGTGCATGTGCAATCCTGTGAGGTGAAATCAATGGAAATTGGAGCTGCAAGGGACTGCTCTTCCTTCTATTGATTTCAGCAGAATTTTTTTCTTGATCCAAAGCACCTTGAAATCAATGACCGCCTTTCTAATGGCTTCAGTGGGCTTTGGATTAGGCCCTGAGTGTTCATCATATCCAGACTGCAGCTATGCTCACTTTGCCCTTTTGAGATTCCAGTTTCAGTTATATGACCCAACAGATCATCTTCCAAATCGGTGTTGCTGAAGATGTACAGCAGATAGCGTACTACTAATCTGCTTGCTGCATGGGAGGTGCAAGGAAAGACCTGGAACATGAGAAGTGCACCCCCTCATACACACACACTCCTTTTGCATTATTTTAAAGGAGAAAAAATGTTTAGACCCTGACTTGTTTCCAGATGCTGTTCTTTTGTGTAATTAAGTGTAGTTCTGAGGAATTTGAATATTTAATAAAACCTTGAGCCATTTAAGTGCTCAGCTCTGTAACGAGTTACTCAATGTTGTCATTATAGTGGTGACTTCATACTAATTTCAGGGCATGCTATATTATTCCAGGAGAACACCTTATGAAATTAGGATGGGCTGCTTTACTACGATCCCATTCCCAGTGGTGTGAGATGTGATAAGAGATGCACTGGGACAAATTCTGAGGTCATGTGTAACATGTTACAAGTTATACATCAGTAAATAGGTGAAAGGGCTGGGAACCTAATGAAGTCTGATAGTGTAAATACAAGGAGAGTCTAGAAGAGGAAAAGCAGCTAACAAGATGGTATATGAAGTTGTAATTTAAAGTCTCACACATTACTTTAGCTATACCTTCTGGTTTCTCAGAGTGCAAATTGTCCCAGGTTCAGCTAGGCTCCCATAGACACACATTCAGTTACTGACCTGTAACTTATAACACATAACATAGCAACTCTGAATTTGGCCCATTATCTCCCCAAAACATGTCATGAATGCATATCAATGCTGCAGATAGGTTTAATGTACTTATGCCATTATAAGGAATGGCTTTCTGAGTTCTATTACTGATTAACTAGGTTCTGGGTTGTTGTTTTTTAATATACTCAGGAACTCAACTTGTATGCTGAAGGGGAAAATAGTGTTCCCTAGGTTTGTGCAGATTTCTGTGGTGTGGAAGGCCCAAATATTTTTGTATTCAATCAAGGCCTTAAAGAAAACAGCTCAAAATTATACAACAATCCAGGAAGAAATGAAATATTAAGCTAGAAAATCTAGTAGTCACATGGGCATGTGTAAGACCTGGCTTGATTGCTGTTCTCTCACTTCTCAGTGCAAGTCCTGCAAAAGCTCTGAACTCAGGACTCATATCTGTTAGGTAATCAGCACCCTCAGCTCCCACTGAATTCAACAGAGTTTGGGGTAGTTAATACAGCACAAGAATGGACCCTCCATTAATACACAACGAGGATTGCTTGACTTCCCGCAACAGTGATTCTTGTAGTCAGTTAGGATAGCCCACTCTGGACTACAAAACTATGAAGACTTGATTTTGAGGTTGTATAACATACATCCTAAATTTGCTTTACCCTAGTTTGGCCCCTGGCTTACCATCTTCAACTTAGACTGAAAGATGACAGCGAATTGTTTCATAGATAAATATATCTCCTTGTTAGGACAGTCAAAAATCAGTCATTCCGGTAATTCTGATACTAAGGGTTTAGTTTGACTTTTCATATCTCCTGTCAGACATGATAAATTATTTACAGGATGGGTTTGTTTTTTGTGGGGGGTTTTTGGTCTTGTTCTGTTGGTTTTTGTTTTAAAGAAGATGGCATTTTTCCATTCCTCCTCATAAGCAGATTTGAAGAAAAGATCATTAGCAACATTTCTTGATCTGCCAGTCTAGCTCTTAAATCCAATTTAATGTGAATTTCAGATTGCTTAAAGAACTGAATGTACGATATTTAGGTATTACCAATATACTGAAAGATAGATGAGACATCCTCATGGTAATACAGCTTTTAACCTTTCCTCTCCTCTACCATGATGGGGGAGAATTACAGTAAATGATAGTTACCTTGTCTGCAGTATGGACAATTGATTTGACCTGACTGCCTCTGAAGCTCTAATGGACTTTGTGGCTGAATCCCTGGAGATATAAAATATGTCCAAGTGAATTGGGGCAGGTTAAAGAACAGACCTGCTTTTCATGGCTGGCTCAAACTATAATAGATCTCCTAGTTGTTCTGAGCAGAAGATTAAAAGTGATCAATACCCAAATTATTAAAAAAAAATGTGTTGGCCTATGTAAATCTGCTTTAGGGTTTTTCTTTTTAGTACCAAACACTTTTTTACACAGACTAGCTAAATAAATAAATAAATAAATAAAGGCAAGGGTGGGGGGAGACAATAATCATCTTCCTTGTGAACCATATAATATTTTATAAAAAGCATTTAGTTTTGTTTATTTTCTTGTAACATGTTCCCTTAATATTAAGGGCCAGACTCTCAGCAGCTATGAATCAGCATAACCACTGAAGTCATGCCAATTTACACCTTAAGTATCTTTAGTATAGATGAAATGACAATCTTATAATACATCCTGGGGCAGAAAGAGAAATGTAGGTCATGGAGCATGATAGCTAGAACCTCAATTATAAATGCACTTTTATTTCATGGTTATTATAATTAAACTGGCTGAGTCAGAAACAAGGTTTACTCTACATCTGTTAAGGAAAGAGAAAATCCTCCTGTTATTTTTAGGCCCTGCTTCAGCAAAATATTCAGCCTAATTCTAAGTACCTGCTTAGTCTCATTCACTTCAGTGGGAATCTGCACAAGCTTAAAGTTATACATTTGTTAAGTTCCTTGCTTACCAGAAGCCTGAGTGAAGAGTAATGTCAATGTTCTGTGTGTAACACATTAAATATGGTGATGGTGACTGACCACAGAAATATAGACTAGAGATGAGTCAATATGAACTCTTAATCCACATCCAAACTTCCCCAAAGTTTGGAGATGTTTGGCTCTGGAATTTTGGTTTGGCCAGCCACAGAGATAAGAACCAGTCACAACATTCAAATTTGCATATGTAGATAACCTTTCCCAGTGTTCAAAGGTATTTGGATCAATGGATTTAGCTCGGACTTGTCTCAATTGTAAATGTACTGGATAAATCAGACTGGAATGAATGAATTTATATGAAGAACTCACATTTCAGGAGTCAAAGTATTTCAGTGTAGAACTGTGGCTTATATTTGGTTTCTTTCACATGACTATCATGCAATTAGATCAATGTAGAAGTTCAGCAATTCTATACTGAAATTTTAGTTTATCTTATCCAGCAGGAATCTTGTGCTATTTTTACCTTTTACATCCCTGTGATTGTTTTAAAAGCTAAATGTGTGACACTGCCCTATGTAAGGAGAAGATTATTTAATTTAAGGGACTACCATATGCAGAAAAGGAAAGTCAGTTAACTAGCTCTTTTGTATGTATTTATGTTAGTGGCGTGGAGTTGCTCATATTCTCAGTCTTGCTGTACGTTGAAAACATAACATCCATAGGTTGTATGAAGAATAACTGGTGACCCCTCAGATCTATCTATTCTTGTATTTGGAAAGATAGTCAGGTGTTACAAGCATCTAGCCATATGAAAGGCCAAAGTTGAACACTACATTATCTGAGTAGATGACACCATATTCTTATTCCTCAACAATTCTAACAACTTACGGTCCCCCTCAGTCTCTTTATGAACACAGATGTCATTTTAATGGGTGGATAGGCGAAGTGACAAAAGATGACCTGTGGGTGAACTCAGGGGCAGGTGAGGCCTGTCAGTTTCTAATTTGAAACTGGTGTCACTCCTGAGGAATGGTTGGTATAATCAAATTTGTAACCGATATCCTATAAACTCTGCAAACATTCCAAGTGTCTCTCTTATGGGCAATATGAAATTAACAGTACATGTTTATGACTCTGGATACCGAACTAAATCAGATAGACTTTGGTAAGTATCTCGTCTCAGTACATTTTCCAGGACAGAATTATGAACTAGTTTTGCCAAAGCATTAATTATGTTCTTGCTTTAAAATAGGCATTTTGTGTTTATTTTGAAGATGCAGCATTAGTAACATACTGTAATGTAAAAGGCATGAAAAATAATTTCTTGTTTAAACAGTTTAAAATCTCACTTGTTGCCATGCCAAGTCTCTAAAACCATTCACAATTTGTAAGTCAGTGTCTGTGTTCTCGGAATCAGACCACATATTGTATCTGAAGTTTCTGAATAACTAACATAAGAGCACTGTGTAAATCATCCCTCTCAGGCACATAAAATTGCCAGCTGTATGAGTTCTGCCATTAAGGCTTGAGCCAAGTCCATAGGGTGAAGGTAGGGCAGAGTGCCAAAAAGGGGTGGAGTTATAGAAAATAATACACTTATCCACCACATAATTTTTCCCTAATCTACCCTCACTGCAGTTGAGCAAGAATGGACAGCATAACTTCAAACTGCTTTAGCTTGCACTTGATTTTTTGGATAGCTTTGCAAACCCTCCCTATTCCCCCTCTTTTGTATATTCCTTTCAACCAGTATTTTTATTAGAGAAAGCTAAAAATGTAGCATTTGGATCTAGTTTTGGTTCAATTCAGGTTTAAGTCTAAATCAGGGCTGGGATTCAGTTTCTGATTCAGTGGCTCCAAAACTTGGTAGTGAATAATATAGATTTAATCATCCACAGATGTGATCACTATAGCAGAGAATGAGTTGAAAACTTTATCAGATCATAAAGCATAAGTATATGGTGCAGAGTAAAGTGTGATTAGCCATGTATAAAACTTGATAAAAATCAAGCCCATTGAGGTCTTTTCCAATAATCAATAAATTATGCTCCTGCTTATACTGTACAGAACAGTACAATATACCCAGTACAAACATATACAATACAACATATGTTTTAAATAGAGTGCCTACTTCTGTGGAACACAGTCCAATACAACAGCATGTGTTCCTTTTGGTTCAAAGCATTACAGAATAGATCCTCTTGAGCAATATGGGCCTTTTAAATAATGTGATGCTGGACTAAAGAGCACAATATTTTGACAGAAAAAGAATGCCCGTTTTTGCATTTTTTGGTGACAGGATGTTGATGGGTTTTTTTGTTGTAGGAAGAAGGTGTGTTCTGAAACTCTACTTTTATATCGCTATAATCTGCCAGAGATAAATTTAGTCGCACTTTAATAACAATATGTAAATGTATATATTTTTTAATTCCTTAGTGAAGTATATGTGTGTATTCAGCCTCAAAAACCTTCATTAAAGTAACTTTAAGACATGATTTAAACACAGAAAAACACAGGTCAGAATTATGACTATTCCACTTGTATTTACTGGAAAACTCCTGGATTTGTGTGTCAGTGATTATGATAGACGACAGTCCCCCATGTGGAATGCTGGGTGATCTCACTACCACATGTGCTGCAGTTCATCAGTTGAAATGCTAAAAAGCAGTTGAATAGGCTGTGAAAGGTGTTTTTTAAAAGCTTTTGATTGCAGTTGGCATTGCTAACCCTATTGCAGGAATCTGTCTTCACTTATTACTTTGGTGCCACAAGAACCCAGTGGACAAGGCTGTGACTTGTTTCCATTCTGTTTAAAGATGGTTTAACTGTAATTTTAATAGTGTTGTAAGGAGGGAGAGATGAGGAAGAGGATACAAGGAGCATTTGCCTTTTCCCCTTACCCTCTGACCCCCAGTGCACCAGCATGGGAGCAGACCAGGATGCACTCCTTGTACCTCTTGGGTGCTAGAGATATGCACCTGGCAAAGTATCTGATGTCACAGATGTATCTGGTGTTGGTCTACAGCTCTAAGGGAGTGTGGTCAGTTGAGATGAGGTGTAAGCATGTTCTCAGGTGCCCTGCATACCAGCTTCAATCTGCTGCAAGAATTGGGTGAGGGAAAGGGCACATACTTCTCTTTTTTTTTTCTGAAGAGCATAAAATAGAGTTGAAACACATTGACTGCCACACTCCCATTTTCCTAAACCATCAGGTCCAATGCAGGCACAATGGTTCCTGGATTCTTCACTTGGTCCTCATATCTCTGCTCCTCCTCTTCCTTTCCCAGAAAACTATTGGTGATTTACAGCAGAATTCAGCCTTTCATGCTCTGTGAGGGAACATCCTTGGGTTGAAGATCCCGATTTACTGATATCCATAGAGATACTCTGGGTTTACTGCAGTATAACTGAAAGCAGAATTTGGCTCCAAGTTTCTCCAGTAAAGCTGGAAAATATTTCATAACCAGCTGAAACTAACCAAACTCCTCTGGCATTCAGATTCGATTACCAACCCTAAACTCATTTCACATCCTGGAAATATTCATAAGTCTCAGCTGTCTTGGACAACTTCAAAACCCACCTAGTCTCCTGCCTCTCAGAGTCTAAGACCAGAAGAGACTATCACAATCAACAAGTGTGATCTCCTGCATAATTCAGGCCATATAATTTCACACAGTAATTCCTGAATTGGACCTAACCATCTCCAGTTGAACTAGAGTAAATCTTAATCAACTCAGAAGCCCCAGTATGCCCCATCTCTTTACCAAGGAACTCTTCTGTAAGCTACCAGATGGTCTGCAACTCTTCTGACCTCAGAGACAGCAGAAAAGCAAGGCTCTTTTGTGGAGAATGGAAAAATACAGAAATGAGACAAAGGACCTTTGCTGAGGGATTAAACTTGGCAGTTTTGATATTTTAAAAATACTCTACATATCAATGCAGGGTGTGTGAGAGAATGCCATTGGACTGAATGCAAAATTTTCATGAACTAGATATTCATAATACTTCTAAGTGTTTATCTGTCATGACCTCATGATAACACGTGGTTATGCAACAGCCTTTTGAGCTGACACCATCAGACTGTGTCAAAACATCATCAAGTCATAATATAATGAAATATGAGAGCCCAAAACTAATTTCAGGACCCATGAATGTCCCAGAACCCTGACTTCTGAGATTTGACGTTATTCTGATTTTCTTGGGCAATCCTGAAAATACAGGACAGAGGGCAATACTGGACGTCTGGTTGTAAAGTAGGCTTTAACACCAGAGAAGCCGGAGTACTGCTCCACTCAAGGTGTGAAAAAATGATAAAATCAGTATAAAATAAATGGATCTTCTTCCTAATGCTATGCTCCATTTACTGCTGTTAATGTAACGAAATGGCTCTTAAATGTGACACAATTTCTCCAGTGTCCTAGACTGCATAGGTCATATAGAGTCGTAGAGTGTAAGGGCAGAAGGGACCACCAGATCATCTAGTCTGACCTCCTGAAACTAAGTGATTGGGCAACAAAATGGCAAATGAAATTTAATGTGGATAAATGTAAAGTAATGCACATTGGAAAAAATAACCCAATAATAATCAATATGCATGGGGGCTAATTTAGCTTACAACTAATTCAGGAAAAAGATCTTGGAGTCATCGTGGATAGTTCTCTGAAATGTCCCCTGCAGTGGCAGAGGCAGTTCAAAAAAGCAAACAGGATGTAGGACCCAATTGAAAAGGGATAGAGAATAGACTGAGAATACATTATTGCCCTTATATAATCCATGGTCACCCACATCTCGAGATACTGTGTACAGATCGTATCTCCTCACACTCTAAAAAGATATACTGGCACTAGAAAAGGTTCAGAAAGGGCAAGTAAATGATAGGATTTGGAGAGGGTCCCATATGAGGAAGATTAAAAGAGGCTAAGGACTCGGTTCCAGCTTGGAACAGAGGAGACTAAGGGGGATGATGATGAGAGGATATATAAATCATGAGTAATGTGGAGGAAAGTGTAAGAAAAGTCTATTAACTTAGTCCATTACGATACAGCAATCGGGGTCACCAAATTGAAATTAATAGGCCAGCAGGTTTAAACATAATCAAGGAAGTTCTTCTGACACATGCACAGCAACTTGTGAACTCCTTACCTGAGGGAGGTTGTTAAGGTAGGACTACAACAGTGTTTAAAAGAGAACGGATAAAATTCATGGTGGTAAGTCCATAAATGGCTATTAGCACAGGATAGGTAAGGAATGGTGTCCCTAGCCTCTGTTGTCAGTAGGAGGAGGATGGTGGCAGAGAGAACCACTTAGATCATCTGCCTTTGAGTTCACTCCCCGGGGCTCGCTGGCATGGGCCACTGTCGGACGACAGTATTGGACTAGATGGACTTTTGGTTGCACCCAGTTACAGCCCGTTCTTTGTTTTTAATATCACAGGCACTAAAGCACCTAGCCCTCAGACGCAAATCCAACAACATTAGTATAGGACAATGTATAACGAGACTGAGAGAGTAAATCCTTGTGATCCACAGACAAGAGAGGAAGGCAGTCCACATTCCAGCAGGGGCTCTAAGGCAGCGCAGAGTTCACGAAAAGCCTGTAAGCCACAACCACAGTCACTGAGGCCTTGAAATACATCCTGAAGTAGTGATTCCATGATCGCTTAAGGATTACAGACTCATGTAATAAAGCCACTGAAATCACAGCTATAGCAGTTGTCAGTCGACTGTGGACACCATCACTGGAATTTTACCTCAGCTACAGAATTTGGTGCTGACAAACTCTGATGATTGCTATCACCCTCTATAGCAGGTCTTTAACTTTTTCTGCCCTTCAACATGCTATAAAAACTCCAGGGCCCAGTGGAAGTAGGGGAGGTTGAGGATTCAGGGCCAGGAATGGACCCTTGCGCATAGGTGTACTTTGACTTCTATTTTCGGGGGGGCAAGGGCTAGCAGGGCTCAGGCTAGCTCCACACAGCAGGCTCCAGGGAGGGAGCGCCACCTCCGCCCCGTCTCACCTCAGCAGGCCACCCACCCGTCAGATGCTGTGTGTCAGTGGCTGCTCCATGAGGGCTCTTCCAAGCCCCAGATCTAGGTCCCACCACTCAGGCAGCTCTGACCAGCTGCTTGATCAGTCAAAGAGGGCTGGGAGCTGAGGAGCAGCCACAACCCCGGGCACCAGCAGCAGCAGCTGCCCACTCCATGGCTCCAGCAGCTAGAAGAGCAGCAGCCCCTCGCAGCCTGGCTCCAGCTTCCCGCCTAGGATCTGGCCAGAGAGTGGGGCATGAGTGGGGCTGAGGGAGAACAGTGATCCAAGAAGTTAGTTATATTGCTGCACTAGGGTGACCAGACAGCAAGTGTGGAAAATTGGGACAGAGGGTGGAGCGTAATAGGCGCCTATATAAGACAAAGTCCAAAATATCGGGACTGTCCCTATAAAATCAGGACATCTGCACACGCCAAATAAATTGGAATAAGGCAGTTATCTGAGTCCAGAGGCTGCTATTAATACCACTTATGTGGTATTTTAAAGGAAAGTGCAGTGAACATTTTCAAACCTACATAGGGATGCGTGAACTGGTTTGGCTAAAATGATAATTGACCTGAGCATCTGCATAAAACTTGAAAAGAACCTGAAGAAAACTGCTGCCCTTAAGGTATAAAAGTGTTCGGATTTATTTTTTCAGCATTTTTCATTATTGTAAGTTTCCCTGATTCCGGCCAAGAGGTGAAATGTCAGAAATACCCAGAGAGTCTAGTCCACCAATCATTTCTATCCTTTAAGTATCTCAAACTTCGGGTTGTTTTCCAAAACCAAACTCTGAACCTTTAAACCATTTGCAGATTTATTCCATTCAGAAATGGAATGACTGTTAAAACCATTGGCAAGAGTAGCACGGAATGATAGCACCTCCAGTCCAGCAAAGGGGCTGAGATCAATGGAACTTAAATGTGCACTTAGACTTAAGCTGCCTTGCTGAATATGGATGGACTTCAACACTTCCTTAAAGTTAAGCAAGTGCTTAGGTGCTTTGCTGAGCTGGGATCTTAGGGACTGATCCTGTACCTGAAGGCAGATCTTTTTGCCTGGGCAGAGCCCTGTTCATTTCAGTGGGACTCAGTGCAAGTGTAAGGGTTCACTCACACAGATTCCAGATACTGCTGATCCCGCTAACTCTGAAACTGGCCAGATCCCCAGATCAACCCTCTTACAGCCAAGGCTGGAGAAAGGACTATTCCATGGTTCCCTCCACTCTAACTAGCCAAACAAGAATATTAGAACCTAAATATTCCATTGTTAAGTACTGTCTCATCTGATTAGACTTGTGTATAGAAGCTAAAACCATCTATCCCCAGTGATAAGGATTTTTATTATGAAATAAAACAGTTATCATGTACATGACTGTTCTGTACATGCAATTTACAGAGATAGTCTGCAGATTGCTGTCACTGACAGGGTCCCCTTTAAAACACAGACTTGTATCTCTTCTTGAAATTTTCATGTTCATGGGAGGACGGGGGAAATAAATGTAATGGCATTAGCTGAAAACTTCTATTAGGAAACTTAGTGAAGTCTCTACAAGACTGCATGTCAAAACACTTTTTAATGCTAGTTGTTGAGAAGTACAATGACCTACAGCAGCACCACCATTTGTGATCATTCGTGTTTGTCTGTATTCTCCATACTTAATATCAGTTCTTCATTTGAAAAGACTGACTTTTGTGAAGTTACCAGATCCCATCTTCATAAATGCATGTTTTCATCCTCACCCTTTCAAGACTTCAAAATATTTATCAAATAGGTACAAAAAGGACATGCTAAATTAAAATAGAGTACCTAACATTTTAATGATCTCATCTCATGTTTGTAAATATCATGACCTTTAAACGTTATTAGAAGTAAGAATAGAGAATATTTTATTGAAATTAAAAGGCAGGTGAAAGTACTCTTACTCGTCTTATTAAAGCTAGGGCCTGATGATCCTGTGTATACTTATGTATGGGAATAAGTTAGTCATAAGCATACATGTTTGGCAGACTGAGCCAATGGAAGTCAATGGGAGCTTTACCTCAGGCACTTAGGGAGTACAAGGAACTTCACTAGCATAATGGAAAAAAAGGCCAGTAAAGCAGTAGTATAATAAATTTTTCAATAGAAAATTAATCTTAAAAAAGTGTGCTGTTTTATCTGTGACTTGTTCTAAAGTGGTTCTTTCTGAGCACTGCATAAACAAGGTAAAGATGTTGTGAGCTGAATTTACCTCTGTTATTAAATGTAAGTATTATGTTTCCATTCTAAATTGCTTGATGGTAAATGATCAGAATACAATCACTTTGCACAATGTACTTTTCCATTCCTGGAACTGAAGTACTGCAGATGTCAGATTGGGGGCTAATGTATGGCGTTAAAGCCCCAGCCTTGCATTGGGGCCATGCAGAGCTGTATCACCCTAGCAGGACTCCTCATAACTTTCTGCCTCAGGTACAACGCTTTCTGAAGCCCCCAAACAGTACAGCTAACATTTGAACCTGCTCTGTTGGCCATTGCAGAGGGGGAAACAACCATGTTTTCATTTCCCATTATGGCATGTGCACAGTGGAGGCACTCACCCTGCATCATCCTAGTGCAAGGATTCCCATTAGGCCTGGTTCCTGACAAGATTGCACACCATAACATTTTTATTGTTAGCAGTTGAAAATTGCCTAGAGCTAGGTAATCACCTACAGTAGCACTCCAACAACTAAGACAGGGCAGTTTTTTATACTTCTTCTTTATCTGTATTCTTCATGTTTAGTATCAGCTCTGCCTTTTAAAAGATGCAATGATTTGATTGAAGAAACAAGATCTATCAAATCAATATGCAAAGGGATGGAGCGCCACACCCAAGCCAGGCCCATCTGCTCCTTTATGTCCTTTTATTATTTGTATTAAAGAAACAATCTTTCCAATTTGATTTGACTATCTAGCTCATACCTTTAGTATCATTGTGTGTACACTACAGGCTGCGGGGTGGGGGGGAAGAGAGCCTATAATTGTAAAGAGCAACACTAGCAAACATCCACTAGATGTCAGTCATGCAGTTAGCATCAATTTACATTCCAACTACAAATGGGTGGGTAGCAGTTTTTATTTGAAAAAGTAAACACAAATTCCCTGTGATGCATCCTAATTCAACGTGCACATGCCAGAGGCATATAGCATTAGATATTTCTATCACACTAAACTCTTCCCCCTGCCAAAGGAATTTGTTGTTGTTTTTTCTCCATGATGATAGAGGTGTAGTGTGGTGTTTTTTAGGGAGGCAGGGTGCTGCCTTTAGAGATATCTGTATCTCCCAGTGAATGCACAGGTGCCAGCTGTAGAAAATCATGTACTTTATACTCTAAGGAAGTGTCAGGACAACAATGTTGTCCCATCATTAAATACTGGCCTGAAGAAAATACTACTTGAGGAAATGACAGAAGTACATCTAAAACTGAGTAGCTGAAGCTGTACTTTTAGCCCATAAAACATTGTATTTCAGAGACAGTATTTCTGGGAAAGGTTTAAAATGCACCAGTCTCTGTAGGATCAGTTCATCCCTGGGCTGCTAGGTATTTTGGGGAGTACCTATAGGCATGCGTGCACACACATACCCAAAGGTATGTATTCTGATGTCTCTCCTATTCACTGTTTGGGTGCTTATTTACCTCTAACTTACTCCCCTACTAAAAAGTGAGATAAGTACTGTAAATACTGCAGGTTGTTCTGTGCCCTTACAATCAGTTCAGCCCTTGGGTTCATACCAGTAATTCTGTGGCCTTTGGTTTTTGTACATATGAAAAATTGTGGCAATTTTTCATCCACAATTATTTGTACCCACAATTTTTCTCCTTTATACTTATGTGAAAACAGCAATTTGCAAGTCAAATAAATTGCTTTAGTTTTTCTGACAAATCCAGGAGTCTGATTCAATACCTAAACAAAGTTAACTGAGCTGCACGTTTCTGTCATATAAGCATGTGTGTTACTGTTATCTTGGAGTTGGCACAGATTTCTCTAATTCTGGGCCTAGAAATGGATATTGATTCTATTTCACTGATCAGGGAAAAAGTCCATTTTAAGTCCTTTATCTGGTTTCACCAAAAGCAAATCGTGATTTATTTCAATTCTTTCCTACTCCTAATGAAATACTCACAAAAGATTTTGTGAGGTACATGTTAATGTAACTCATCAGATCTTTCAGTTTAATAAAGAAAAATTGTTATCCATTTTCAGTGTTTGCAAGTCATTTATCATCTGCTGTGTGATACTTTAAATACTTATGAGACCATTAAGTACATTACTTTTTATCCACAATCAAGTGTCAGACTTTATTTGGATTAAATGTTTGCTGTGTGAACAGTTACAGGTAAGTCTTCCCCATCTCATCGCTAAATATACACCCGCATTCCTAGATTCACAAAATATGGGTTAATTGGTTCTGTACAGCACAGACAGTATTGTGTATGGAGAATACAGCATCTACATTTAGTTTCTGAATACACTTTCTACCTATACTAACTTTGAATGCTGTATATAAAAAAATACTTTCTCTAATGTCTGCACATTTTCTTTCATTGTAAAGAGTGTAGTTGGTAAAATCATACAATTAGGAAAAAAAACAAAAACTTGTCTGGAAGATAAACACCTATCAAATAGATTTCTTTATTTCTTCCTACATCAAATATTTAATCAAGTGATGGTAACTACAGTGACAACACTATGTTATCTATCATTACTTGTTTTCTGTCCATCCACATTACTAAACTAAATAGCAGGGGAATGTATGCTAATGTAGTGAAATCCTTCTGACTTAGAAATGCATGTCAAAGGTGCTGAGCTAGCTAACAAATATCTGAATTTTTGCTTATGTTGCTTTATGCCCTGATGGCATTTCCACACTTCAGAAGCACTCATCCATTCTGAAGAATTCTTTGACTGCAGATACTGCATCTGCTATAGGTTCTTCACTTATTGTTTTCCTGAATTGATTCTTAGTGGTTAGATAAAGAGTGAACTAAAAAGTCTCTGGGCCTAAGTCTGGACACAGTTATGCTGATGTAACTCAGCTGAGTTACATCATTGTAAAACAGTCTCTCTCTCTCTCTCTCTCTCTGCAGTTCATAAAAACTAGGCACATGTGACCTAGAGATGACCTGGAACCAACCCTAGATCCACATGAACTCAAACTTTTAACTTCACATCCAGATTTAGAGTCAGTCACTGGGGCTTGTCCACTAGCTCTGTAACCAGCCAAACCAACTCCCCTCTTTCAACCATCTTAAATCCTGAACTCTGGGGAAGCTTTGATCTAAATCCAAGCCGGACAGATTGGGCCAACCTCTAGTATGAATCTAGATATTAAACCCCCTGATATGAATATCAGAACCTGCATGCAACCTAAGCCACTTGGTGCAAGTGAAGAATTGATGCACATATTCATGACACTGGAAACCTGACACAGTTCAGATCCAAGGCTATCCACCCTTACAACTGGCACCACAAGACTCAGTGTTTGTCATCAATGCCAGATACTGGCAGTTGCAGCAATTTGGGAATGTAATTAATCACAGGATTAGCAGCCCTAATAGCAAATAACATCACTGCAAAATGTTAAAGAAGAAACAGGGAATACAAATCTAGAAGAGGAGAGCAGAAAGGGTGTTGAAAAGATAAAAGGAAGGTGAAATAAGTAAGACACACAGCAAGGTTGTAAGATACTGGTCTTTGTTTTCTGGCACTAATCACCTGATATGTGTGTTAGAAGAGGGTAGTACGCCTGTCATATGACTACTGGGTACTGTTACAGAATAAGAGAGTATAGCTGTGGTAATCTAGCCGTCCAGTCCCAGACCTGGACTTTAGTGTCCACCAGTCTGGTCCTGTCCCAACCCTGGACTTTTGCGTCCAAAGTTTGGGGGCTTACCTGAAACTCCCCCAAGCTCACTACCAGCTTGGATATTCTCGCTGCCACCAGATCAGGAATTAATCTATGGGGCCTGATCCCCCCTTTCCTCCCTCTGGTGTCCCCAACCCTCCCTTGGTGGGACACCCAGATTCCCAATCCCTTGGATGCTAAAAGCAGGGAAAATAACCCCTTCCCCCTCCTTATCAGGCTTGCCTCGCGGCTAACCTGTGTGACCCAAGAAACCAGCTTTTCTGCTTCCCTCAGGACAATGGAGATGCAAAATACCCACAGCTGGGCTCTGCCACCCCCCTTGCTCCAGGAATGAGGGAAAAACTGTAACCACCAGAGAACAGAGAGAATTCTTCGTCTCTTTCCCCGTAGTCTGCTCTTTCCCTGGACCCAAATAGGAAAATAGCCCACAGCCTGGCTTTTCCCTTTGCCTCCCTAGGAAAAGAACTTTCACAAGGTTTAACAAGAAAACTTTATAGAAAAAAAGAAAGAAAATATAAAACAATCATCTTGCATTAAGAAACTCAATACAGGCTCTTGCTTATAAGAAAATATAAAGAAACAGTCTGATTTAAAAGATAGCCCAATTAAACCAGCACAACAAATTAACATACAGGTAAATACACCCCAAAGACCATCATAGCTGAATTACTTTGCGGTTCCTGGGTACTTACAGATGTTTAGAAGAAGTATTAGGAGAGAATTAGAAGAAGACTTGTTTCCTCATAGCTAAGAAAACAACAAAGACCCCGAGTATACAAATTCCCGCCCCTGACTTTAAACAATCCAGTTCTCTGATTGGTCCTCTGGTCAGGTGTTCGGTTACCCTTTTCAGGTAAAAGAAACTTAACCCTTACCTTACCTATCCATTTATGACAATAGCAGAGGGAAATGAAGGGAGAAAGAAAGTGATTAAGGAGTAAGAATGCTCTTTTTTTAAAAAAAATTAAGACTGATGTACTAGAACTCCTCTTTTGCTCTAAAAGCAGCAAAGAATCCTGTGGCACCTTATAGACTAACAGACGTTTTGGAGCATGAGCTTCCGTGGGTGAATACCCACTTTGTCAGATGCATGTCATGTCATGATTCTTTTGCACTAAACAGCGAACTTCAAAATGGCTGAACCAATTGTTCCTTTAAAAAATATATGAACATATATATATATAAAAGGATTCACTCTTGGGCAGAGAGCTTTCAAAGCAATAAAACAATTAGCTCCATTCAATGCTTGTAACACTAAAACACTCTTAAGTATAGCGCCTTGACTGGAACAGTATTAATAAACTTAAATCTTGACAGTAAACTACTGTTGTGCTTTTGAAATAAAAATTTCAAGCTTTGGTTTTTTTTAAATTGAATGGGGGGTTGTGTTGGGGTTGGGGGCTTTTTCTATCATTTTGAGTTAGCAAATAGACTAACAGAGAAGAGGAGAAGAAAGCCTCTGTGTGGTGCGGAAAGAAGTGGCATGTACTGAAAAAGCATTAGATGTTTTGTACAGGGTGAAACATTAGAACAGAATGCTTTAGATGGCTTTTAGATGCTGCATTATTCCCCATGCCCCCATTGCAAATAATCAATGTAGGCTAGCTCCCATTTAGGCACTAAAATAAGTAGCCAGACTTTCAAAAGCACTCAGCAAGTGTAGTGCTGTGCTCATTTAAAAAAATCTGTCCACAGGAGCTGCAGGGTGCTGAACTCTTCTGGGAAATCTGGCCCTTATTTGGGTGCCTAAATAGAAGATAACATCTTCTGACAATCTGGCCCCAGTGGTGGTTGTGGCGTTATCTTTAAAGTCACTTACACTCAGATCCTCAACTGTATTTAAGTATTTAGATCCTATTGAAATCAATGGAAGTTAAGAGCCTAAATACCTTTGAAGATCTAGGCCTCAGACATTTTCAAAAATACTACCCAAATCGCTCTCCTGACCAGTTGAACTTCTTGGTGATTTTCCACTGAAGAGGTTTTTTTCAATTAAAATGTGGCTTCTACCATATCACATTTTTCCATTGGAAAATGCTTGAGTTCAATTGTGCCAGTGTCCAGCATTTTTTGATCAGGAAAATAAAAGCAAAATATTCCAGTTTGAGTAGAGGCAATGCACATCGCAACAGTTGGCTTGGTTGAACTGAATTGAAATGTTTCATTTTGAGTCAGTTTGTCATTAATCTATGTCTGCCTGAGTTTTCATGGGGTCTTACATCCCCAATTCTCCTCTATAGAGTGAGATCCTTGGCTAGACTCCATCTCCCTGATGGAAAGTCTAAAAGTTTCAGCAAAATAGAAATTTAATATTTTTCTATGGAAAACTTAGCTTTGTGGAAGTCACATTTTCAGTTGAAAAAATATTTTGATAAGCTCCCAAGCAATCAGGAAATTAATAGTGTGGGTTTTTTGAAAATGACTAAGAGTACGTGAGTTACCTGAACTACAGTTCCCATGAGGCATTGTGGCAGCTCAGGCAGATTCTGGTCAACATCAGACTGAGCCAAAATGAAATGTTTTGATTCAGTTTGACAAACCAAAAGAACATATTCTGAAATAGACTCATCTAAGGCCGGAAGAGACCAACATGATGATCTAGTCTGACCTCCTGCATACCACAGACCACAGAACATTACCCCCCCCACCACCCCTACAGACACATAACCACTGGCTGTGTTACTGAACTCTTCAAATCATGATTTCAAAACTTCAAGTTACAGAGAATCCACCATTTACTCTAGTTTAAACCTGTAAGTGACCCGTGCCCCATGCTGCAGAGGAAGGCAACAAAAACCCAGGATCTCTGCCAGTCTGCTGTGGGGGGAAATTCCTCCTCGACATCAAATACGGTGATCAGTTGAACCTTGAGCAGGTCAACAAGACCCACCAGTCATTTTGATCAACCAAAAGAAAATGTTTTGATATTTTCAAATGGAAATATTTTGAAACTGTTCATTCTGTAAAATATTTCAGCTTTTAATCCTGATTCAGGATGAAAACAAATGTCAAAATATTGGAATTTCCCACAAGACAGGAATACTGATTTTTTGATCAGCTCTGTGGATTAGTAACAGAGTTACACACCCTTTTCTGAATTGGGCACTAACATAGGAAGTTCCCATCCATGTTAAGTAATTAGTCTCTGCATGATTTTATTTTTTTAAATTCAGCAACTTTAAAAATGTAATCAAAGCAACTCAGTAAGAGATCTACATCCCTCTGAATTTAAAGATTAAATGAAATGCTTTAGAAAATGAAACTAAACCCTAAGCCTCTAATCAAGTACCAGTGCAAACTTAGACAGTAATCTTGCAAAGAGCTCCAGGAGGATGAATGATCCCTGAAACTGCACAGAACTCATTGCAAGATCACAGCTTCAATCATAAAAATATGTTTAAATCAAAACAGTTGAAAATCAGTTCTTTATTTTTGAAATTCTGGCTAAACCAGAATTCAGTGTTCTGTGCTTTCCATAAAACAACATCACAAACACCCAAAGCAGAATCAAGGTTGCAATTAGTTGCACTCTTTCAGGTGTTAAGTCATCAATTGTTGCAGGAGAAACAGAACAAGTGGAAAGCACTTCCTCTCTTTGTCTCAAATATGGCCCCCATCACCACAGTATATCAAATTAATGACGTATACACAGAGACAGAGATTTCTCTTTCACGCTCTTTCTCACTCACTCTCCCTCCCCTTCCCCCAGGGAACAGGGACTGGATATTGGTATAGTATTTTAACGGGAAGGATAGGTCAAAGAAGTGTGATTTAAATTTTGCTCTGAAGGTACTGAGGTTAATGGTCACTCTAATTTTCTCCCAGGGCAAGCTCAAGATTTGTGGCCGGTCACTAAGAAATCTCTGTTTCCTGAACAGTTAAGTTTTGCTTCTTAGGTTGTTTAATTGCTCTAACAGAACATAGGTGTTTTGGGAGGTCATGATCACACAGGGTGAGGTGGTTTCTGTGCTAACTTAGGACAATCCTGTGGAGGACTTTGATGGAAACCTTGATTTCTTACTTAGTATTCAAAGGGGAGTCAGCTAGGAGAGTTGAGCACTCACTGGCCGTCTCTGTTGCAGCCATATTCTCAATCAGCTAAAGTTTTTCTGAAAGGTTAGTGGGTTCTTGTTTAGAAACAGTGAACTACAATAGAAAAGCCAAGAGGTCATGACTGTCTGGATACACAACTCGAGATCTAATAGGAGGGTACACACTTGTCTTATTGTCTAGCGATGGGAAAGGGATTTTTCATAACAATGTCTAGTTAGATATCCCAAAACAATTAGGAGTCCGGGTGAAAACTTAGGTTCAGCTCCTCCACCCCCACTAACTTCACTTTGAATCGCTGTAGCAGCACAAAATAACCTTAATGCTGCCCTAAAGGGAAAATGAGTATTGTCCCAGTGCAGAAAATTCTGGACTGGCATGGAACTGGAATAGCTTTACACCAACTCCTTCTGGGGAGGAAGCATGTCAGGTCTAGTTGGGTATGGGAGAAGGCAAAGCTGGAGCATGATGTACTCCATCAATCCTCCACCAGCAGAACAGTTCCTAGATGATCATTCCACCCAGCTAGATCTGCCCTGTGGCTACACTAACTTGCACTCAGAGGTGGTCCACATGCCGAGAATCAGGAGAGGCATAAAGGTGGCTTAGCACTACCTTTGTTACCCCATCTCAGCTGCACTGAATTTGAGCTTAGCACAGATGGAGAGCGTGCCCATAAGCTACAGACTGTACTAATGATGGAAGGGCAGATGCCCTCAGTGAAAGGTTGTGCTACAGAGATGGTGAGTTCTTGAGCTTATTTTAGGCATCTACATTAGGATATTTTGTCCAAAAAGCTTAGCAGAAGCAAAGCTGCTGATCTTCTGTTTGTCATATACTTGTATTTTTTACCTCTATTGCAGAACAGGATTTAGTGTAATGTGAACTTACATGAACTTTATATATTGCCCTTTATAAATGCACATCCTCAAATTTAGCATGGACCTTCTAGCTCCACTTTTTGTCTGACTTGAATTCTGTTTTCATAGCGTTTAGAACATGGAGCTGTATATGGGAATGTAGGAGGGGTTCGTGGTGAGCAGGTTAATATTTAGCATTGCATACTAGAAAGCCAAGACAAAAAATGAGCCAAAGGAAACCACCAGTGTTCTACTTAATGTTACATGAACAGCAAGTTAGCAATTCCAAGGAATCAGTTCCAATTTTGCAATTCATACACAAGCACCATTGCAAATCTTCCAAAAATCTGTGGCAATAAATGCCCACACATTTGAGATCAGGTTCAGACCCCAAGTGGATATTTGGCTATCTACACCCAATAGTATGCTACCTACACCCAAACAAAACAGGAATTTGTCTGTGGATGCTGTACTTAAAGAGAACAATCAGTCCCTAAGTTGTTAGCTGAAAGTCAAACATTTTGCTGTCAGTAATATTCTTATGATTGTTGTAGGTTTTAGGTAAAGATGGGTCAGAGCAGCATAAAGTAGAGGTTGCCACCGGATGAATGCCGCAAGAACTTGTTCATGCTTAGAGTTTTTCTTTGATTGTTTCCCTGCCTCATTCTTTTGTTTACTTTATATGGGTCTGATTTTCCTCTCACTTTCAACAGTTTAACTTCACTGCAGTTACTCTTGGTGTATTCATGTACCATAATGGAAAGGAGAATCGGGTCCCTTGAATTCACTTTGGGGCCATAACTTATTATATGTTTGTATAGTGACTAACACTATGCAGCTAGGACCTCTAGACACTATTGTAACACAAATACTTCATAATAAGGAAGTTCACTGATAGGACCATATACTGAAACAGTGAATGAATATCACATAATGACCATGGAAAGCAAATATCAAATGTTATGATCATGAATATTCACATGGTTAACACATCCACACAGGGAACAGAAACATAGCACATGGCCTGTGTGTCCAATCAGATTGAAAATTTTGCTTGTGAACTTGAAAGAGTCAAATCAATGAGCAGTTTGCCAGCAATCTGTTAGATAAGAGATGTTTTCATAAAACATGAATCAAATAACTTTGACCAAACACTAAATGTTCAGAAATCATGATCTGTCAGTGGACAGGTGTTTTTTTTAAAAACGGGGCTAAGTTCACTATACAAATTGTTGTCTGTGAATAGCTCCCCCTGCTCTGCTAATATCACTAGCTAGAATCAGGCTGGGAGCAGGCAATGTGCAACATTCCCACACAGTTCTGCCAGTCCAATTTTGAATTTAGGCATCCCCAGCTACTCCAACCCAGGCCTCCCACACCAGTCCTGTCCCAGTCCTGATATGCAGATTAAACACATATATATGCATTCTGTACCATTTATATAGCTCAAGACAGAATAGCTTGCCAGCTGTATGAATCATTTGTGAATACCTCAGCACACCTCTAGGTCAGACATATGCCAAACAGTTTGTCAGGATTTGGGGGAAATCTGTCCCTTTGCCTCATTTCATTGACTGCCTGATCCTTAAGCTTGTTTTCTTTTGCCAAAGAAATGAGAGCACAAGTGTAATTAAGCCAGTTTGTAGTCTTCTGGGGTTCAGAAAAGCCACAATGAAAGCTGGGTATTAGCAAAACTTCTTCTGTTCAGAGATGACAAGGTTAGATTATGGGGTGAGTACGATTTCAGTTTCTGTACCATATGTAATTATGTAACATGCTTGCCTGGCACTGAAGTCAGTCAAATCTGGGAAAGCTGCTGCCGTCTGCTTTATTATGAAATTCAGTTCAGAAATCTCTGGATTCAGCACCTCTTGGAAATTTAATCCAAACGTCCATTCCAAATGAAAGCTGTATTATCTCTACAATTAATACAAGCCTGGTAAAATTCTACTTGCCCAGAACAAATAAATATCATTTTACTGGTAAGCAAAATCTCTATTGATGATTTTTTCACTGTTGTTGTAAAGGTTTGGCAAACAGATTTTATGAGTGGCCAAGTAAATTCTCATGACCATTTTGCAAGGCTTATGCAATATTGTTAATATAGGTTAATAATGCTGATTTTCAGTAGCTAATGATGTAATATTTGACAAAATGAGGGATTTACCAATTTCATCCAATTCAGCAGTATTCCCATAGCTAAATACAGTGGACTGATGCTGTATTCACAGCTCTACATGTTCCAAGTTATTCTTCTCTCTTTCCTTTCTGTCTTGCTCTTTTATCAAGCAGTCAGGTAAGATCAGATTCACCTCAGTGGCTCAGCCTACTCATCTTGATCCTATTACATTTAGAGGCAGAAAATCTGAATCTTCGCATTGCTGACCTTATTGTTTTACAGGCTATTGATTACAAGTCATCAAGTTTCAACAGTGCAAAGAGGTCAGTGTTTGGAAAAAGAAACAAAAAGAATGAGTGAATTCACACACCAGTATGGGGCTGTAGTCCAACTGGACTGACATGCCACATTAGTTGGGTTTTTGTGTAATTTGGATGAATAGTAATGAAAAGTGTCTCCCTCATCTATTTTATGCAGGGATTGAATTCAGCCACATAGAATTTTGGTGGCACATTAGAACGCACACCTGGCATGCATGCTGCACAGGTATCAGTTCAAAAAGAGAATGGGATTGGGGAAGGGGAAATAACGTGTCTAGCCCAAACAACCAGTTTGCATACATTCTTAAACTCAGAACTTAGATAACTCTTTAAATACTTGGTTTTGCAAATTGCATAACTGGCATCTAGATGCAGATAATCTTTATGCATCTTGTCAACGTTACAAAGTGATCTTTGCATATAGAGGCCCTCTTCTTAACCAATTTTTTCAATTATATGAGATAAAAATGTACTTCCCTTTAATATTAGCAAGCCAGAGACAAGATTTTCTGTAGTGGGTTTTGGATGCCTCAATATTTGGGTGTTCAAGTTGAGATGCCTTAAAGAGACTTGATTTTCAGAAAGTGAAGGGCACCCACCCTTGAAAATCAGGCCTCTTTAGGGTGTCTCTACTTGGGCATCCAAAACAACTAGTTCATTTTGAAAATCCTTGCCCATGTTTTATAGTTCTAAGTCTTTTTACCCCCCTTAATAAATATATTTTATGTCGGCCAGTGCAAGATAAATGGCACTCAATCTCTAAAGGGATGTATATGGCCCTTACTGTAATATAGTCACACACACTCCTTGCAAACATTAATGAATTTATGATCACAATTGTCCTGGGGAACAGGAAAGTATTGTTATCCTAACTTCCCTGATGGGATGTGAGATCCTAGTCCTACTGAAGTCAATGGGCGGTTTGCCACTGACTTCAGTGGGGCCAGGATTTTACACTGGGAACATAAACACAGCAAGTAAGTCACACAGCATTCCTGGGTTGGAATCTAGAACTATGGGTGCTGGAACTAGGGATACAGGGGGTGCTACTGCACCCCCTGGCTTGAAGTGGTTTCCATTATATACAGGATTTACGGTTTGGCTCAGTGGCTCTTAGTACACCCTACTATGCAAATTATTCCAGCATCCCTGTCTAGAACTGCTCTTCCCTCCCCTTTTCATGATATTACACCTTAAGTTGCAGTGAGCATTGGAGGAAGAGGGGGAAGTTATTAGTACTTTCACCTAGGCAAAAAATGTCAAAGGCTAGTTTGTAGTTTTCCCATACCCAGTGTGCAAGGAGTGTTGGGAGCAGAGATCAGCCTCTGATGTTCCAGTGCAGTGGCCCAGTACAATGGCATTCTTTGTGCTCTCCTAAGAACAAGGACTGAGCAAGACTAGCTCCAGCAGTGGCAGGGAGATGTGTGTTGGAATTGGAGGTATGGCCTCACTCCACAGCCTGCCATAGGCAGTGGAGCTGGCTGATTGTAGAGGGGGGTATATGCAGCACTGAGACTGGTCTATGTCTTCAGCAAAATCCAGTCCTTTATCTCCTGTTCAGTTACAGATTTATTTGTGACTTATTTAAGTTCCCAGTTGGTATTTAGCTATTGTACCTTTCAGAAATATATGATCAAATATCCAGGGCCAGCACTTCCATTTAGGCAACCTAGGCGGTCACCTAGGGCACCAGGATTTGGGGGGGCGGCATGTTGCCGCCCTTGGTGACAATTCAGTGGCAGGGGATCCTTCCGCGCTCTGGGTCTTCAGCGGCAACTCTGCAGCGGGTCCTTCACTCGCTCCGGGACCCGCCGCCGAAGTGCCCCGAAGACCGAGAGTGCGGAAGGACCCCCCCGCTGCAGAATTGCCGCCAACAACCAGGAGCATGGAAGGACCCCCGCCTAAGGCGCCAACAACCCTGGCGCCGCTCCTGCAAATATCTACAATGCAGGGGGCCTATAGGAAAGTAAAAGCAGCAGTACAGGAATTTGATGAGCTAGAAACTTGTTTGAAGCCAATTGTAGTTGGGCCTGGCCCTTTGCCCAGAGTTTTAGTTGCCTTGTAAATGGCAAAGAAGAAAATCTCTCTGTATAAAATGGAGAAATCCTATAATGCAGCTGTGTGTATGTGTGACCAAGACCATGTCTCCTGCTGTTAACTGGCCTCTTAAGTATAAAAGCCTGCTGCTTGCTTACAGCTATCTAAATTACTCCTTTAACCCAAGTGGTAGGGTACTTTGAGTGTTGGTGGTTTAGGACCTGGAGTCTATCTCCATTGACTTCCATGCTTTCCATGTGCTCATGAGCCAGAATTCATGACAATTATACCTAATTTTCTGCCAGTTTTAAAAAACATGTTGCTGTTTTTCACCGGCCTGACTTTGCGTTTGCATTCCAAAACAGAAAATACAAATGGAGACTTCAGCTTGCTTTTTCATGCCTAACTGATATAAGACTCCAGTTAGAAAATTATCCAGGTTTACCACAACACAGCCATTTCATATTAAGTTCTATAATTCTCTTTTTTTAAACTCTAAATCTAGCAGTAGAAACCATTTGAAAAAAGGCTGTTGAGTTTTTACAACCAACAACTCCTTTTATGATCCTTCTTAATAAATATTTCCTGACGTTGCATCCAATAACAAAATGTTAAGACTGGACATCAACATCAAAATGCAGTTCTGTAACCCAGAAAACATTATTTGCCATTAGACTCATCAGACCTTTAGAACATGAATCCGTCTGTGGATCAAGTACATTTTTATTTAAGCTTTTCGCAACTGTAATGTATTCCAAATGTTTGCTTGTTTAATTAGAAGTTAAAAGATATTTGCGTTTGAATGGACCTTGCTTCTGACCCCTCTTGCCTGTGTGTGGTTTATATTGTTCTGCCTAATGAGATATAGGATATGTACTAAACATTTGCACATTAAAAGCATCTTTCATTCAGCATGAAGGTGTTGATACATCAAGGATATCTCATACATGCTGGGATTCCAACAACTTGTCAGACAAATTAGCACCTTTTCAACCAGGGGTAAAATTGAGTTTCACATTTCTCCCTGGTAGGAGAAAAAAATCAAAAATCACTGTCCTTAATGCTTTCTTTGTTAATACAAACACAAAGGCCTTATCACTTCTAGTGCTATAAATTATAGCCCTCACTGACTATCTGATCTTAAATTCATTGGTTTTAAATGATCCCTGACAATACAGACCAATCCATTATATCATCTCCTGAGACTCTCTTTGGGCAGATACTTTCACTCTTTTTAACATGTTTTTTTCCCTTTATTAAAAATACATATATATTAAAATAGAAGGAAATCAAAGCCCAAAACTGACAACTGAAATAATATGTACCACACCATAATCAAGGGATTATTGGCCAAATTTCTAAGGAGCAGGTTGAATTATATTTTTAAAAAGTTACTAGTGATTTTAGGTACCTCCATATTTTTGGCACCCAACTTAAGGTATCTTAAAGAGCTATCTTTTCAGAACATGATAAGCACCACTCTCAGATAATTAGGTCTTTGTAAAGTTTCCTAAATCGCGTACCTAAAATAGTCCAAAAAGGGAAATAAGCCATACCCACTAAAGGACTGGTATCTGTTATAGCAAAGGGTGAACCAGGGACTGAACTGTGATGTGACTGAGTCACAATTCATTCCCTGATCTGCTTCTGGGGCAACATGCTACATATTGGCACTTACTCAGAGCAGGTTGTATAATACAATCCAGCCCAAAAATTGGAATAATTTATGCATCAAAAGGGCTTCTAGCAACGTATGTTGTTGAAATACAAACCCACAGATGTTTATCATCATCTGATAAGTATCCTCACATCCACCTGTCCTGCATGTTTATGAGGACAAATCCCTGAAAAGTGGTGTGTTTGACCCATGGACATAACATTATTTTCCCCCTCAGTTCTCAATAATAATTTTTCTATAAGCAATGAAATGATAATAAATTCATTCAGAATAGTGTATTCATGTGAGTTTGTATGTGTAGCCCAGAGGGAGTTATCTGGATGAAATGTTTAGAATCTCCTTCATCCTTTACTGTCTCAGAATCATTTTGTAATGGATATTTAATGCTCATAGATTAGCCAGAATGTGGGGCAGGAAAACTACGGAAGATAGATAAAGTTTACTCTCCCATTAAGTTAACTATATGTGGAAGGGCTGGTTTCAGTTTCCTGAAGGTGAGCTCTGCTTTGAAAAGTTTGTGAACACTGGTATAATGACTGTAATTTACCGTCAGCCACTCTCTTCTCCCTTTTAAATGAATGCCCATTAAATAAGAACTCTAGACAGATAGATATTCATATTGTATCAATCAGCACAGGACCAATATACATGTGTTGGTATGATCCTAGTTACTACTCAGTTCTCTGCTTCATCACCAAACAGTTGTTAAATCCTGACCAGGATCAAGTGTACAACTATCCTTTACCCTTCAATCTCTCATACACACTCATTTATGTTTTAAGACTAAGAGGCCATATCCTATACCTTAATCAAGCCATTGCACAGATTAGCTACCTTAGTAAAGTGTATCAGAACAAATATGCATAAACTTCAGATAATGGGATTCCCGTTTTGTAATGTGGCATTCTACAGTGAAGATGTGACTAGGTGGGTTATAATTTACTTCCCAGAAGCCAAAACAAGGCACGCCAAAGGGATAAAGATGCTTAAGTATAGATGTGTGCATGGATTTAAATATGGATTACCCAATTACGACCTGACCGCAGGTGGCAGAAGTGTAGATCTGAACCCTCCTTCACCCAGAATTGTACACAGAGATCTGCGGAAAATCAAAGATCAGCATGTGATGTACTTTCTGCTACTCTGAGATCTGATGACTCGTGTGAATTCAAAAGGGCCAAACTGAGCCCTTCACTTGTTGGTTTGTGCCCCAGACAGCAAGCACCTGTACACCTTTTGCATTCAAAAATAAGAATCATGAGGGATCTACAGAAGTCTTAAATTCTGAACAGAGAAACAAAGTATTTTTCGTTCACATAAAGCTCCTAAGAATTTTGACAAGGTACACCAAACTTATTGTTAAAAGATGCTGACTTTTAAAGTAGACCACAAATCTGTAATTATTTATGTGTCCAGGAGATACTTGGTTTTAATAGGATGATATTCATAAGCTTTAATTGTATGTGGTCTGCTGCTTAACTTTTGAAATCAAGTCATAAAAGAAGATCACAGTTCCTTATTAGTTAAGACCACCCATAGTGCTAAAAACCTTGGATGATCAAAGAGTAGACATACTTGTGCTGAAAATGTTGGCATGCTCTTCAGCTTTTTGGCATAATACAAGATCAAAAATGAATACTTTACACAGTAGCTATTTAATAGTGTGTAACACTTTATGAGGTTACAAGAGTTTCATTTGATTGAACAGTAAATGACTGTTATTCAGTGCTACTTTCTTGTGGAGCTCATCCTATTTCAAGGATGAGTATTTATTTTATGTTCTGTAAATAGTTTTATATTAACATGTATATTAGTATTAGTGCTGGTCAAATTACTTTTTTCCTATATTATTTACTATGAATTTAACCCTCTCTTTCTGTTATGAATCAGGCTTGATTTGTGTGTGTATATTAGATATATCCACTTGCCAGATCGCTTGGATGAATACGTTTCAGTATATGGTTTTCTTGTGAACTGCTCAGTTTGAGTGTTTCCTATTCATTACTTGTAGGGTTACTGGTCATCTAAATCACATATACTTGTTTCTGATTTCTGGCTGAATGGCTGAATTTTGTTGTACAGGAGAATAATGTACAGTGAATACCAAATACTCTTGCTCACGTCTGGTTACTTTTTTGCCTATAGATATAGTGAGTGGCATAAGGAATAGCCATTTTCAAACAAAAACTTGTTCTCATGAAAGTTCACAAGTATTAACTAATAGCAGGCACAAATATGCTTGAAACAAACCTTGGTTTGGAATTTGAACAAATGTCAGTAAATGCTGGCTTGCAGAATACAAGCAGCTCTAGTTAATACTGTCATATTTTGAATTTTTTTCCACATATTCCATCTGAAGTGATTTCCTGAATATATTCTTGTCAAACACTAGATTACATGTTAGATCCTGTTTTTTGATGCTGTCATCTGAGATTTACAAAACATATCTGTTGCTTATATTCTGTGGACATAGAAGACTTCCATTTCAAGTGAAAGATGCTGGATTGAGTGGAAACGCATCCAACATTCAATTTAAAATAAAATATTTCTTATAAATATATGGCTGTAAATTGTACCTGTATCCCAATTAGTAACACAATGACATGAACCCCTTCCCACTACAAATCTTCACTGATCCAGAATGAAAACAGACTTAAAAACAAATCATACATTGACTTACTTGACTGCTCTAGCCACAGTCCAACGGAAGACTTCTTCTCTGGCAGATGTAGCATTTATAAGGAATATTTTAAACTCTCAAATAGTGAGTGATACAGATAGGTGACTTGTGAAAGTGTAAGACTGAATGTCCTTCTCTTTACTTGTAAAACAACTATAGGGCCTGGTCCTGCAGCTCTTTACTCATGGATCCAAAAGTCTGCAGCCCAATCCAAATTTCCTAACTCTCCCATAGGCAGAATCAAAACCCTTGGTCAGAGTGCAAATTTTCCCAGTTTGGGGTGTTCTGATTTGTAGACTAGATTAATCCCATGAGACAGAGAGAGAGAGATTGGAGCTATAGATCCCAAACCAGTCCCATGTCTCAAGTTCAGACCTCTGTTTTGGCTTAGGCCAATCTCTGATTACTGATACAATTCACTCAAATTGCATTTGGAAAGTCATCGTTTCTGTAAGCTGTAAAGTATTCATAAAAGCTAAAAACTGTAGGAAAATTAGCATTGATGGATATTTTCTTACTCTCCATCAGGAAACGATGTACTTGAAACTCATTACAGATCTTCGTAAAAACTCTGCTGAATGTGCCTTGGGCATTGTGCTGATCAGCACATACCAAGTTTACTGCATAATTCATATCTCTTGTGATGCATTTAATGTATAACATGTATTTCCTGTTAATTAGGAAAATAAAAATGTATCCTTTCTTCTGGAGACATAAACATGAAATTACTATAGAAATTAGGAAACACGGAGTTATATTATCCCCATTTTACATGAGACTTCTATTTTATTTCATTGTAATTTTCTCTTCTACCCAGTAATGGAAAGGGAGAAAAAAATTGCTACAAGAACTGACCCCCCATCTGGGGTTGGGCTCCTTTCACCATTCTACCCATGGCCTGTCTCCCACTGAGGTCAGACAAGGAATTGTGAAGGACATTATCATTCTCTTATCCATACACATCGCCACTTCTCTCACTGGGGTTGGGGAACAGAGGGGTCATTGAGTAGGTATCCCTTCCCCTTTCCTCAGCCACTTCTCTTCCCAACTGTTAGGGGTTGTTGATTGGCTCTCTGTTCATCTAGGTGGTGACTGAGTGGGTCAACAACCTGCACTCTCTCCCATTACCATTTATTTCACTGCAGCTGGAAGTTTATTCACTGGCTTTCTGCTCCACCACCCTTCCTGCATCTCCTTTCCACTTGTCTTACCAATGGGGGCAGGTGAAGCTCATAAAGATAGGGACACCATCTCAGCATCCCATCCATACCAAGACATTTTGTGCTGCCTGTCACACTGAGAGGATGAGGGAGGAAACATGGGGGATGTGGGATCATAATTATAGAGAAGAAAAAGACAGGAGGATGCAGCCAAAGACTCACCATCCTTGGTCAGAATGAGACCTGATGGTGAGACTTGTCATACTAGCATATCCAGTGTGCTTGGGTCTCACATTTACTTCCCAAACTAGCTTCCAGTCAGTTCTATGGCAATTCCACCTCTGTTTCCAGACTTTACAAATTAATGCATAGTAACCAATGGTTAGAGTACAAGAAAAAAGGTGTGGAAGATCATCAGAGCTGGTGGAAGCCAGCACTGGTATACGTGACGTGTCGTCTTGTGGTGATGGGATATAGCAAAAGCATGAGAAAGTGAGAATGAGGAAGAAATGTGTCCAAAATAAGTCAATGTTGCCAAGTGGGCAAAACATCATGATGGTCCCACCTCCTCCCCACTCTTTTTGGGATGCTGTACACCCATAGGGAGGTGAGTAAGTTGCAAGTGTAAAACATTTGCATGTTCTATGCCAAGCCACAAGAGGATGGGACTCTGCTATAGCTCCCAAGTACGGACTTAATCCTTCTAGCTCATGCTCATGTTCTTAGTACTGGAGGCCTCAAGTTCAATCATCAATGATGACCAGGAAACCAGATGTTTATATGTGCACCCTATAAAAGGACATAGCAGCAAACATGATGCCTCTGGATGCCCAGGAACATTCTGCCCATGAGGCAGTGAGACGCTGGACCTCTCTCAATGCCCAAGTGACCCCTTTATAAAGGGCTGAACCAAAATCCCAGATGTAAATTTTGCAGCTAGGAATTGCCCATCTCTAGTTTTTTATTCAGGTTTTTGAAAATTCATTTATAAGCAAAATATTTTGTGTGGTGTATATGATAGTGTTTCAGGGGAACTTGGCCTTTACATTTAAAAAAAAACAAAAACTTGTTTTTATCAATGATTATCTTTTTACTCTAGCAATGGTATAGTTCTGTGTTATTCTACTGCTCCTCAGCTCTGTTCAGCTTCCTGTCCATGCTGGAGAAACTCCCATTTTAAATGTTCCTGCGGTAAATACTAACAGGAAAATACCTGATAGTATTTCTCCAAAAAGCTGAGGGGAGGGAGACCGGATGTGGCCCCAGACCTAGTGTAGACCACAAGGATTCTGCACACATGGTCTTGTAACTGAGGAAGATTCCTGATATCTACCTGTTCCTGCGGGATCTGCGGGTTCTTAGCAGAGAAACCCCTGTTTATTTCGTAGGAGCAAACCCTGCCCTCTCCTTTGTCCCTTCCTCACCCCAAAAAAAGAATAATCTAGGGAAAAGTCTGCAAGGAGATAGTCATGGATCTTTTCCTCTACTGCATATCTGTGGGTGGAGAGAGATGCTCTGTCCCTTGGTGAGTTGAGATACAAACTTGTTCAGACTTTTAACCTGAGTTTTTGATAGTTTTCCACAACAAGTATTTAGCCCTTGCTGATTCCATTGGAGTCAGGACGGAGGAGGTTACATATATATGTCTTATACCTATCCAGGTACGTAGCAGGACATGTTTCTCATGGATTGCACATTCTCTTTTGAATAGAGAACACTTCAGAGTGACAATTTGAGAGCAAAATGATTATATGTAGCACAAGTGATACAGCCTTGCTTCCTACATTAACGCCTGAGTCTTGGTTGGAATGGTGAATGGGATTTCACAATTGCTAAATTTTTACTTGCAAGCTGAATATTTAAGCTGGCAAGAGCCATTCTAAGTGTTTGCATGAAAATGTAAATCAGTTCCTTCTATCCTACCCTCCTTTTTTACGTAGCAGAGAAGTGCAAGAAAAAGTTGAGCTCTAGAAGTTCACTTATCAATAGTGAGCCCAATCATGCAGTCCTTATTCACGTATGCTTGCCCAGCTTTAAAAACATGACCCAAGTTACTGAAGCCTCACAAGCCCTCTGTGAGGAAGGCATTCTGCTCATTTTAAAGATGAGTAAACTGTGATTCAAAAGGCCTGACTCATCTCTGTTCACGTGCTTAGACAGTTGGGAGATGCACTGTGCCACTCCCATCTCAGGCTTTTGGGGGCAAGTTTGGTCCCTAATGCAGGTGAGATCAGCCTAGGGAGCTGTCCTAATTTGCACTCTAGCTGCAAAACCCCATATGAGCTATTCAAACATCTGGAGAGAGCTGAATCTGAGACACCACCTGCACCTATTCTCCTTCAGAAGTGGTGGTTATCATCTGGTTAAGGTCACAATACAGCATTGCCAGCTCTCCCAGTCCTCTCAGGAATCATAATATTTGCTTTTATTTTTTAACCCACCAGCTTCTGGAGTCATGTAATTACATGACAGTACCAGCTTCCATTTAAAAAATAGTAAGTTTTTAGCCAGGGGCTCCCCCAGAAACTTTTCACATGGTATGCACAACTGAACCACTCTCTCTTTAACTTTGCATGGCATCCACATATACACTTTTTTATTTTGCATAGTCAAAGCCCGCTTATGTCCGCCCCTCCCCACAGGGGTCCCCATCACTCCTCTCTCAGCTGGCTTCCCCATGCGGGCATTCACTTCAGCTCCCATACTTGAGGCTGTCACTGAGCAAGTCCTGTGGGGAAAGTAGAGAGGACACAGGCTGTTGCAAGCAGGGCAAGGTCAGGCAGATCCATGCAGGTCCCAGGGCCAGATTAAGGCATAATCTAACTAAATGGCAGTTTAGGGCCACACAATATGAAGGACCTCTAAAGAAGAAAAAACTGACTCCACTGCAAATTTTATCAAAATCCGTTGATAAATAAAGGAGACAGGGCTGGCTCTAGGCACCAGAGCAGCAAGCAGGTGCTTGGGGCGGCCAAGAGGAAGGGGCGGTATGTCCGGGTCTTCGGTGGCAATTCGGCGGCAGGTCCCTCGGTCCCTCTTGGACCTGCCGCTGAAGAAGAAAGCGGTACGGTGGAGCTGCTGCCGATCGCGGCTTTTATTTTTTTCCCTCCACTTGCGGCGGCAAAAACCCTGGAGACGGCCCTGAAAGGAGATATAGAAAAAAGAAGATTCTCACTAAATATAGACATTTTGATTCAAATATGACAAAAATATACACATTTGGCTACACAAATATCCTTACCTTGCCCTTACCTTTCATTACTTGTTCATTATTGACAGGCGGGAGGCCACGGCTGAGAAAAAAACGATAATTGCATTGTAAAATTAGTATTTCTATGAGTAAGTCTGCTATCAGGCTCCTAAGGTAGCATTTTGTTGGCCAGCTGCCACTGGTAAAATTCTAATTGTGCCTTCATAACTTATTTAAATAAATAAATAATCTCACTGCTAATAAAATCAGGAAAAATGTGATGTCGGTGATGGCAGTGTCGTGAAGCAATGCTGCCAAGCTCATATTCGTATAGGAGTCATCCTAGGAGTGATGTCATGTGTAGTGTCCCCCTTGGCTGGTAATAGCCGGAAGGCCACCATCTTTTGTTTGCAGTCCAGCATGCTCAGTCTTATAGGGCCTTCACTCCTGTTTTTCTTTGTTCTTTTAAGTGTTATTGTGTTCTTTCTTCTCTTGATCTGTACATATGTACAACTGTGTATTTTAGTGTGCACACAGCTTTCTACTTCATGCACTTCACATGACTGAGTTTGCAGGTGATCATCTTTTGGACTTGGGTCGAGTGGACCTTGAGGAGGGTAAATTTGTGTTGGCTTCCCTCCATCAGTTCAGGAACCTTCACAGTAAGTATCAGAGGATGTTGATGAAGGGATAAATAGAGGGTTTTGAGAGAAGTGAAGGAAGATATACATATATAGCAAAATATTCTGAGTACTTGGTCAGCAAGTTATTTCAAACTAGGTGCATAAGTGATTTATAGGCTATTTAAGCATATAATATTCATATTATTTGCTTGAATATAGGCTAGTTTTTTTCACTTTCTCAATGCCTGTCTAGAGATTACCAGTCTTTTTTCTGGTAAATTCTTTCATTTTCTTTCATGCATATAGCTTGTTGACTCCATGTGTGTCCGAGGTGTTTACTCAAGATTAATTAGTGGTCCTGGAGGAGACAGAGGATAGAGAAGTGAATGCAAAGAGACATGTCTGCCTAGAAAATACTGCAAGAAAAGTTATCTGTCCTAAGCATTCTGTGCATCAAAAGTGACAAATTCCATAGTTTATCATTTGAGGACATCATCAATGACTTTGTTCTCCAAAAATCACAGCAGAAAATGTTTTAAATTTCAGTGTTAAAATTAATGTGATGTGCAAACAAATATTCTGCAGGTTGTACCACTTCCATTAAGCTGATCTGTGTAACTGTAACTGTTTTTGTGTTGCTGTAGATATAAAGTTTTCATATCTACTAATTAAGAAATCATAGATGAAAATATGTTATTTTGAAACTATTTTATACTGCAAACAGACATATTGCAAGATATGTTTTAGTTAGATTATTATTCTATTTTTACAACTTTTCTTTTATATATATATACAAATATAAAGCTTTAGTGTTTATATATTCAGTGTCCTTTCTGTGAAAATAATAATTTTTTTATGGTATGGGGCCTCTTACACTTGATATAACTTAGGCCTCAGAATGTCATAATCTGGCTCTGGGTGGTCCCAAGCACTCCTGCACCAGTACCCGAAACAGACCAGCCAGAGCTCAGGTTGCACCCCACCATCTTGAATTGGGCCATAGGCATGTGCTAAGGTTGGCTATGCTTTAATCTGGCCCTGCCAATGGTGCACTCCATGCATAATGTGTGTATAGCTATGGGCACCATTATTTCTAGATCTCTTGGTTGAGGAGAAAAGCAAGCAAGCCTCTAAAGGCTCAAGAACCAGAAGGCAAAAAGAACCCCAGATTTAGATATTTTTAAATCATGTGATTTTTAAGGCAATCTCAGCATTTTGTGGGGAGTCTGACTCATGATCTCTGAAAGTTTAGGGGTTGGCAAACTGCACGTGTAGCCAAATGAATTTTTGGCAATCCAATACCTAAAATACCCATGTAGCAGAGTGCTGGTGCAAAAGCACCTAATTAGCCCTTGCCTGGTCAGCTCTAATCAAAGAAAGGAGATTGGGGCTGATGGAAAAGGCCTGATGTTGGCCTGAGGATTGGCAACACCTGCTGGCCTGACAAGCCAAGGGCTATAAAGGCTGGGAGGGAGCAGAAGGCGAGGGCCAGCAAGGTAGAAATCAGTCAGGGAGGGAGCAGGAGGCCTCCTAGCTGAAGGCTGACTCTGCATGTAAAGTTTGTGTATAGACGGGCGCTGATGATGGGCAGGGCTGGCTCCAGGCACCAGTTCAGCAAGCAGGTGCTTAAGTTGGGACGGCCAAGGGAAAGGGGTGGTACATCTGGCTCTTCAGTGGCAATTCAGTGGCAGGTCCCTCGGTCCCTCTCTATCACGGCTTTTTTTTTGCTTTTTTTTTTTTTTCCTGCTGCTTGGTGCGGCAAAAACCCTGGAGCCGGCCCTGGTGATGAGACAACTTTAAGTAAATAAAGACATGGGCGTTGCACAACCCTGAGGCCTCTCTGAGCCTTATTGGAGAGAGACAGCGGCCCCAGGAAGAGAGGTGAGTTGTAAACCTGCTAAAAAAACCCACTAAAAATCACTAATATAAACAGTAATCTCTATCTTTATGGGTATCTGAAGAATATGGCATCAACTTGTTTAGGAGGTGAAGCCATAAGCTGTTTCTGCATAATGTAAGTAAGCACCAAACAGAATGTAAAGAAAAAGGATCATGAAATATTCTTTTATGAAATGGGAGGATTTTGCATAGCTTAGCTCACAATAAAGCTTTTCTCATCACCTTAGCATTTAACCGCAGGGTAAAATCATAGATTTTTCTAGGTATTGATTCTTTTTTTATATCCTAAATGAGATTTAGGGAATAATAATTCTTTTTTTTTTCATTGCTAACTCTGTGTTTTGGAATATACTGCCTTGGTGTTGTTTACGCTTTTATCACACATTGAACTTGTTTCTTGTTCCTTGTCTACTTCGGGATGTTTTGCAGTTAAAGATATTTGATTTCTTTTGACACGCATTTTATCTTTTTGAAAGTTGGTTAAAAGGTTAGCAAAAAGCAACAGAATTATTAAGAATCTGAGAGATACTCCTCAAGGACAAATGATGTGCATTACAAGCCAGGAGTCACAACTACTCAAGAACACTAATTAGCTTCTTTCCATGTCTTTATACTTTATGAAATCTTTTATTGGTTTTTTCCTCCCCTTTGGGTTTCCTTGATTATTCTTTCAACTGGACTAACCAGCAAGATTGATCTTTCCTTTAAAATATATCTGTGCATATGATTTGTCCTTTGAAAAATTCTTTCATTTGTGAAATATTTCATATTTGAAAAGATTGTTATCAATCAACAATATCGGCCTAAAATGTAAGGCCAGATTTTGTTTTTATATTTTAATATATGTGATAATTTTCAACTCTGTTCATGGCGCAGTTTAATTTCTGTACTTTTAACCACAGAGGCTCAGAAATGCTACATTGATTGGCTTCTCCAATGCAGCTTCAGAGTCAAAAAGTCCTCTGTAGTAATCTTTCTGAACAAAGACTGTGGACTCCAGTAGTATCAAATTACAGTGAAAAAAGAAGTTAAGCCTTCTCTGTGGTGTGTTTAGCTATGATTCTTTTCTTTGTGTACTGGAGCTTTAAATTTAAGAATTTTGCTCTTGTATATGTTAAGTGGCAGGACTGCAATATGCTTAGATACTGCACTGAGCAGAATATCAGAGGGGTAGCTGTGTTAGTCTGGATCTGTAAAAGCTGCAAAGAGTTCTGTGGCACCTTATAGGCTAACAAATGTATTGGAGCATGAGCTTTCGTGGGTGAATACTCACTTCATCAGATGCATGACGTGCTGAGCAGCAGGAGCGGCGCCAGGGTCATTGGCGGCAATTCTGTGGTGGGGGGGGTCCTTCCACACTCCTGGTCTTTGGGGCACTTCGGTGGCAGGTCCCGGAGCGAGTGAAGGACCCGCCGCTGAATTGCTGACGATGACCCAGAGCGTGGAAGGACCCCCCGCTGCTGAATTGCCGCCCTCCCAAATCCTGGCACCCTAGGCGACTGCCTAGGTCGCCTAAATGGAAGCACCAGCCATGCTGAGAAGGGTCATCCGAATATCTAGATAGACTCAGTTGAAGAGTATTTCAAAAGAAAGATACACACTGCTTTCTCTGTCATGGGGAATTTATATTCTTTCTTTCTTTGTTGTCTTCTTTATCTAAAATAAAAATGTTCTACATTGGAAATACTGTTTGGTCTTCATGTACAGAATCATAACATAACAACATTCCCTGACGTCCCATTACCCCCCACCGATAATATCAGACTGATTCGTGTCAATTTGTCAAAATGTTCAGAGAGGATAAATAAGGAAGGAGAAACCAGCAGACAGGCACCTTTGCAATCCATCTCCTTTAAAGGAAAACAATTGTTTCCTCTGATTACCTGCCTACCTACCTAGGCTTTTCTAACAGGCACATAAGGAAAACTAGACCAAATCAAGTTTCCACAATGTACTCCAGAGTTTCTATGCATATATGTGGCCTGAGCCAAAGCCTAGAGAAGTCCATGGAAAAGGGCTTTGGATCAGGTCCATAATTAACAGATGAATGGAACTTGCCCCTGTGGCCTCCATCAAGGTTATATATTTGAAAATGTTGCATAAAATTTAGGGCAAAGAAATCTCTCAGAATACCTATTTATAAAAACTTCCACAATTTCAAGCAATACTCTCATAAACATGGTAGTTAGGAAAAACCAAAAAATCAAACACATTAGCAGCTTAACAGCTCTCCATGTATATGTTTACTTAGCTCTGCCATGCTCCCACATCCTCTAATTCCGATTTAAATTAAGCAGTAACATTCAATAGTGAGTGGAGAAAAAGCCGTGGGTCTGATTCTGGAATCACTTCCATGAGTTTAATTCTATTCACTTCAGTGGAACATCTATTTAAGATCAGAACCTGGCTGAAAACTTTACTTGCATAACACCAATGCTATGAGAGAATCATTCAGCTCACCCAATACGCAAAATAATATCAAAAATATAGATTATGTAGCACCGTTCAGCTCAAAGCATTTTACAAACTACAAAAGGATTATTTTATCCATCATTGACATTAATTGTTTAATAGGGAGAACCTTACTGAGTTTTCAGTCCCTTTCATGGATGTTTCTCCCTAAGAAACAATCTGGACCTTATTTATTTGCTGACATTTCTATCTTTGGTGTGCCTCCTTTCCGAGAGCATTTAATAAAACTGTGTAAGCTTCCCGACCCTAAGACTCTTGGCCTAAATTTTGCAGCTTCTGTGACATCCTTAGTCAGACTATGTTGCTGGCATTTTTACTTTCGTACTGTCCTAATTTGTGAGAGAGAGAACAACTGCAAAGAACTAAAAAGGCAGCAGTCACTAGGTGTCATAATTTCTAACAAGAAATTATTTCAGTCTGTATCAGAACTGTTCCTCCTGCTGGAAGTGTGAATCGTGTATCATGAAAATGAAATAGCAGATGTTTCCAAATATGCAGCAATGCACGCCATGCGTCTCAGCTATCTTTCTGGGCTACCGACATACATTATAACTATCTTCTTTTTGTTTGCAGAACGCCATTTCTAAAGAACAGATTTTTAAGTTTTTTTTAAAAAGGATTGAAATACTATAAATCTTTATTATTTTAACTGACAAAAGATAACAAAAACAATAAAAGTTAATAGGATCATGCCTAGACCTCTAGCAAGTTCTTTTAGCTTAATCTCTGACCAAAAGTCAGGCAGAATGTCTATAGAAAAATTTGATAACTGACTTCTACAATGGTCATTCAATGGATACTACATGATGAAAGCGATGAAGCTCTTTGTGTAAGAATCATGTTGTAAACTGGTGGCAGCTTTAATAACAAAACTGAGTAGAGCTTTCTAAAAAGGAACAAAGCATATTGTGAATCTGATACTCTCTCATTTTAGAGTTGATCTTTAATACACATAACCTCTCACAAAATAATTGCTGGCTTGTTTTTCATTTTATATCTTGGTGAAACAGTGAGAAAGGGAAGACATCAGTGTGAAATCTGATGCACTTTTATTTTCATACATCAGAAATAGCTGTGTAACCTACAAGCAGTGGAGCAGTGGCACAATCTGATTGTGCATGATTATCTATACTGAAGGCAAATAAAATTAATGATGTATTCTAGTTAACCCATATCAGCTTGTGCTGTTATTTAGTTAGGAGATTCTTTTAATAACAGATGGCTGTGGTTGGAGTATATACATACTCTACACATTGTACAGTAAACTAGGCTGAACGACTTCCCTAAAACCTGAAATTCACCATAACAGCAATTGCAGTGAGAAATGGAATTGAAAGTAGAGATGAGCCCAATTTCAGAATTTGCATTTGCACCCAGGTTTCAAACTTTCTGAAAGCTAAGAGGTGTTTGAATCTGGTATTTTGGTACATGTTGTTACATTAATATGTGCTAGTTATTAAATTTGATAAAAATTCTGTGATTCCACCTTAACTATAACTGGCCTGAATGTCATCCTGCTACTTTGGGCTAAAAGCCTTCATGGTTAAAAGAGAAGGCACACGACCAGAGGTAAGAAGCAGAACACATGCACTCCCAAACTGCTGATGATTACAGAAATCAGATCCAGTGCTACATTGCATTGGGAATGGAATGCTGCCACACATGATGTCAAGCTCACGCAAAGTAAGCATTTCTAGTTTTAAATTTAAACTACTTATTGATAGTTTATTGGCATTTAGCATTTCCTTATTTGGTACATACTGAAAAAACAAAACAAGAGATTTCCTAAATGATACACTTGCACTATCAAATTCTGTACTTAAGAAAATATGTCACTTGTGTAGCAATAGCTAATATTAATTACTAATAACAAGATTAATAGAATCCACCTGTTTATGCTCAAGTAAGAAACGACCACCGTGCTTTAAAGGCCATAAAATTAATCCTATCTGTTCTACCTGAGTACATTATCAAATCTGTATTAGTGGGAAGTCAAATGTAACCAGTGAACTGCATTTGTTTAGACTCTTTTTTCCAATACCGAATAGTTATATTGTTGCTATTGGTATGTCTCCATGTTTTCTTACATTTTTATCGACAGAATCTTGATTCTAATTTCTGACAGGTTTAGAACCTTGAATGTCTCCAGTGGAAGTTAAGAGTGTTCAGCCTCTCACAGGATCTGGCCCTTAAAGAGAAGTAAAAACATGTCACACAAATTTGTAGAGGTTTCATTAAAGCTATCTGCAGTGGCCTAGAGATTATAATGTTTCTATTGAAAGGGAAGAAAACATTTGGGTCTCTAGCTTTAGATATTTTTGGTATCCAGCTTTCATGAGGAGTATAATCTACTACCACTTACGCATACCATTTGTACACACCCCCACTCAAGGAAATATGCTGTCCTCTTTATGTTATTATTTATCTTACCTCATATTTCATATAGACATATTTACTGGATTTTAATTGAAATTTCAGAAGCAGGAAAGTCTTTCACTGTTGCTGTGCTAGTTCCATGACGGAGATTTGACTTTTATTTAAACTGTATGACCCAATATATTCAGTTCAACTCCTAGATCGACTGTCACTGAGCTGTCAACTGTCTGTTATGAATAGTATACAGAAGGAGAACAAGTTGACCTTGAACTCACTAAATGTTTTGTGAATACTACTCATTTCCAGAAAAATATGAATATGTTTTCCAGATTTGCTCTTTCTGCCTTCCTTAAGGCTGTCCTCAGTAGCAAATGCCTCTCATCTTATTGAGGTGCTTGTTATACTGCAGGTGTGAGCAGGGGAGAACAACATTTTAATGATGAATTTAATGCTTGTGGATTGTAAGAGGTTGATTCTATTGCAGACTGAATTCCTGGACTTAGCCAAAGGCTATGTAGAGCGTTGTAGCTGTAATGCTAACTATTACAGCCAACATTACTTCCACATTCCTATAGAATTCTGTTTTATAATACTCCATTACGAGGATAATTTACTCTCAGTGACTATTCTTTCCTTGCAATTGGCCTTTTTATTGGTGAGCAAAGATAGATTAAATAAAGCTATTTAAATAGATTAAATGAAAGCAATGATCATTTTGATCTGTCTAGAGTGCACTAATCTCTGGGTTGCTTTCCTCGATGAGTGAGATTGAAACCCAAAGGTCTCCAGCTGGTATTGGAAAGAATGCAGTTCACATGTATATGCTAGGGAGTGCTGCAGGAGAGAATTTGAGGAAAGAAGAAATGGGGCAGTGAATATTATAGAATATAGTTCATAGAATGGTTGCAAGCAACAGAGAAGCACTCAAATTAATTCCATTTAAAGAAATTTGTGCTCAGTGCTGGATTTTGATCTGAAGCTTCACAAGTAAAAAGAGAGGGACTAATTTACTGTGACATGGACTACATTGGTTTCTTTTCAAATACATACAAGCTTCTTTCAGAATTTGCAGACAAAGTGCTTCTCCAGCTAAGATATAGTTTTAAATGCTTTCCTGAAAGCCCCTTAGCTCACAGAGCTCATAGCAACAGCTCCTGCTACTGCTTTAAAAGTGCAATAATGTTTAATAAGAAGGATGCACTTCAGTTCATAGATCACTTGTTTTCTGTTTTACTTTATTTGTCATAATACTTTCCTTTCTCTTACTCAACAAAACCCCCAACAACCCTGTATTGATCTCTTTTTTTCCCAAAGCAGATTCTCTTGGTCTGGATCGAACCTGCCTCTGTCAGTAACTGTTTTTCCAGGAGACCATTCTATTTAAAATGTTTCATAGGCTACCTAGTTATTTGTTCATTTGTTAGGAATGGTGGGACAGATTATAATAGACAAGCAGTCTCAGCTGGCTGCTGGACATAAGACTAGATCTGGTAATATTACAGGAGAGGATATCTGTTCTGTGCACTGTGGAAAATAGTTTTATGATACATCTTGACCCAGGACCTAATAAAAATCTATTACTTATTTTAATTGAAGTTTAAAATGCCCTTTGGAGTTTCATTTTAGGCATTTTTTTACTAAAATATTAGTTTCAGTGCTGTGAATGAGAAATAGCTTGAGTTGCCATATGGTTTACATGACAGCTATTAATGCAGTATTGGAAACTGCATTTTCTAATTTACAGTGAAATGAAATATGTTTTCCTTCAGAGTGAACCTCATATCAGCAGTACCATTTCTTTACGTCAATCCTGCAAGAGCACACAGGTTCCGTTTATGGGCTTGTTAACCTTTGTCTAACAAGGACTGACTCAGTTCTTGAGTTTGTTTTTTTTTTAATTTTGACCCTAAGGATAGCTTCCTATGGACACAACTGTACACAAATATCAGGGCAGGAATGTGTTGTAAGTGTAATCTGGACAGTCCTCATGTCATCTGTAATATCAAAGCTCACTGATGTCAATGGAAGAGGCAGTTGGAGCTCATATCCTACATTAGGCATGGTGAGAGGAAACCTGAGACCTGTTCCTTTTCTTCTGACACACTTACAAGACAAACACATGCGCCTTTAAAAATAACACTATTCTGCTCTGATATGTTTCCCTCCCATGTGTCTGGCTTAAAAATGTGCATCAGTTCACAGTGTTATGCTTGTTAAGATATAATATTACTGCTCTGCAATGAGGCACTTCAGAGAATACAGTGGGAAACTTGGCTCCTGTTGTGCTGAAGAAAACCTTGTGCCGGAGCAAAACAACCTCTTGTTGTAGCATCGGCACTTTCCTCTCCCTGAGTTTATTCTTTGCTTGGTTTATTTATTTATTTGTTTAGTTAGTTGTGCAGGTTCCACCTTTGCAAACCGTGGTGATATAATTGACATTCCTTCCAGCTGTGGCTGAAAGCACTAGTGGGCAATGTATTACATTTTCTTTTCTCTGCACAGTAATTTGTGAGTCACCAAGCATGCAATCTCATTCTTTGCACATCTCATTGTGAAGTGCTTTTAATCTAATTTGTTACCATTATTTAAGAATAGTCTGCCAATGGGGAAAGTACCAGAATGCTGCTGCATGTTAGCCATTATTTTGATCTTGGCTTACTCCTGCACTGCAATCTGATTGCAGTTTGCAAGCACATGGAATGTTGTTCTTATTCACATATTATTTGACAGTAGTGGCACTATAACCCATAATTGCAGGAGGAGGGTTAGCATATGGTAATGTTGATGTGGGATGGGTTTTTTGGTCCATATTGTATAAAGGAATTCACCTGTATCACTAAATTTTTAAATTAAAAATCATCCATCAAAATAATGACTATCCATAATGCAAGATTCTGTATATGTGGTGCTGCATACAGGGCTTAATTGTGTGTGTGGTGGGGGAGAGGGAGGAATAAAAGATCACTTTAAGTGGTAAGAAGAAAGATTCCAAAAGAAGTAGATAAGAGCAATATTCCAATCTACATCTTGGTAATAAAGAAATCTTTACAGTCATTTTTGGTGCCTGGCTTTTATGAATGAGCATGTCACTTTGCATCCGATTTCGGGAATGAGGAACCCTTGCATTTCTCAGGAGGTAAACCACCATGGAGATTCCAGCCACTGAAATTTCCATTTAACATTAGCACTTCAGGAGCAGGATCAATGTCATTTTAGTGGTGGCTGTGAATGCTTCAAACATTTAGTGCTTACTGATACATTAGCTGATCTTAACTGTTTATCCATTAAAAAGGTTGAAGTAAAGTGACTCAAAGTGCCTGTTAATTTCGGTTTTAAAGTTTGTTATACGTTTAGTTTTTGTGAATTAAAATATCAGTATAGAATTACTTCCTAGTGGAGAAGTTTGTCACAGATTTAGATCATTTTGTTTTTGTGTAGTTTAATCAATTTCAATCTTCCTCCTCAACCTCACCTCCCCCTTAATAAATGTGTGTGGTTTAGGCCCAGACCTTAAAGGCCATATCTCCAGCTGATAGAAATTGGCATAGGTTCATTGATTTCAATGGAGCCATCTGGCCTTAAACCTGTGTTTAGGAGAGTGATAGCTCAATCAGACATGAGAGAACAAGTATCCATCACAAGTGAATATGGGGGAACAATCCTCCTCTTCCAAATTTAGGTTTGCAAGAGGCAAGTCATCCTTTAATAATATTTGAACCTGTTCATTCTGTGTCCAGCAGAACTGTAAATTAGAAAATATAGGAATGCTTGATAAAAGTCATACAGAGTTGGAGTTATAGCTGGGGTGGGGGAGCAGAGGGAATGGAAATATGTTATTTTCTATTTTTCAATGGCAAATGGCCTGATAAGGAAGATGTTTGTTTACATTTCTCAGACATGCCCTCTGTCCAATGTTGTGAGTCTTCAGTAAACACTAGTACTGATATGACATATAACTATTCAGCTTTCTAATTGTGTAAGTACAAATACTTGTGGCTAGCTTTTTATTAATAACAAACAATAGAAATGCATATGATAAGAAAGGAAAAGGTAAATTTTGCTATGAAAATTCTATGGAGCGTTGTTAAGCAAAAGTGCATATAATCATCAAGGCATATTTTATGTCATTTTAAAAGATACCCATGCTTATAATGAAGTGAAACCTGACTAACAGGAAATAATTTTTTTCAAGGTGATTAAAACTCTTTATTTTTGTTTGTTTGTTTGTTTGTTTTTAATACCTATTCAACTCTGGTGTGTCACAAACAAGAGAAACAAAAGATTCCACATGATCATCCCTCTGGCTAAAGCCAAAGAGAGCTTCCAATCCACATCTATGAGACCTGCAAGGTCAACATCCAGCAAAACAAAGATAAGACTTGGCATGCTTAATATTTTTATGTTTTGGTTTTTTTTAAGAAGAAAGAGAAAAAAACATTACAGACTTTAAACTTTTCCCTTTCCACTCTTCAAGTCACCTTTAAGAATAGCTGGCATCCCCCTACACTAGGTAATGAAACAATACCACCCTCACCCAACAATGGGCCCAGTACATGAAAATGGCTATTGTGAGACAAGGGCTCAACTCACAGGTTTTTACTTGGAGCACCTTCCGGATCACAGGGAGCCATACTAGCTGAAACAGAGGCAGAAAAAGAACTAAGGATTTTGGCCTTTGCGTTTGCCCTTTCAATCCTGCTCTGTCCCCACAACAGCAGACCAGTCAGTTCAGATCAAGAGAAATGTATTTACAAACTGACATGAAAATACTTGAGTGTGTGAAAAACTAGACTTTGTATTTTAGTAGAGGAAGCCTGGAATAACCAGGTAATTGACCTCCTGGATCAAGTCAACTGTGCAAGACTGTGGATGCAAAGAACCTGATCTCCATCTTCTGTGCAGCCACAGCATAAGACTTCAAAAACTCTTTATGTTGTAATTGATCGACTCAGCATGGGACTTCCCTCAACAGCAATCCAGCTGTCTCCCCTCTCATTTCATCTGTTGTAGGTCACACATAAACCATGCTGACCTCCAAGAGAAGGAAACCAGTGAATAAGATAGTGCCTTTACATATGCACACAAGTGTAAATAAGTTGTTCTGAGACATAACTTTTAATTTGAGGGGATTTGTCTGTTTAGCTGGAGGGAGAGGGTTGAATTCATGTAAGTCAAACATTTTTCAGATGGTTTGGGAAAATAATTTTCTCAGAATGATTGATTACTCCAGACAGGTGTTTATAATGGAAATGCAGGCAGACCCTTAATTATTGCCAAAACTGGGTATGTTTCACCTTAATAAAATAAAGCAGAGAGAGCCACTTCATGTGCATCTATAATACTTAGACAGCATAAACAGTGCTGTGACAAGCTGCCTCAAGGAAAGCCCACCATATGGGATCCAGTTAAACTTAAATGTTGTTTATTTCTGCAATCAAGGCAAAGTAAGCCTAAAATCCAAAAGACTCTATCGGAAGGAAACCTTCATGAAAAACTTTCTACGGGAATTTTATATGGAGATCAAAGACATTTTCCTGGGATCTACCAACTGGAATTAGGGATACTTGTTCCTACCACAGTTCTAATGTCCCACAGAGCTGACAGACTTTGACACTTACAACTGCTCAGGGAGTAAAGCAGATTTACAAATGGCAGTGACCTGTCTGTCAAAAGGGAAGTAAAGTAGTTAATTCCCCCTGCCCCTTAACATGACAACATCATTCAACATACAGTAGGAAAAGCACTTCAACAAAAAGTTTATGAAAGTGACATTGACATATCACTGTAAATTAGATAGAATCCCACCAGTATACCACATTTTAAATCCTTTCAGTAGCATCTTTTGTCTGACAGTGAGACTATATATGTTTGTTACCTAAATATTTTAGTGTCATCTGTTTTGCCAAAGTAACTGGAAATTGAAAAGCCATTGTAGCAGTAATTTTTAAAATAATGAATGTGTACACCAGATATTTTATCTCCCATCCACTCATCCTATAGTTAAAAAAAAAATCTATATTTAAATATTGTTGCTAGTTTTTTCTTTCTCATCTTAGATACAAGTAACATTGGGCTGTGTGGATGGCTTGTGTTCACTACCTGATTACCTTGTTTCTATAGCGACTAATAGCCAAGCTAGCCTACAAAAAAAAATAATAGAAGTTGCCTCTGCAGTTTGTTTGTTTTTTTAAATGAAATCGACTACTTTAAAACTTAGCTAACTCCTGCTTTTTAATCACAGTGCTTATGGCTGAGAATCCACTTCTCTCCTTCTCTCTCACTATCATTTCCCATACATAATAGTACAATTCAACTCATCTATTTATTTAGCTGCATGGCAGCAGTAAAGCAAAATTCCTTTCTCTGTAGACCCAATGACTAATGTGTTTTCACATAGCAGAAAATAAAATCTACTTCTGTCCATTAAAACTCTTTAAGATTCAGCGCTGAATTAAAGTAAAAGCAAATGTATTTAATTTACATATTTTTAAAATAGTTTAATAGAGCACATTACATAAGTATTCATAATAAATTTGCTCATTTTGGGCTGGAAGGAAGAAGATTGTTTGGCAACTTTATGATAAAGCAAGCTTTTCTTCTCAATCAATCCCGAGAGGGGCATTAACAATCTTAAGGGAACATACTGCAGAAGATGGCATAACTGACACACACAAACGATTCAGTAAAAGATATGTGGAGTGCTGGGAGGAAATGGAACATTTTAACATTACATCCTGGTCATACCAAGGTCCATTGACCCTATATTCATTCCAGATAATTAATTTACAACACATTAAATCTCTGTGTGAAGGAGGATGTTATGCATCAATTGTGTAGGAATAAAAAGTGCTATTGATTTAAGATTTCTACTGTATCATGCGCTGACAGAAAGATACAATCTACCTGTTTCTTATAGACAAAAAAACCTTTTCTGAAGGACACATTTGCTAATAAGTGCACTTTATACCACGCTAATTGCAGTAGTGTTGACACCCTAAGAGATATTCTTGTGGAAAAAATTGAACATAATTAGAAGAACATAGAGAGACTCACTAATATTGACAATCAGTCTGGCAATCAGATTTTTGGAGGTGATAATGCTCTTTCTTACAGTAAAGGTTTAAAATAGCAAAACACATTGACAAATATTATTTAATGAATAAAATATGAGTGAACCTGTACCATTCACACCGTGCAAAGTCTGATGTGAGTCAAGATAATTCTCTCTGTGTAGGCATTGTTGATGTTTGACCATTACGTAAGATAAGAGAATAGCTTAAAGAAGGCAAAGTTTCAAGAGACGTGAACTGGATAGCACAAGGCTAAGTTGTCTTGGCTGAAGTTTATTGACAGTTTACATTATGATTTTTTTTTTTTTTACAAAACTCATAGCAAATATCCAAATTAAGGCTGGCAAATGTTGCTAAGAATTACCTACTTAAAAAATTGTAAATTGTAGTTGTAAATCAGCCTTTCTTTTATACTGATGCACTAGTACAGTTGGAACACCTAACATACAAGCTATATACACTGTAGTTCATCGTGTCCAGCTTATAGAAATGAAACAGATTCACTGAATTTCCCGGGAACTTAATATACATCCTCAAAAAAGGTCAGTCCTGGGGCACTTTTCCTTTACAATGGGCCTGATCCAAAGCCCACTGGAGATGCCCAATATGGGTGCTACTTTAAAGCATGTGGCCCCCTGTGCAAGATCTCTTTGTAGCATCTAATGCATATTATTAACTAAAGGTGTATATAAGTGTATATATATTTCATATTACACACAAAAACTGCATTAAAAACATTAAGTAACTGGGAGTGGCTAGGCAAGGACACTGCAAGTGAAAATCAGGTAGGGAGGAGAGGCCGGGACTGCACACACAAGGCATATATACGTATGTATATTTCATATTACACAAAAGCACAGCTTCAGAAGAATATTATTAAAGTTGTTGCTGCAGTGCTTCAGTATAGACACTACCTACACCAACATTGGGGGGGGAGGTTCTTCCATCGGCATAGGTAATCCACCTCCCTGAGAGACAGTAGTTAGGTCAACAGAAGAATACTTCCATCGACCTAGCAGATCTACACCAGGGATTAGGTCAATTTAACTATGCCCCCAACAGTGTGGATTTTTCACACGTCTGAGCGATGTAGTTAAGCTGACTTCATTTTCTAGTGTACGCCAGGCCTTAATTTCATAGTTTCCAATCAATTCCTGATGTCCTGTCAAAGGAAAAATTTCAGTCAGTCCTATTTATATAATGACTACAGGATCGGGCCAAAGAAAATTTTCAGATTAGATCAGCGAACTCCATGTTCAGGTAGATGGTTTTTAAAACTTTTCACCCCCTCCTTACTCTCTCCCATAGACAGGAAAGGCTGTAGAATTCACAGATCATTGTTCGTTATAGCATAGTTTCTTTTCAGTATAAGATTGTGGAATGAAGCCCACATTCAGAAATTACGCACAAAAATGTTAGAAAAATGAAGTGTTTGAAATCAATTCTAATGTTAAATGCAAAGGACTTTCTTGGCTCATTAAGTAAAAATATCTCATTTAATGAGCAGGAAAGCACTGGAGCACACTGAACCCAGACACAAAGCAAATTATTTAAGCGATAAATTATATTTTATGGGGAATGTAAAAGTTAATAACACGCAGGGGTAAGGTAATAAATGCAGAGGTGTAACTAACTTCATTGACTGCTTTACTTGCAAACATACCATATGTACTTAGTTACTTGAAATAGTAATAAAAGGATGGGCAGAATTGCCTGGAACTGAAAAGTCACATAGAGACCTTTGCAGCATTCTTTTCCACTAAACAACCTGTGTTTTATTCTTTCCAAACTCTTTCTTCTCTACCCCCCACACCGCACTTTAGCTCTGTTCTCTTTACTTTTCACTTTTTATCAAATATTTGATTTTGCAACCATTAAAACTGAAACTTCCTTATCTATCACAAGGGCTAATAAAATCAGGTGCTCATTGACCCTCCATGATGCCCCACAAGTGACCTGAATCCTGGCTTAACGAGAACCATGTTGCAGATAGAAGAAGTCAGTGGTTCAGTATTGAATCTCACGCCATTCTAGCACTTTCCTGCTCAGTAGTGCTGAGTAGTGCTTAGTAGTGCTTATGTTATTCTCCATCAATAATTTTTCAACAAAAAGTGATTGAACCATACATGTTCTGGTGAAACTTTCACTGAGATCAGTGTCAGTGGACTGGCACACAGTGAATTTAAGCATAGAACTAAGTCTTTGCAGGTTCAGGGCCTTTATGTAAGATTAATGCACCAAAGCTGAACCCTTCATTTTATGTCTTTTAATAACACAAAGAAGTATTCTTACATCGCAGCTGAAGTAGTGGATGATACCTTTCAGTTGGTACCCAACAGAAAAATATTTCCTGAAAGTAATGCTTATATTTAAATTTAATTTGCTTCAGCCAAAGGTGGTATCAAATCATAGAAATGTAGGGCTGGATGGGCTCTTGAGAGGTCAAGTCTAGTCCCCTGTGCTGCAGCAGGACCTGGTAAACCTAGACTATCCCTGATGGCTATTTCTCCAACCTGTTCTCAGAAACCTCCCATGGCGGGGATAACACAACATCCCTTTGAAGCCTATTCCAGCATTTAACTACCCTTACAGTTAGAACGTGTTTTCTAATATCTAAGCTAAATCTCCACTGTTGTAGATTAACTACTTATCCACCTTTCAGTGGACATGGAGAACAATTGATCACTGTCCTCTTTATAACTGCTTTAACCTATTTGAGGAGTATCAGCTCCCCCCGCCCTCCCTCCCGTCGTCATTTCTCAAGACTAAACATACTCACATTTTTAAATCTTTCCTCAGAGATCAGGCTTGCTAAATATTTTATCTTTTCTTTGTTGTTGTTGCTCTCCTCTGGACTTTCCCCAATTTGTCCACACCTTTTCTAAAGTGTAGTGTCCAGAATTGGCCACAGTACTCCAGTTGAGGCCAAGTAGTATGCAACAATTATCTCCCATGTTTTACATATGACACTCTTGTTAATACATTTCAGAATTATATTAACCTTTTTTACACTGCATCATATTGTTGACTCATGTTAAATTTCTGATCCACTACCCCATACATCGTTTTCAGCAGTCCTGCCACCTAGCCAGCTTGCACTTGTCTTTATTGAAATTTCACCTTGCTGCTTTCACACTATTTTGTCAGGGGCTGAATTTTGAATTCTAATCTTGTCCTACACAGTGCTTGCAAGCCTCCCAGCTTTGTGTCATCCACTCCATTATCCAAGTCAATAATGTAAATATTGAATAATACCAGACACAGGACTGAGTCCTATGGGACCACACTAGAGGTGCCCTCCAAGTTCAACAGCAAAGCATTGATAACTATTCTTTGATTAGGGGCTTTAACCAGTTATGCATCCACCTTGGACACAGCAGGGGACAAGATTAGCAGAATCCCTTGTGCAGACATAATTAAATAAATCATACATGGGATGCAACTACACCTATGACAACAAGGACTATCCTCACACCTGTGCAATTATTCTGTGTGCGTCTCATGGGAGAATAAAGTTAAACTCTGACCCAAGCCAAAAAAATCTTATGTTAGCCCCAGTTTTCTAGGTGTGAAGCCAAGACCATTTTCTCAGAAAGGGAAATGTTTAGAATGCGATGCTATTCCCTAAGCCCTTTAGCTGTGATCGTTCCCAAAACTGCTCCCTCTCCTTGTGAGAATCAAAGCCCAGTGACGACTTCAGACAAGCCACCTGATTAAGAGTTATTCTGATCGAACAAACAACAACATGAAGTCGCATGACTGATCTCAAATTACCAGGCCAGTTTGCATTTGGCATGCCAAAATATCAACTACAAAAAGAGAACTGTTCATGATAAAGTCACAGAGTAAACAAAATCTGGTGAAAAAAAATGTTTAGAGTGGGTTCAAATCATTTTGCTCTAGAAACCATCAATAAAGATTTGAGGAATAACACTCAGGGTACCTTAGATCTAGAAGATGAGATACTTGTCTTTGAAAAATGTAAGGGATTGTAACTTCAAACATGAGGGTGTTTGAAATCATTCAGCATTTGTATAGCACTTGTAAAACGGCCAAGCTGAATTACTCCTGCTAGAAACAATCAGTTGCTAAACACTATCAATGGAGCACATCACTAACCAAATTACAATTTATAAAGGCAGAGTCTTCTAGCCTTGCACACATCCTAGGTTTAGCCACAAGACAGGTGAAACAGCAGCAATGACTCCAGAAAAAAAATACAAAATTTGTTTAAAATAAAATGTAAATTTTAATAGACTTTAAAATAAGTAGTATTATATTATTTGAAATTAGAAACCTATGAGATAACAACTTCATGCCTCGGGACACAAGCCAAATGCTAACTATCTGGAGTAAGAAAGAAATTTTCCCCAGTAGCATGTTTGTCATAAAGCATAAGTCCCAATTCTGAACCTTAGCATCCAAAATGTGGGTGTCTGCATGAACCCTCCAAGCTTAATTACCAGCTTGGATCTATAGCGCTGCCACCAGCCAGAAATTCATGTCTGGCTCACTCTGGTCTCCCCAAAACCTTCCCTGGGGGACCCCAAGACTCAGATGCCCTGAGTCTCACAACAAAGGGAAATAACCCACTTTCGAGTTCAGAAAATAAGATGCTAGCATGAAACCTTCAAGCTTAATTACCAGCTTAGATCCACCCTGGCTACAATTAGGACATTACCCTGCTTCAAATTTCCTTGAAACACAAACACACCGAAGAGATCAAGTGTCTCTCCCCCCTCACCATCAGAGGATATACAAATTCAAGCTTAGGTAACTCTAACACGAAAGAGATTTCCCCCTCCCATTCGTTCACTTAGCCTTAACCAGAGGGCGAAAAAGATCAAACTGGTCTTAAAAAGAAAGCTTTATAAATACAAAAACAATATACTATAAAATATAATATAAATTATTGTAATAATTTAATTATTATAAACAATATAATATAAAAACCTATATTGTCTTATACCTGTACTTACAACTGGGAAACAGAAGATTAGAAAGTCTGGAGATAGAGAGATCACTCTCAGAGCCGAGAGAGCAACAGAACAGAACAAAGGGACTCGCACCCAAAAACTTCCCCCCTTGAGATCTGAAAAATCTTGTTTCCTGATTGGTCCTCTGGTCAGGTGTTTGGTTCCCTTTGTTAACCCTTTACAGATAAAAGAAACATTAACCCTTAGCTATCTGTTTATGACAATGTTATTACATAGTTGTCCATGGTGGGACTTCGCTGTCTTCCTAGAAGCATGTGGTGCCGGCCACTGCTGAAGATAGGCCTAGATGGCCCAGTGGATTAATCGAACATGTAATTCTTCTATTCTTATATACAGATGAAATTTCACATGAGGGGCCTGATTCAAAGCCACTGAAGTCGATAGGAGTATTTTCACTAACTTCAGTGGGCTTTGGCTCAGATGCACTGTAATTGCTTTATGGCATATTTATAGTCACTATTCTTTGTAGTTGCATAAGCAACAATTTACTGGTGGTGGTTGATTTGACTACACTTTTGCATTTTCAGACTTTAGGATCTTGCTACTCCACACAGAGAGATTATGATGGTGTCTACACTCTGAAGTAGGGATGTAAGTCCCAGCTTGATGAGACATACCTGCACTAGCTCTAATCAAGGCAGGTCACTAAAAATAAAGTGTGAGCAACAGTGTGAGCAGGTCCTGCCTTCTCAAGTACATACCCATCTGAGACATTAGGCACTTACTCAGGGCAGCTAGTCCTGCCCTTCACTTGTGCTGCTGCATCTACACTCTATTTTTAGCACACTAGCTTGATCAGAGCTAGTCCAGATATGTCTCCCCGAGCTTGGAATTATACTCCCTGCTCCAGTGTAGACATAATCTATTATGAACAGATAAGCAAGATGTGATTGGTAAGTTTTTTCTTTAAAAATGTATTTTTGAAAAAAAAATTCCCAAAAACATTTTATATTTAGAAATCGTTTCTAGATCATATGTACAAATGGAGAAAAAGATTTTATATTTTTAAGCACTAAACACTTTTTTTGAACAAAAGATATCTTTTGCATGCAAGATTTACATTTGCATGAGCACTGACTGGAGGTTTAGAGAGGCTAAGGACTACATGGTCCATGGAGAAGGATTTAACTTCTCCAGATTAGAAGTGTTCATTTCTGGTCAGGGTGGTGGTGAATTGTCATTAGCAGGTTGGTGCAGGAATGCTTGCTCTGCTACTGCTGCATGAATTCAGTGAATAGATGCAGGATTTCAGGCTGCAGGGTTGTCACTATGGCATCTTTCATGATCTGTAAATCAATTTCAGAAATACTAAGTCTAAGAAAAATTATTTCCATTTCTGGCCAGAGCCTTTTTGTTTTTAATTTAAAACCTGAAAACAGAAATAATCCTGACAAGTTCCTAGACTAACTCCTATAAGGCAGCAGTTCACTTTAAAATTTCTTTTTAAACATGTGCTTTGCTCTTCTCATCCAAGGATCTGAAAGTGGTGCAAGTAGGATTATTTTCTCTTTGTGGATGGGTAATTGAGGCACAGAGGAATTAAGTCACACAGTGAGTTAACAACATGTTTGAGAACAGTGCCCACGTCTTCTGAAGCCCGCGCACCAGTAGATGCTAATATCTTTACTTCTTCCGCACACATGCTTTTTGTGTTTTTGGTTACATGTGGTATAACTAACGTACTGGTGCCAGTCGGATATTTTATATCACTAACCCCCACAAGCAAATTTGTTTTACACAGCAGTTGAATGAAAAACATCCTGCAGAGAGTGCAAATGCAAGGGAATGAAAAGAGAAAACACAGCACTAGCAACATGATTTAAATTAATTAAGGGAACATTAATACCTCCAAGACATTGCATTATTGCTTCAACTCTTCAGTGGGAAAAGCTATAATTTACATGTACAATATTTTTAACACCCTCTATTAATTAGACATGTACAGCAGTTCTGTTTAATTGATACTGTAAACAAAAGATCCATTCGAAAACACATGCTGCAATAATTAAAATGTTATTATGCTGACAGTGTCTTTCTTAGAGGAACTTGTAACATCTGTATTGACTGTGATAAGCATTGATTATCTGGAGTGATATAAATATTTGGGGTGCTAATAATAATCAGGTAGGAATTCAGTTCATGCTATAGACACCAAAGATAAATCACAGGAAACCTAGATCAAAGCTGGTTAGTGAATAAGTTTGTTTTTATACTTAATGCCTCACTATAAAAACACACACAGAAAACTGGTCTGAGATTTAAAGCACAAGGAAATGCCATAAAGAAACAGCCCATCCTGTGCAGCAGTTCTGTTCATCTGTAGAATCTCCATATGTAGTAAGCAGGATGTCAGCACATAAAGAGAGACGTATCCAATCCCGCAAGCCCCTACCATGCACATTTATCAGTAGACATTTCTTTGAATGATTAAGAATCAATTAAAAAATAAAAATAAAAAATCCCTGGTATAAATCTTGCCTTTGCTCACAGGTTAACTTTATAAAGTGGCTGTGTCAGCAACAATCTAATTCCAGTTCAGATCCCGGCTTACCTGGTCAGCTGCAACTTGGTTCTGATTCAGAGGCTGAACTTCTTTATTTATGCCCAGGTTTCTGATTTACCCTCATTAATTATCCCTTTTAGCCTAGTGATAGTAGAGAAATTGCAGCTAGGGCTTGGATCATCTCCTGAAGATCGAAGTCTGGAAGCGGTCCTTCCCAGGTACCTTTCCCTTCCCATTCTGATGGCTCTACACTTGGACTTCCCACTTGCTGTGCTGTCATGGATCCACAGGCTCTGTGCTACACCACAGCTTTTAAACAATCCCTTCAGTCTGCCATACCCCCACGGTGTCCCACTCTTCTTTATGGCAGGTCACGAGGATTTAATGTCTCTGAGCCTGAACCTCTGGGCTCCAACATTCCTGTTTCACGCTATCAGCTCTGTCCAGAGAGGCCAACAGAGATAGACTCCTATTCAAAGACATTTTGCCCCCCTCAGGGGTCAATGCACCTCAGCAAGTATTTTCAGGGACATCAGCAGCCTTTTCAAATTGGAGTAGGGTTTATTAGTCAACTGGAATTCAGCATCAGGAAGGCCTTAGGTTGGCACAGAGAAACAAAGGTTATGGTAGCTTTCAAATTGGCCAATATCAGGCCTCTACCCAGCCAAGCTGCTATAGAATCCATTTTCATTTCCTCCCTCTCTTGCTCTCTGTGTACCTTTGCCTGCCAGTCCAAGGTGAGAGCTGTTGCGTCTCCCCCTGTGTTTAACACAACCACATGATGCCTTTTCCCTTGTTCTCCAACTCAGGCCCTTTGCTCTGCTTCCCTGTACGGAAGTGGGGGGACAGACTATTCCTCTTGGCTGCTGGTTGCTAGGGGTGAATGTCCAGACCACTGGGGTTCCCACTGTCTTTCCAGACCCTTCATTCATGGTCAGTTTCAGCCATTCTTTTAGTGACCCAGTCATAGCACCCAGCAGTACAGTTATGTGACATGCACACACCTCAGGTCGTGTCTCCTGCTCTGCTCTCAGAGCAGCTTTTTAACCCTTTTGCACCCACTTGGTAGCAATCCCTCATCAAGTAAGTTACTGCCATGCATATTACTCATAAAAGGATCACAGATTCCCACTTGGTCATACATTCAGTTACTCTTCCCAGGACTCTAAACAGAAGGGGTGCTATGCATTTCTAGAAGTGATAGACAGTGGAGTAAGTCTTCTGGCAGAGATGGCATTGACTTTAGTGAGGTTGAAAAAAGCATGCCTGAAAGCAGGATCTGGCCCCGTGCATTCACAAACAGGAATTTGTATTCTTACTTAGCTTCCTCTTTCAAACACAGAACAAAAGCTCAGTCCTACCAGTAAATGGAAACAAGCACAAAGGATGGTTTTGTAAGATACATAATGATGTGTGCCTGCATATTCAAGGACAGGAGCTAGCACCAAAGATTCGATCCTGACTTGAGATACACCAGTGTAATTCCCACTGAAGTTGCTTGTGCCTGTGAGAGGACAGAAAGGAGCCGCAAATATTTCACTTCGATCTGTGAGTGAAATCCTGGCCGCAGTGAAGTCAAGTCACATGTCTGTGGCCCCGATTCAGTGAAGTATTTAAGCATATGCCTGACATTAAGCATGGTGTCAAGTATCAGAGGAGTAGCCGTGTTAGTCTGAATCTGTAATAGCAGCAGAGAATCCTGTGGCACCTTGTAGACGTCTGTTAGTCTATAAGGTGCCACAGGATTCTCTGCTGCTTTTTCATTAAGCATGAGTAGTCACATTGACTTCAAGTCCTGATGGGCCTCCTCACTTGCTCATGATCATTAAAGAAGCACAGTTTATAAAAACCTTCATCCATGAGTTAGAGTCAAGAAAACAGAGATTTAATTCATATTTTGTGCAAACACTCCACATTTTGTATACAATGTACTGCATTTTTTTTATTGTCATATTTTTCATTTCTTTGCTTTTATAATTTCGATCTGACACTCTTGGTTTAAGTCTCTTTTTTAAGTTATGCATTAACACATCTTTCTATAACCTCTGTGCAGCTTTTTCTGTGATTGTTGTAATAGTTTGTACTATTCAGAAGCACAGGGATTAATTGTGTCTCCAGTTTTTATCTTGTCCTTGTTTCATTCAAACTAGCAGCCTCTGAATTTTCTTCCAAACAGCTAGGAGGTTAAAAAGACATCATTTGCCCAATCACATAAACAAATGTTCTGTAGACACAACAATGGCTGTTTATTGCACCTTGCATAAACTACTTTAATTACCTTCAGATTACTGTTGTTATTCAAATCATTCATTTAGAGCTAAAAGGTACCGTGGACATTTACAGAAACTCTTTATAGTACATTGTACTTTGCACCAGGCTGCACTATAATGTATTCTATTGTTTATGGGATTCAAAACAGGAGAGAGTTATATAAATGGCTTTTCAGCTACTAATATAGTTCCTATTTTAATATCTTTATGGCTTCTATTATTTTAAATGAAAAACTGAAAACACTGTAACTGAATGCCTTAGTAAAGCAGCAGTAATGTCATCATAAATGCATTGCTATGTGTTACTCTATTGAAGGACTAGTGTGGTTTTAGCAAAGTATAGTTTGGTCAAAATTCTATATAAATCCACAGGTTTTTACATAATATAGCAGCTGTACAGTACGTTTTGGTTATACTTTGATAGCCAAAAGATAACTCTAACTCCCTCTCTGTCTCTCACTAGTCTTTGCATATGGTTGTAATGGTTACAAGGAAGGTAGCATAGTAGTGGGTATTGGAGTAGGAGTCAAAGACCTAGGGTGTGATTTTCAACAGTACCTCACTGATTTGAGAAAGTCAATGGAACTAGTGACCCTAAGTTGCTTGGGTGATTTTAAAAATTCACACCAGTGATTTCCCTGAGTGCTGTGGACTTGCGGTGTTATGCTGGCTAAGTCACTTAAATCTCTGTGTATCATTTTACTCCCATCTGCAAAATGGAGAAGATGATTTCAGAAGTTTGTAAATTGCTTTGAGGGCTATAAATAAAGAGTTCTACATATTATTAATTATTATAAACAGACGATACTTTGCCTCTTAGCTTAATAGTTCTGACTAAAATGGCTTAGACCATTCTGCAAAGTATCAGGTAGCATAGGCTTACCTTAAACTATGACAGGTGTTAGGTACTGCCCACACATGGACTATCAGCTGAAATATGGGAATAGGAAGAGTCCTGGGCCACCAGCTCATTGTGGCTTCCATAGGTTTGGATGCACAGGAAGTAAGGGAGCATAGCAGGAAGATAGTAGGGTTATTCCACCCAAAGAACCACTGGAAAGATTAGTCAGTATCTGAAGACTTGATTCTCGACCCTGAAAGACCAGACCTATTTTACAAAATTCCCCACCATCTCTGTGGTACCAGTGCCAAAGCTGGTAATACACTTGCAGACATGAACTTGATCATCATCAGAATGCTGACCACTGTTTCATCTAGACCTGGTTTCAGCAGAGCTGGACTAAGTCATCAAGCAGACTGACAGAGATATGGGAGACAGCTGTGATGGAGACAAAACATACAGAAAATGAAGATGTCCAAGGCTAACTTGCTGGTAATTCCTTGCTGGTCATGTTGGAGCCTTTCCTTTAGTGGCCTTTCACTGCTGGATATGGATAAGAGCTAGTGGGGAAACTGTGAGCCAGATTCACAGCAGTCCTGCATTATAATGTCACCTTAATTGTAGTGTTTCACTGTATTTAGAATAAGAAATCACTGTGGTAACCAAATGGTACTTGTTAGCAGATGTTGAATTTCTGGTGGTAACCAGTGTATATGGAAACAATGCTGCATAACAGACATACCTACTGGCCAAGCGGAATCTGTACCCCTATATCAGGTCCTGCATGTCTCCAGATACAGGCATGTAGAGCCCCATAAACACATAAGAATATTTTGCCTTGATCATTGTGTATGTTCTAAGGAAATTGCTTCCTACTTGTTATTAATGTATCAGCAGAAGGCAGACCCAATTTAGGGAGGTCATAAGTCATGCCCATTGTAGCCCCAAATTCAGCCTGGAGCCATGAGAGGCAGTTTCTGTCTGACAAAGTAAGGAATGGGAAGAAACTGACTTGAGGAAATTAGTGTGCAGGAGGTACAGAAGGGAACAATTCGAGGAAGGATGGTCTTATGGTTAAAATTCCGGACTGGGACTCCAGAGATCTGGGAACTGTTTTTGGCTCCGCCAAAGATTTGCTGTGTGACCTTGGGCAACTCACACACAGTCCCAGCACCTCAGTTTTCCATCTGTCTTGATTCCTTAGACTATAAGCTCTTCAAGACAGAGGGGGACAGTTGGGACCTATGTGTGCATATGATGTGTAGCACAGTGGTGCCCCGTCTCAGTTAGGTTCTTCAAGCACTACTGCAATAATAAAGTTAATAGAGTTGTACAGGGACAAAGAAAGACGGGATTATTATTAATATTTGTATTACAGCATCACCGAGACTTCAACCAAGACTGGGGCCCTGTCGTGCCAGAGGCTGAAGGGGTGAGGTCTCTGTCAGATAACTTCACTTGTTACTATTTCCAATTTAATTTAAAATAAAGTATGCAAAGTTTGCAGCATAAATCTCTCTAATGCTACAGGTACAACTAAAGGAAATTCATATTGGTTTATTGTAATCATATATGTGTCAAGTATCAGAGGGGTAGCCGTGTTAGTCTGGATCTGTAAAAGCAGCAGAGAATCCTGTGGCACCTTATAGACTAACAGACGTTTTGGAGCGTGAGCTTTCGTGGGTGAATACCCACTTCATCAGATGCATGTCAAGTGGGTATTCACCCATGAAAGCTCACGCTCCAAAACGTCTGTTAGTCTATAAGGTGCCACAGGATTCTCTGCTGCATATATGTGTTAGACTCTTGAAACAATACATTTTATATGATGCTTTTCTTTATTGCTACATTATCATAAATACTGCACAATTGGTTATTTTTTTTTCAATCCAGTCATGACACCCACATTTTAAATTTAGAAACTATGCCACTTCACATACAGCTACATATCACAAAACCGGGCAGCTTTTCTATCTTATAAATATGTTTCCATGTACATATGACTCTGAACTGTGTATAAAGTAATTCCATTTGGAAGGTGGAAATTCCATTTACATAGATGGTCCCCTTACATTTTTGTGTCAAAGATTACATACTAATTAGAAAGCTCCACAGCATTTTTTATTCATGCTAGAGTAACTCTCATATAGAACTGTTATGTTAATGATCACTGTAATTTGAGACTAGGTTTTTATAAGTGTCAAAGATGTCTGAACACATTTGTTTCTAAACAAGAGAGAGACTGTGACAAATACACATGTGAATAGTAAAAGAAGGGAGAGTGGTTAGGGGGACTGGAATTTAAAAATGAAACAAAAAACATAACAGCCTGTTCTAGTGACCTTAATAAAGAATCTACTATTTAGCTTTAAGCTGGGTTTCAACTATTTATTCCATTCTGGTTCTCTCTTTATTTAGTATCGGTGGCAACAGCAGAAGAAATCTGGGGGGAAAATAATAAGATCTTTGTCTGAAGATGGGGGGAATACATAAAGTGACTTAATATTAACATCATAAAATCATGTGTCTTCACCGTAAAATAATTTGTACATAACTATAAATGTTTCATGTTTCTATCAAACATTGATAATAAAGGTTTTAATATTTATTGTTACCCTTGGCCAAACTCTCAGAGTTCCCTCTCCAGTAGGGTAGGCACACAGAGGTACAGATTGCCTTTGGATACTGCTGATTGGGGTAGTGAGCACACTGGGGATTTCCCATTGGAATATAGCACTGGTACTCAGTTCTTCTTAATATTCAGTTTCATGCATTCATCTGTAATTATCTTTATCTTGAATTCTAATGAGTTCTGTTTTTACATTGGGAGCTGTCTCTTTAAACAATCAATGTTATTAAAATGACTCTTGATACTTCATGATTCTACAGTGGGGATTTTCAAAGCTATGTACAAAAGTGCTGTTCATTACCACTTTAATGTGGAAGTTAAGAGTCAGAACTTCTTTCCATGGTTCTCAAAGCTATTTTAGTAGCTTTGAACAGTTGTTTGGCCCACCACGGTGAGCACTGCAAGACTTTGGCATGCTCCCCATGGCAGCCAGACAACTGTTCAAACAACATAAGAAACGTGGGGTAGGAGATTGGATGGCTTCTAGGGTGTGTGATAGGCTCTGTCTTTGACCTCTTGGTCACTGGTCTGAATGTAGCTCAGGAAGGTAGTAATAAAAAATCACTGACATCTGATAGGTGCTTGGTGCTCTGTATTTTACTGGGATAACTTTGGGGGGGGTTGTATAGTTATCTTTTAATTGCTGAATTTATGCAATGGCTCCAAACTGACATGATGGATAAAATTTATTGTGAAGTAAGTTTGATGTTTGCAGTCCAGTTCCTATTGGACAGGTGAACACACCTCAGAAGCTACCAAAATAACAGCATGTTTGTTAGTGGTAATAGCAGAGCGGCTACGTGTAAAATTTAGCCATCATTCACAGCACGGCTTACTTATTAAAAGTGTTTAAATGGTGTTTTAAGCTGGAGTTATGGTAGAATAATTATAGTCGCAGATGTATGGTATCAGTGCACAAGAGTGAATTGGTGCAAGAGGAAACTGCTTTTTTAAATCTGTGTAGAGACAGATGACATCTCAGTCAAAGCTACACATTAAATGGACCCTGTTTTCTGAAAGATGGAGTCGGCGTGTAATGGAGAAGGTTACCGGCTGAGGTGCAGGGGAATGGATTAATCAGGTAGCAGGGGCACATAAACAGAGAGCTCTGAGTGTGTGGAAAGGGATCCCAATGTGACATGGAGCAGAATATATATAGACCTCTGAAAATTAAATACCATGAAGCTACTTATCTACCTTGCAGTCTCTGTTACAAGCTGTTTTTCTTTCCTGAAATAAAGTGCAAATATATGAGTATAAAGAAAAGCAGAGGTTCTATACATCTTACTATTCAACAGCAGTTTCCTTTTCTCCTAAAAGACATGAAAGGAAAGCATAAGAAATCAAAATATTTTTTTTACCACAAGGAAAAGAATGGTCATGCTAGAAGAACATGGTGCCAGTTCAGTGTGAAAAACACTTCCCCTTTTGACACATTTACATTAAAACTTAATACCCAAATTTATCCCAGTGGTGGATTTAAAGTAAGCAAGAAAGAAAGGCAACATTTCACTGGGAAGCAGTAGGACATCAGAAATGCTCAATAGATATTAACCTAACTGATCACAGGCTTCAATGAGTTTGCTCTAATATTTATGTACAAACACATTTATCTGGCAAGAAATAGGAAGATCCTTAAGCGCTGAACTGTATCTCCAGGAGTGGGAGGCAGCCCTCTGTCACGGTGCCCTTTAATATAGTTACACAAACAAAAAACGATGTTAAACGAATATAAAGGTTTCAAAGTTAAGCACTCAGAAAGTTAGGAAATGACAGAATTAAGGTTGCCAGTGCAATGATAATTCAGCTCCCTTGTTTGTCTCCATTGGGAGACAGTCTTTAATTATATTCATTTTCCCATAGGATCCCTGCCTCATTCAGTGCACAGGATGGTCAGTGCTCTGGGGAGGAATCAGGGTTGTGTAAAGGAGGCTGTTGTCTGGAGATACCTGTTTTGTTTGTTGCAGAAGCTGGAAGGTGTGTAGTGAATGCAGCAGGAAGCAGCAGGAAGTGAAAAGATAGTCTCATGTTTGTAACAAATGAATGTGTCCTGGAGAATTGGATTCTTTCTTCACCTCTACCATAGGGTTTCTATATAATTCTGGGAAGTCTCTTAAACCAGATATTTCCCAGGTGGGCTCTAAATGGGTGTTCCTTGTTTTCTGGGTGAATGAATGAGTATGTAAAAGCACAAGTGTATAAGACCCTGTGTACCATTACCCCTAACTCCCAATGATCTCAGCTCACCCTCTAAAAATGCCATTGTTCTAAGATTCCCATCACAGGATTTTTCTCCAGTGAAATTTTATCTAAATTCTTATTTTTTTCCTCAGAGTTTTTGCTCAGGAAAAACATAAGAATTTAGCTAAGATTTCATTGTAGAAAATAGCTGATGCTAATGACAGGTTTGTAGCTTCCTATTTAGGAGGACCTTGGCAAATTCCAGCAGATATTATTGTTAGCACAGTCTTGCAGGCTCACCTTGAATGCTCTTTCTTTATTTCTTCTGTGGTCACAAAGAAAAGTGGACAAATTTATTATCTAATATAACAACTTGATACTTACAAATGCATATTTAAATTACTGAAATTCAGTCTCTAAAGACACTAACTTCATGTATCAGAGGGGTAGCTGTTTTAGTCTGGGTCTGTAAAAGCAGCAAAGAGTCCTGTGGCACCTTATAGACTAACAGACATATTGGAGCATGAGCTTTCGTGGGTGAATACCCACTTCGTCGGATACATATAGTGGAAATTTCCAGGGGCAGGTATATATATGCAAGCAAGAAGCAGGCTAGAGATAACGAGGTTATCTCTAGCCTACTTCTTGCTTGCATATATATACCTGCCCCTGGTAACTTCATATGTTTTCCTAGTTAAGGATATGGTTGTTACTTGTTAATGTTAGAGGAATTGTAAAGAATGATGGTGCCATACAGTTTTATTTGCTACTGTTAAAGAATTTGATTTATAGACCTTATAACAGGGGGAAAATATCTATCATTATGCTGTTGATCAGTATTCAGATTCAAGGAGATGGCCATGTTTACGCTACCGCTTATGTCAGCAAAGCTTATGTCACTCCGGGGTGTGAAAAAAACAAACACCTGGACGACATAAGTTTTGCCAGCATAAGTGGAAGTACACACAACGCCATGTTGGTGGGAGAGCTTCTCCTGCTGACATAACTACCGCCACTCATTGAAGATGGTTGAATTATGTCAACGGGAGAGCTCTCGCCCATCAGCATAGAGCTGCTACATGAGAGATCTTACAGCAGCACAGCTGCATCAGTACAGCCGTGCTGCTGTAAGACCTCCAGTGTAGACCTAGCCGGTGAAGCTTTGTCAAGATAAAGCTCAGAAAGAGCCTGAAGATCAACTGTTTTGTAATCCCTAGCAAACAAAGTTGACTTTACTTTCTCCATCACAAATGATCTATTCATTTATCCTAGAAAAAAAAAATCAGACCAGAGGCTGGTTGTAGTATGGACAGTGCTCCAGATGCTATAATAATAGGCACTTTAGCAATATGTGTAATAATAAGTAATGAACTGTCAGGTGAAGAAAACTCCAGTAAACTCAACATTTGTAAACCAGTATGCAAGAATTGGCTAACAGTAGTTGTCTGGCCCCTCTAAAAAAAATTGCCAGTCTCAACAGCAGTTTATTCTAGGCAGCAGTAAAATATATACTCACATGTTCCTTATGGAACAGCGGGTGTAAAAAGTAAAGGCATGCAGTTACTAATGTTAATGAAATAGCTTCCTTATCAAGTTGACAATAATATGAAGATCAGAAAAAACTCTTAACATCTAAGGTTACTCAAAGGTTTACTTGAGGCCATATAGGATTACTTGCTTTCCTGATTAACAAATCATCACTGCTTAGGTCATGGAAGAGCTACACAGGTGGTCAGTCCTCTTGGGGTAACATCAAAGAGACCACCATGAAGTTTTAGATGTGATTCAGAAGTGATCTGAAACTTGTCTATCAATGTTTGCCACCATCGATTGTACTCCAAATAGTCACATTTAAAGCACATTGGTTTACAGTGATTGGATTGTGTAAATAAGCTGATGTTAAAAAAATTGTTTGATAGTGTTTTAGTGTTTTATTAACTTCTTATTTTCAAAGTATTTGTATGGAACAATACGCCAGTTTAAAAGTGTATTTTTCTATGAAGCGATGTCTGTTTGTCCTCAAGCACAAAAAACAAATGGAGTTTTACCACATGATAACTCTCTGTGTAATCCTGTCTATAACTGAAGTCAGTTTAGGTCTATACATAAACTATGATTAGAAAAGAAAAAGATAAAGAAATCCCACTTCAGAATTCAGAGTCTTCCACCCCTTCTTTCACGTCATTAAAAAGAAATACTGTATAATGTAAAATAAGAATAATGCTTGAAATCATATGTGCTGTTCCCTTCATGGGAAATGTCAGGCCACTTTTGTCTAATTTTTTTACAATTTTTTATCATGAAAATATCCTTATTGTTTGTTTTTATTAGCTGTTATCACACAATAATAAAAGTATGTTTGATCTATATGTTTAATGTACATCCCAAGAAGAAGAGAAATTGAAATCTTTTTCTGAAAAATGCTTTCTGTTTACAAATGTCTACAGTCTCTTAACATAGCATTTAAATACATGAGTTGCTGAAAAAGATCAGTCTTATTAAGTACCAGTTATTCCATCAATATCAATGCAATGTTTGTAAGCTATGTTTCTCTGTGGAGACATCAGAGGAGAATTCAGACCTATAGCTCATGAAGATAGACAAAACTAACAAGATTTTTCAGCTACAGAACACTGACTGATGAATTAAGGGCAAACTCACAGGAAGAAAACCCCATTGGGACTTCACATTTTTAATTGGCAGATAGAAGGCTGATGACTGAAATATTTCTTGGCCCTTGTTTTTCAAATGTTCCCCTTCACAAGATGATGTACTCAGAAACTCTAAAGAAATGTATTTTACCTTGTAAAGGCATTCATACTATCATACTACTTTGGTGCTATTGTATCTCATAAGTTACGTAATGGGAAATCTCCAAATAAAACATGGGTGTTGCAAGAATTGATTTGATCAGTGTCACTCTTCCTTTTAATACTGATGAAATATCTCAGCACAATGCTATGGGCTCTGTACTGCTGGATGTGCCACTGTTGTTTTGAGACATAAAACTAATGTCTCGAGCTTTTGTGGTCATTATGGATTCCATCTCACTTTTGCACCTTAGCCAGGGCCGATGCAAGGATGTTTCACACCCTAGGCAAAACTTCCACCTTGCACCCTCCCTCGTCCCCTCGTCCCTGCCCTGAAGTACACATGCCCCCGTGGCAGCTCCCCCCCCTGCCCTGAGACACCCCGCCGCCCCTTCTCACCCCTGCTCTGCCTCCACCCTGAGCATGCTGTCGCTGCTTCACTTCTTCTGCCTCCCAGGCTTGCGATGCCTAATCTGATTGGCGCCGCAAGCCTGGGAGGCGGGAGAAGTGAAGCAGCTCAGTCCTACTCCGCCTCCTCCCCAAGCACGTTGTTGCTGCCCCCCCAACCTTACTTGCTGCAGATGGCCCTCACAATGCTCCCCTGCCCCAGTTCCCTCCACCTAAATCCTGGCGGCGACCAGGATGGCTGAAGATCTGGCCACCGCAGTCACTGCTGAAGAAAATGCCACCACCCCAAATCCTAGTGTCCTAGACGACCACCTAGGTCACCTAAATGGTTGCACCGGCCCTGACCTTAGCCAAACACCAGTTTGGTTGGTTACTTTCACCCAGCCTAAAGTTCCCCAGTAGTTTCAGTGGCAATGGCCTGCTCCTTTATCTCCTGTCCTAAGTTGCTGTATAGCATAGCTATGCACTGTTAAGCAGTTGCCATGTTTCACCCTAGAGATGGTTGCATGGGGAATCCTCGGATGCTTCTCTTGGGTGCCTATGCCTCTCCAGCATCTCAAAGGAGATCTCTGGGAAGACAAAGAATGTAGCCCCTGTGAACTAGTGTGACATTGCACTCTATATGACTTTTATGAAAATATGCTAATGAGTGTGAATATAATGTAACTGGAATATGCTTCATGCAAAAGGTCTCTTGTAAGGTATCATTACAATGCTTATAATCTACTGAGTGTGGTCATCCTATTTGTATGTATGTATCATTCTTGTGTCTGAAACTAGAAATATGAAATATAACTCTGAGGGCCTATTGTAATTATGCAAAGTGTGGGCCATTAATGGTGGTTTAGAATCTTGACCAGGACAATTGACTGTAGATGGCTCTGTTTTACTTGTAAGTTTTCCTGTATAGGTGTTTGCTGGCAAGTGGGTAATGAAGTCTTACAGTTACATGTGATCATGTCACCTGAACTGGAATCCATGTTTAACCTGGTGCTTTTCCATTTAGAAGGAGTGGCAACCCAGAGAGGGACAAAGGATTCCTGCCTCACACAAAATATATATAAGTGGGTGGAACAGAACAAAGGGGGCTGCAGTCATGAGAAAGCTCTTAGCTACCACCTGAGCTGGAACAAGGGCAGTACCAGGGGAAAGGATTGTGCACAGACTAGGAAGGCGTCCAGTCTGTGATAAAAGCTTATTGAAACGTCTGAGGGTGAGGTTTTATCTGTATTCAATTTTCTTATTGTACTAGGCTTAGACTTGCATGTTTTGTTTTATTTTGCTTGATAATTCACTTTGCTCTGTACAATGAAGCCCCATTTTTTTGTCAGGGAAACTTTGCCATCTAACTGTCCAGCATGGGATATATGGGGCAATCACTTTTCTGCTACTATCTGTTCCTAATATAAGAGGCTGTGTATTCTCACACAGCACTCATTTAAAATTCTCTTACTGGGATTCAAGTGCAGAATCATCTGCTCCCTACCTTTGAATGGCCCCTGTTGCTGAACAGAGAAGGGAGGTCAGAGGCTTGATGTCTCACACATAGGATGGGGTGGCTAAACTGGTTTCACCACTCCAAATATAACAAGAATGTTAGATATCTTCCAGGAACAACATTCGACTCAGGGCCAAGGAGTAGCTCCAAAGAGATTTTCCTCCCCTACTCTCACCTTATCTCCATAGTCATTTACTCCATCACCATGGGTACCACTTGGGAAGTGACGGTGGTGGCAGAGGGACTGAAAGGCACTGTTAATGGCTTCCCAGCGTGCTACTGTAGGGTCTTCTGAACCCAAGAGCTGGCATCTGTGAGGAGTTCATGGGACTGACGAGTCCATCACCATCTCTTCCCCACCAGCACACACTGTGACTCACTGTGAGATAGTTAAGAAAAAACAACATAGCAAACTTATAAGCCTCCTGACTGATTCACACTTTAAAGCAATCTTTGCAGCTAGAAAAGCTAGAAACATTTCTCTGAGATGAAAGTTATGACTTGTAACATTGGCCAAACCAGTAATGGCTGTGAAAAAATAGAGACCTCCTGCAATAGGGAGACTTTTTTCACTCCATCTTAATAAAAACAAAAGTCCTGTATATGCATTCTCATTAAGGATACAGGGTCAGCATTCTAAGTGAAATATGCATTTCCCTCAATTAAACCAGAGTGTGTGATAACAAGTGCTGCAAATGAAACAGCAGAGGAGGGTATTTTTCCATTGCTAATATGTTGCCCAGAGCACTCAGACTGACCTCCTAGGAGGGTAAAAATTGCTTTATCTAGTGACTCTACAGTCCAGATCAACTGTCACAGAGGATTTTTTTTTTTCAATCTAGCAAGGTAACCCCTCAGTGAGACTAATTAGTTTTCTCTGACAACAGCTAGACTATAGATCTGAGATTTGAAAACATTGATGTACAGTAGTCAGTTCCATATGAATGAGAATTATCTTTATGGGAATTTTAAATAAGAAATAGGGGGAAATTTACATTTTTCTGACTTGTATTGTTATGTAACTAGACAGTTCCACTAAGAAATGCGAAGGTTCTTAGTTCAAATACATGCAAACACTTTGAACTTTATGATTGTCATGATATTAACAGTCGCTTCTACATATATGATGTAAGTCATGGAAACTGTATTGGACCTTTCACTGGAAACTAATCCTTGCATTTACTGGTCAGATTCTATAACCTCACAAGCTTCTGGACTGTGATTTCTCACATTAGAGTATCTATTTTAGGATTTGTCAGAATGGACATTTGTTTTATCCGATATACTAGAGAGATCTGAGTCTTACACTGAACGACTGTGATAAAAGCATGTTTATATATCAGTACCAACAGCCAAGCTCAAGCATTCTGTGCCATATCCTACTCTTGAGCACATATGTGTTGTGACGATGATCCCTTCTGGCCTTAAAAACTCCAGTCATCTATAGTAAATTTCATTCTAGGAGTCATCTGTGTTTATCCAAGGGCAGGATTTGGCCCTACATTTTTCAATTGTTATATAAGGATCTGATCCTGTGAGGTGATCAGCAGCCTTGGTTTTTCCAGCCCTGATGGCACCTCTCCATTGATTTAGTGGGATTTGGATTGACACCTTATTCCTGTTAGCCAACATCTAGAAAACTTACTTTGTTAATGGCACTTCTGAGCTTGGCTTGCTTTCTATATTGTCTATTTTATGTTTTCATTCATTTTACGTGGGACTTCCCATGCGCTTAAAGTTAAACATATGCTAAAGTGCTTTGCTGAATCAAGACCCAGATTCTTAGTGTGATGTTGCACTCCATGTTTTATGGAAATATGCTAATGAGTGTAAATATAATGTAACGGGACTATGCTTTATGCTAAAGGTCTCTTGTAAGGTATCACAAAGCTTATAATCTGCTGCATGTGTTCATCCTATTTGTATAAATGTATCATTCTTGTATCTGAAGCTAGAAATATGAAGTGTTACTCAGAAGTCCTACTATAACTATGCAAAGTGTGGACCATTAATGGTGGTTTGGAATCTTGAAGGCTCCCATTAACCAGGACAATTGGTTGTAAATGGTTCTGTTTACTTGTAAGCCTTCCGGTGCTCCTGTGAGTCAGGCCAGACCAGAAAGAATGGAAAGTAGGGGTCTCACAGGACATGTGACCATGTCACTTGGTACTGGAATCCATCTTAAACCTGGCACTTTTCCATTTAGAAGGAGGGGTGGGAACCCAGAGAGACAAAAGATTCCTACCTTGTGCCAAAGCCATAAAAGAGGGTGGAACAGAACAAAGGGGGCAGCCAGGCATGAGAAATCCCTTAGTTACCACCTGAGCTGGAACAAGGACAATACCAGGGGAAAGAATTGGGCCCAGACTAAGAAGGAGTCTAGTCTGTGAAAGAAGCTTATTGGAACATCTCTGAGGGTGAGATTTACCTGTATTCAGTTTCTTAATGTATTAGGCTTAGACTTGCATGTTTTGTTTTATTTTGCTTGGTAACTTACTTTGTTCTGTCTGTTATTACTTGGAACCACTTAAATCCTACTTTTTATACCTAATAAAATCACTTTTGTTTATTATTGAACCCAGAGTAAGTGATTAATCCCTGGGAGAGCAAACAGCTGTGCATCTCTCTCTATCAGTGTTATAGAGGGTGGACAATTCATGAGTTTACCCTGTGTAGGCTTTATACAGAGTAAAATGGATTTATTTGGGGTTTGGATCCCATTGGGAGCTGGGTGTCTGGGTGCTGAAATAGGAGACCTGCTAAGCTGTTTTCAGTTAAGTCTTCAGCTTTGGGGGCATGGTTCAGACCCTGGGTCTGTGTTGCAGCAGTCTTGTGGGTCTGGTTCATCAAAACAGAGTTCTGAAGTCCCAAGCTGGCAGGGAAGACAGGTTCAGAGGTAGTTTCAGCACTCCAGGTGATAGTCCCAAGGGGGTCTCTGTGACCGAACCTGTCACACTTAGCAGCTCCCATTAGCTCAGGCAACAGAAGAGTCCTTGGATTCCCCTGCTACAGTTGCTGCTTATGGATGATCAGAATCCTGGCTGAGGTTCAGCTGTGATAAAGTAAAGGGAACACAGAAGCCACAACCAGCCACCAGAAGGTGAACTGTACTAAAGGTCTATCTAACACCCCCTGAAGTCAATGGGAGTCTGTCTATTGACTTCAATTAAAGCTGGCTCAGGCCCTAAATCTTTCCTGGAATATGGCTACTGGTTCTCAGAAATAGCACTAAGCCAAAGCAGAACTTTGGTTTTTAAGCACAAAATGAAAACCAGTTTGCGGTGTGTTTTGATTACTGATTCCTTTTACTCCTGGTATCAGTTATAATGGCTAATATGTAATGTTAGCAAGACTGAGATAAGTTCATCAAAAGAAAAAACAGTTTTTTGGACAATAAGTAAGAGGCTTCTTCTAAATACACACAAACAAAGTAACCCATGTTGCCTCTGTTCCATTGGCCCTGCTAACATGAGGCTCATATTTAAAAAAAAAGTTTTTCCATTTAACTCTGGCATCGTATTTCATATAGACGTGCTAAAAGGCAACATCATAATATAGCTCACACATCCCTGTCTCCCCACCACAGTGAGACCCTTCATACATGATCTTTTTCCTGACACAGGCCAATTTCTCAAAGAGCTCTGTCCCCATTTCATGGTGTTTCTGCAGAACTTTACTACATAGACTTCTGGCGAGATCCCATGGCTAGCTTATAGGGGGTGGGCAAAAGGAAGCGGAGTGACATGGCTAGCTTATAAACAGGGGGTGGGCAAAAAGAAGAGGAGTGACATTTCAGGCATTGGTCTTTCACATTCTCTTTACAAAGATTTTGATACACTTTATTAAAATTGATGCACTGTGTGTAAACAGTGAGAGAGCACATAATCCACAGCCTACTTCTACTGGGCGCTACTAGAAACAGTTAACTCTGGATCAGAAGGGACCTAAAAATACAAATCCTTGAGTAAGTTAAGAACTCATTTCCTGCTTACTTATTTTTTAAACTGTAGTTTCTGTTCTATCCTTAGAGTAAAGAGATATTTTTCACTGTGAATAACTTATTTTAGATTAAGAGAACAAAACAAAAACAAAAAAAACCAAACAGGAGCCAGAGTAAGGGCTCCATGATAAAGCATTCACTCTGTGTGTGTCTCTCTCTCTTGTCTGAAAATGGCTGCAGCTGTACAGACATGTGTCAACACGGGATTATACCAGTATAATGGTACTGGTTTAAATTCGCCAGTATAACTTTCTCATGTAGACATGGCCTTACAGAATTAACAGGGTAGCACACAAACAGCAGGTATAGCAGTTATGTAGCTAACTACACCAGTTTCCATTTCAGCAAGCCATGATTTGCTGGGGTTGGCTGTGTATTGCACTTGTTTAACAGTGAGCTTGAGAAGGTGCGCCTCCATTTTTATTTTAAAGATACAAGATGCTGTTGAAGCTCCAGAGTTCAGGCCTTTTGCTACATCTGCTGCAAGTAATTCTTCAGCATCTCATCCATCATAGATGGTTTGGCATTTTGAGCCATAGCTTCGCTACCTGATTGCAGTTTAGACTGCTCAGCCAAAGGCCAGCAACACTGGTTCTGGGCCTGTGAGATGTTGGGCATCTAGTCCACTAGTCTGAGCATCCATCGTCCACATTATGCCCATGTGGCTGAGGACCTTCAGCTGTAGGGTGATGAGATATTCAAAGTGATGAGCCAAGGGTACCTGGTTGTGGAGGGAGGGGAAGCAGGCAGGTTACTGGTTTTGACAGGGAGGCGTGCAACAGTTTAGAGAAACAATCAAATGGTCCTCCTTTCTTAACCAAGCAAACCGCCCCATCTCCTTCCCTGTGTGGGGGTGAGCTGGCTTGCAGACTTGTGTTCAACAATGACAGGAAGGGAACATGGGGTGTTTCTCCTCACTGTACTGGCCTGGCTGATTGAAGGGATCCTGGAAGGTCCTGGACCTTTTGCTTGTTGCTACCTAATGTAATTTAAGCAATGCAGTCAGTCAAAATCATCTGCTCATTCTGTTTCAGATCAGATTCCTAGCTGAAGTCTGTACCCTATGACAGCTGAGTGTTTTGTTCCAGAGATCTAAGTGTGGGTTTAAAGTTACAGGTTGATTATTATTATTGATCTAGGTAGATCTTAGGGTCATATACATCACTCTTGGCACAAGGACACTATATTTCCTATTATTATTATTATGTTATTCATTTAATGATAAATAACACTTAGCATTTACATAAGAGTTTATATTTTCTAACCACTGTACAGACATTAACTAATCCTTACAACCAGGGCTGGCTCCAGGGTTTTTGCCACCCCAAGCAGCAAAAAGGAAAAAAAAAAAAAAAAGCTGTTATCGTGATCTACAGCTCTACCGCCGCCACTTCAGTCTTCGGTGGCAGGTCCTTCGCTCCGAGAGGGAGTGAGGGACCCATCGCCGAATTGCCGCCAAAGACCCAGATGTGCCACCCCTCCCCCTTGGCCACCTCAAGCAGCTGCTTGCTGGGCTGGTCCCTGAAGCCGGCCCTGCTTACAACTACCCCTGAAGTAGGTGGACAAGATTCTTGCTTTACAGATAGAGAAAATGTAGCAGAAAGGTGAAGTGATTTGTCCAAGGACATAAAAACAAGTCAGTGGCAGAGTCCACATTAGAATTCAGGATCTCCTGATTCCCAACCCAATGCTCCTTCTTTAAAAAGCACCATAGAGCTTCCTGGTGCTTTACAGAAGGCTGAATTGTGGCATTGCCATGAGCACCCTAGCAAGAGTCAGTGCTTGTTTGTGCTGCCCTTGGAGCAGCTAGGGATGTAGACTATGGGTATGTCTACACTGAGAAATTAGATCAATTTTATAGAAGATTTTTAGAAATCAATTTAATATAGTCGATTGCATATGTCCACACTAAGTGCATTAAGTCGGCGGAGTGCATCCTCACTACCATGGCTAGCATCAACTTATGGAGCAGTGCACTGTGGGTAGCTATCCCACAGTTCCCACAGTCTCCACCACCCATTGGAATTCTGGGTTAAGCTCCCAATGCCTGATGGGGCAAAAACATTGTCACGGTCAGTGTCCCCTCCCTCCATGAAAGCAACGGCAGACAATCGTTTCACGCCTTTTTTCCGCACAGATGTCATACCAAGGCAAGCATGCAGCCCACTCAGCCCAGCTCACTGACATTGCCACTGTTGTGTCCTGGGTGCTGCTGGCAGCAGACGGTGCAGTAGGTCTGCAAACCATCATCACATACCACTTCTGCTGCAACTCTGCTCTGCTGCTATTGCCTCGATAGCGAATTTCTCCATGTTGTCTGTGATGAGCTCCCTGGTACGTGTGTTCTTCCTCGGGAAATGTGTGTGATGCTAACCATCATCCTCCAATGCTTCTGCTGCAACTCTGCTCTCTTGCTCTTGCCTTGATTGTGAATTTCTCCATGTTGTCTGTCATGGGCTCCCTTCTGTTCCTTGGGCAATCCTCTGAAGTGGAGTGGCTGGCGCGCATTCTTGCCCCCTGCGTTCTTGGGCATCTGAGTGAGGACGTATGGAACTTGGGGATGAGGGCAGGCAGTTATACACAGGCTGCAGCAGCGGTCTGTGCTCCTGCTGCCTTTCCTGCGGCTCCACCAGATGCCTGAGCATGTCAGTTTGCTCCCCATTAGCCTCAGATTGCATCCTGCCTCCTCTCAGCATGCTTCTCCCTCCTCTCATCCTGTTCATTTAACGCTTTCCTGGACTCTGCCATTGTTTGCCTCCACGCATTTTGCTGAGCTCTTTCAGTGCAGGAGGACTGCATGAGCTCTGAGAACATCTCGTCACAAGTGCGTTTTTTTCGCCTTCTAATCTGTGCTAGCCTCTGAGACAGAGATGATAGGGGGAATGTAGAAACATTTGCAGCTGCAGGAAGAAAAAAAAAAGGAGAGTAGTATTTAAAAAGATACATTTTAGAGAACAAAGGGAAGACTATTTCACACTGAATCAAGTGATTCACATTGCATAGCACATGTGCTTTTGCTACAAGGTCACATTTTGCCTCTTATATTGAGTGCCTGCCAGTTTGATGTGAGACATCACACATGCTCGGCTGGGCAACAGAATTCAGCTTGCAGGCAGCCACAGTAAGGCAAAGGGTTTAGTCTTCTTCAACCTTCATAACATGTGGGAACAGTTTCAAACAGCAGCGCCCTCCTTTCGCATTCCAAGCAAAGCCTGTTGGGTTGGCCATTTAAAAGGAGGGGCTCTAGTTTTAAGGTGAATGTGCAGCACAATCCAACCCCCGCCACCCCACCCAATTCTCTGGGATGATCACTTCACCTCCACCACCACCACTGCATAGCTAGTATCAGGGAAGATCCCGGTCAGCCATGAACGGGCCTCCCACCCTCCGATTTATTTTCAGCCAAAGGCAAACAGCCAAAGCCTGGGCCAATTCACTGCAAGGTTTTGTTCTGCAATGATTCCAGACTACTTGCTAATGGCTTGGCGTGGTAAATTAATCATTAAATATGATTGCTTTTAAACCCTGTATTATATTTACAAAGGTACACTCACCAGAGATTCCCTCTCCAGCTTCATGGTCCAGGAGCCCAGCTTGGGAGGGTTTTGGCTCCAGGGTGATGAACAGTTCCTGGCTGCCGGGGAGAAGGGATTCTTTGCTTGCCTGCTGTGCATTATCCTCAACCTCCTCCTCATCATCTTCAAATGCCTCATCCCTGTTGCGTGAGACTCCCCCTTGCAGGTGTCCACGGACAATGGTGGGGTAGTGGTAGGGGCCACTCCCAGAATTGCATGCAGTTAGTCATAAAACTGGCATGTATGGGGCTCTGACCCGGAGCAACAGTTTGCATCTTTGTTTTTTGGTAGGCTTGCCTCAGCTCCTTAACTTTCATGAGGCACTGCTGTGTGTCCCTGTTGTAACCTCTGTCCATCATGCTGTTGGAGATTTTGGCAAATATATTGGCATTTCATCTTTTGGAACGGAGTTCTGCCTGCATGGATTCTTCTCTCCATACAGCAATCAGATCCAGTACCTCCCATTCAGTCCATGCTGGAGATCTTTTGTGATTCTGGGTCTCCATGGTCACCTGTGCTGATCAGCTTGCCACGCTGGCCAAACAGGAAATGAAATTCAAAAGTTTCCTGTCTACCTGGCCAGTACCTCTGAGTTGAGAGTGCTGTCCAGAGCGGACACAATGGAGCACTCTGGGATAGCTCCTGGAGGCCAATACTGTTGAATTGCGTCCACACTATCCCAAATTCAACCCAGCAAGGTAGATTTTAGCGCTAAACCCCTCGCCAAAATCGATTTTAAGAGCCCTTTAAGTCAACAAAACAGGCGTGGTCATGTGGACGGGTGCAGGGGGTAAATCGACCTAACGCTGCTAAATTCGACCTAAACTCGTAGTGTAGACCAGGGCTACGATTCAGCCCAGACTAAACAGTGGCCCAGCTATTGTGCCAGGAGCATAAGGTGCCACAGCAGATGTGGAGAAGCAGGGTCTGCAGAGATGCAATGTAGCCTTGCACAGATGGGCAGGAGGGGATGAAATGGGGAAGGGAATAGGTAGAACCTTGGTTCTGCCCCTGAACATGCCAAGCAGCACAGATGTGCCAGCGTGCCAGGATCCATATAAACTAGGTATGGAGCAGTGAAGTTTGCTTCACTTCCTCCTTCTGCTCCAGTGGAGTTTACAGTCCTCCAGGAGGGAGATTATCAAGGCATGACCAAGTATTTGCCAATAGAAATGGTTTTGGGATATGTTGCAAAGGAGTAAGATGCAAGATTTAGCAACTGCTTGAATGTGGGAGCTAAGTGAGTGAGACATCAAAGACAGCACTGAGGAAAGGAAAAAATTATGGATTTCTCTACTGTGATGGAGAAGGGACAAGAGGGAGAAACATGAGGATGGGGGAGATAAAGAGTCCTGTTGTTGTCATCAATGCCTTCACTGGGAATTGTGCCAGTGGATCTTGGGTGGTACATAGTTCCAAGAGTGCAAAACAGCACCTTCAATGGCTATTTTCTCTTAAAGTTCTGAAATGTCCAAACAGATTTAATGTTGAGACCTGGAATGAGGAGAGAAAGAATAGTCCAAGAGCCCCTTTTGTTAAATTTCAGCCTGGAGTGCAATTTTATGTGTGCATCTGAATCCCCTGTAAAATTATTAGTGTTTATAAAGGAACTGCTGAGTGACCCTTAACTATAGTAGTGTGACAAATGAACAAGAATATGCATATTCTTCTTGCTAATAAAGTTTTATTGTCTTGAAATTCCATGTAGAATTAGTTTATTGATTTTAAAGAGAATTTTTGAAAGAAAGGCCTCATGGTGCTTTCCTGGTTCCCTGATGCACAAAAGAAATAATTCCAATTAAGTTTACTTGGAGGGTTTCAGAAATGAATATGACTAGTTTCGCCTAAAATTTGTCATCTGGTTGCTTGTGATGGCTTTAAAGACTTAAGCACTTTATCAAAAGGAATGTAATGGTTCGCTCGGACCTGAGAAAGCATTGAAACAAAATATCTAAAAAAATTTATTCATTTAACTAACATCATCACTTACATCTTAGACTCATTTTTTTCTTTGATTTTACACTGTGCTTCCCAAAAGGTTTCCCCATTAATATTAAAGGATTTGTGAATCTCATTACTCTGATTTATATCTTTTCAATATATTTAAGGCTATGTCAATATTAAGTTATCTGTCCCTTGTGAGGGCCTTGAATAGAGCTTAGATTAGAAATATTTTTAAATATATCCTCGCAAGCAAGGATTCTTTCATTCCACCCTGGGCTGCAATACAATACACTTATATAGCTATATTGCTTTTACAATAGTATAATTTAACATTAACAATTAGTAAGTCTTCTTCATACAAAAATATTACAATATTCTACAATGGGCCAAGTCACTGTAGTAACAGTGTATGCAGCACTGCTCTTAATGACTCCTTACTGCAACATGCTGAGCACTTTGAAAGCCCACTGATTTCACAGGTCTTGAGGATGCTCTGCCCCTCAAAGAAGCCAACAACCTGGGGCAGGCTTTTACCCCCTTTCTTGCTGCACTACTCACATTAGTCCTGTTCAGGCTGCCTGTAACCCCATGCTGCCTCCCCCCCACCTTTAAATTAATCATGCTGGTGAAATGGAGCAGGAGTAATCTGCATGGCTTGGAGCTGCCTGGGACCTGCTAGGTCCATCACATTCAAGTCAGGGTTAGGAATGTGTTCCACACACCAAAAAATGTGTTTAACAATAAACTCATGATAAAATGATCAGAGGCACATACACTGAGGACCTGCAGAGTCACATTTCCATGGTTTTGGATGGGAGCCAGAATACAGTTTTTGCTCTGTGGTTGCCTTCCTAGCCAGGATGTTTCTGGTGCGCAGAACAAGCTAGAATTTGTCCTGACTTTATCAGTTTTGTTTAGGCTTCTTAAAAAGTGCAGTGTGTTGACACAGATCTGAGCATCATTCTAGCTGCACTGTAAGAGTTAGTAGAAAAATCCTACAATGATTTTTTTTAACTTATGTAAATGATCAACCAAAGTGACACACAGGCAGGTGAGGAGACCTAACGGAGCTTCATTTCTCAAGCAAAGGATCAGTGTGATGTGAATCAAGCACAGCTTCTTTGGGCTTGCTAAAAATCTACATGGTGCTGAAATTGATTACTTTGCTAATTACTGTGATTAGCTGTCTTCTATTACCTCGTCAGTAATAAAGCTAGTACAGTAGTTCTGTTGGAACACTTTGATGTAATTGACATCTGTATTAAGGTCTGGTTGTACAGTCTTCCCCCTGCAAATCTATGTTTTCACTGAAAACGATCAGAAATATATTGGAAGTCAGGGATATGTTCAATGGCAATCGATGTTCCAAATAAATAAAATAAACTCTCAGTGGACACACATACACACACACCACCAAGTCTACCAGAAAACGATTACTGCAAATCATATATTAAAGAAATGACAGGACAGCATTTTATCACCTCTTAGGTGGGATGGGACTGTGAAATGGTGTACTCACCCTTGTAGCTCTGCCGCCTTGCAACTGTGTGTAATGTTGCCGGTATCTTCAGCTGCAGCACCTCCTCTGTCTTCCTGCCTCTCTCCAGGTTTTCTGTAGCTCGGCTTTCTGGTCAAGACACAAAGTACAAACCCCTTCCTGGTAAATCCAAGCAAATCCGAATGATTCTTCTGCCCCGGTGGGCTATGGAAATCTTCAGCTGTCATTTACAAACCCTACCTCAGGGCTCCCTCCCCCTGGAGCCTGCTCTGCTTCCTTTGCAGCTCTTCCACCTATTGTAGGCCCTAACTTGGGGCCTCCTCCCACCAGAGACTACGCTGCTTCCTATTGGTTTATTTCCAAAGGAGATAAGCCTCTGCTGTGTCTCTCACTGAATCTTGTCCCCTTTCCAAGCCCACCAAAGGGATCAGTTCTGTTCCTGTGGGAAGCGAGCATGGCAGTGCGCTCCCTATCTCCTCTCTCCTAGATCTTCTTTCTTCAACTTCTTCACTTTTGTGGCATAAGATGACTCGCTTCTTGAGTCTCTGACCACCAGGCACTGAACTCTGTACCTAGTTCATGACTTAGAGTTTTGCTCCTTTCCTGGAATTCTTAAAGAATTGCAGAAGAGCTTTTTTTATTGAACTCCTTTTCGTTATAGTCTTGATAGATTTTGCAAGGACAATTTTGTTACTTTACAGCCTCTGAATTTGCTATCTAAATTCCTCCTTTCACTGGTGCAGCCTTTACAATCCCCCAAAGATAGTATCATTTCCTGGACCTCACATGTTACCCATAATCAATCTGTGTTCATGTTAGTTAGAAATAAATGCTATTTAATTCACAATACCCCGCTGGAATTCTAAATAGAGCCACTGCACTCTTCTTCTCTGGGCATTGGATTATAGCCACATTGTCAACTGTTGGACATACTTCTCGGAATTTTTTCTCCTTTGCTTTGTTTGCTCACAGTTCTTGCCATTCCTTCCTTAGCTCATTTTTGATTAGGTGTTTAAATTCCACTTTGCTTAAGGGAATTCCTAGGTCAACTTGTTCTTGTTTAATAGCACTTTTTGCATGTTTGGTCACCAATTCATTGCTTGCTATTCCTACATGCTCTGGGATCCATGGTATTATTATAGTTATATCCAATTGTGCCAGCTCAGTTGTTAGCAATAATATTTCATTAAGAATATCATTTTTCCTGTCAGACTTACCACTGTAAATTGCCTGCAGCCCTCATAAGGATTCAGACAGGAAGGCCACGGCATCTGGCCACACATCTAAAACCCAGTTTAGTGCTAGTATAATCCCTGTTAGCTCAGCCATAAAGAGAGCTACAGAGTTAGACTTATGGCTTTCTTGAGTCCCATTGAAGACATGCTGAAAGTTGTTCCCTGTACCTTCCTCTTTGGAGCCATCTGTACATGTTTGGCAATAGTGTCCCCACTTATCACAAATATATTGATTTGCTATATCTTGTCTATTTATCAGTCTTCTCCTTTTATTTATTTCATTATATAATTCCATGTCTATCTTGAAGAGGGTTGGGGATGGTTTCCTGTAGTACAGTATTTTCTCATGGTTATAGATTTTGGTCTCTTTCAATCCTTTCTTTTCATTAAGATCTTTATCTATTTCTGTACCCTATTTACCTGGGAATTTTGATTTTTTTTGTCCTATTCAGCCTTCATTTAATACTCACCAATCATTATATATGTGCTTCATGCCGCCATCTTCACGATTTCCAAGTACTTTGGCTCAAGAGATTAAGTCTAGGAGCTCATTCTAAGAGTGATAGGCATTTCACCAGCTGGTATCTGTAACACACTCAGACACACAGTAATGAAGGGACGACATACAGCATGAAAGGCCTGTACTTGGCTATAGTCGAGTTTTCTCAGATTTGTGTTCACTGGTGATCCAAAAGCTTATGAATAAGCTAAACCCAATTAACACCACTTTAGTTCTGAATGAGAATGTCCACAGAGGGGTTCAATGCAGTTTAACTAATCCACGTTTAATTCCTACCTTTTTGTTATAACTTGGATTAATTTACCTGAGTGTCTCCTAAGATAATTTTACTTTGTGGATGACTTTCTATTAACTGTGTATAGTTGCCTTTTCCAAGTACAAGCATTTGTGGTTCCTGCCTATCGTCCAATCACATTTCTAATTAGTAATGGATTATCAGCACTGGAAACCGAGTAAGCCCGTAAATGATGGGCTGGTAAAATTTTCACCGCTACATAAAATATCACTGGGCATATCAGCAAATGTCTAATGTTACCTTTCAGAAAGAGCTCTTCTCTGACAACAGAGTCCCAGCCCAGATTTTTTTTATCTCTAATGGATTTTTTGCTGGTTAAAATTTTAATTCATTTCTCTACCTAGCTAGGGCTAGAGCTAGAGGAAACACTCATTTTCCTTGCAGAAGTTCACTTGACCTCCATTCAGCTCAGCAAACTGATCTTTCCAAAATAACCTAACTGCAAAAGTAGATTGTGAGAATTCCAAAATTCCAAATTGCTTATTGCCATTAGTAAGAGCTACAACAGATCTCACTTACCAGACTCCATTTTCAACAGCAGTGTGAAGCTTTCTGTAAAAAAATAATATTCTTCTTCAGGAAAAAGGATCTGTACAATTAAAAAAGGATCAGATGCAAAACAATTGCATCAGGAAATTTCTAGGGAAAGCATTAAAGCAAACCCTTTTTCCAGGCCAGGAAACATGGACTTTCATTGCCACAAGGGAACTGATGAGGTGCTAATCTATGTTGTTTCCCCCCTATTTCTGCATTCACTGGCTGCAAGATCCTCATCAACAGAACACAGCACTCCTTTCTCTTTTCCAAAAACTAATTAGTTGCAGAGTCCCTAATATATGTTCACTGTACTGCTTTACTCATTATTAATAAAGACTTGGCAACTCTTTTTTGAAAATGAGTTATTCTAAACAGAAAATTAATAGATTGAATATGTTTAAGAGGAAGTATCTTAATAATAAAAGCTTGAATATGCCCATAACCAGCACTTCTATTATTCTGTAGTAATGATGATACATTGCCAGCACCTTTTCCATTGCCTTCCTCTGACACGTGGAGCTATGCTGCACAGTGTGGACGCAGCCTGCTGTTCACTGTGGCGTGTAGCTATGCATACTGCACTACTGCAAGTGTAGACAAGGCCTCGTTCCTTATAAATTGTCTGGTGGCGAATTCCTGCGGCACATAGACATCAGTGACATCCTGCTTCAGTTCCAGTAGGTCGCTTTGGATTGAGACGGTGCCGGTCAGGGGCATGAAAGATCTCCTGCGGGGCTTGGTTCTCCTTTTTTTTCATGACAGTCCTGTCCATGGCTTTTGATACAATTGACACAATGGTTCATCGTAGGGCTTTTCCTAGTGCATCTTCAATGCTTGCAGCCTGTTCAGAATGCAGCAGCACACTCGCTCACTGCTTTAAGCCACCATGATTACATTACACCTGCAGGCACTCTTTGCTCTGGTTGCCCATGACCTGGCTTATTGCCTTTAAAGCCCTAATTCTTCAAGCTGCTCCATGTGTGTGGACCCCATCTGGGCACATGGGTCATCTTTCTAAATGAAGCAGCTTGTAGGACTAAGGCCTCAGTAGGCACTGTGGTTTGTTAAACAGTATAGCCTCAAGCTAGTCCTCCATTTTGCATCTTGTCCTGTAGAGGGAGTAGGACACCACCCTGACTGTAGGGATCTGCCAGCACATCTGAGATCAACTAGAGATATTACCTTTGCTGTGATGACTCCTCATGGGTAGAATTTGCTCCCACAACATCCATTCATCTTCTTCTTTGTCACATTAGAAACTTACTTTAAATATCATTTACCGGGTTCTTTATAACCATCCATCTCTTCCCCACCTGTTTTTTTAATGAACAGGTTCATTACAGCTAGAAAGAACCATTATGATCATCTAGTCTGATTTCCTGCATATTACAGGCCATAGAATATCACCCAATATTTCCTACAGCTTGTGAATCAAAAGACTCACGCTGTGTTTATTAACTTTATTTAAGGTTTTTATGAGGATGAATTTTTAAAAAAACAATAATTGCATGTCTTCATTTTAGAATGATTTTTAAAGTATGTCACTGACGGCCCAAAATATTTCTGAAAAACACACAATATAAGGTCATCATCATTTATTATTTTATTTCTATAGCAAGTTGCAATACATTCTATTTAAGTCACTTTTGGGGATTTGGGTAACTGTGAAAATAAGGGGGAAAGAGAACCTTTGACCCCAGAATTTAAACACACACACCACATGTACATGCTCCCTTTATTCTGTCAGATTTCTCCATTGATTTTCATTAAGGCCAATAGGCGTTTATATGCTTCAATGGTGTTTTTACTAAGGACTAGATTTTGGGTTGGACTGTGAGTCAATGCAGAGATGTAAGGGGCAATAAGTATATGCATAGGTTATTTAAACCTTGGATGCATGTGTGCAGGATAAATGGGCACTGCATACCTGCTACTTCCTTTCCTCCAGAGCAGGTGGATAGGGAGTGGGATGGGAAGAGCAAGGTATGGGTACAGCTGAGCCTGTGTGAAGGGGGTAGTAATTTGATGCTGGCATAAACTAGTACCAAATTACTAACCCCCGGGGCAAAGGGGTACCAGGAACAATTGTGGTTATCTGCGATGCTCCAATAGCACTGCAGTGATGCTCCAGGCTTGACTATGGGTTGTGTCCTTGTGGAACAACCTAAGTTGGAAGAGAGAGAGCGACAGAGTCCAAAAATCCAAATACTGCAAAAGCTATAGCAAAAAGTTATATTTCAACAGGCAAAAATATCTAATTCTATCATTTCACTTAGAGCCTGATCCTCCAGCTGTAACTCAGACTAAACTCCCCATTAACTTTAATGCCTGTTGTAAATCTAACCTATCTTTTAAATGTTGACAAGTGGATTTGCAATTACCAATTTGCCATTTTAAAGAAAACATGTAAAATGATGATCCTAGCTACACAATGTGTTTTCAAGGTCCCTTAATTATTGTCATTTGCCATGTTTTAACATCCTTGCTAATCTTGCCGAGAATGACTTAGCACAACACTAGAAGAGACAGTCTTCAGTATTCTTCTGGTCTATGCTTCTGTTAGAATTGTGTGAAAAATAGTATTTTTTTTCCTCTTGCCTTTTTCTTTGCTTATTGGGCTTGGATGAGAACACAATCTGAAAAAAAATGTACAATTGTCACAGTAAAGAATTGTGATAAGAAAGACGAGAAGGGTATAACAGTAACACACTTTTATGGTAAACTTAAATGTGTGTGGTCAGAATTTTCCTTAGCTGGAGATCCACATAGATATTGAAGAACCACTGTACTGTATTTGCCTTTTCTGGTGTACTGACTTTGTATGAATTTACTAATCAGGATGATATAAACCCCCACACACAAACAAGATGGAAGCAAATCATACTCAAATGCATGCAAAAAACCAAAGCTGGAATACTGGAAAGGGTAGAATCAGCACCCTGAATCTCCTCTTGGTCTACTGAAAAACAACTGAGTATAATGAAAGAATTTTTCAGATTTGTGTAGAAACTTCTTGGTGATAGCACGTTGCTTTTAGAATCAGTGAAATCATTCTGCACATGATAATCAAGTGCTCTACAGACATGTAATCTTTAAACCCTGTTTTAAAAGACATTATGATGTTTTAAACTTACCATTTGAAAAATATTCCATTGTATACATTGCTGCTCCATAAGTACAAATTTTTAGCATGTTAAAAACAGGCTGCTAAAGAAATTGACATATTTGGGTATATAAAAGTCCTCTGAACAGTAATTGTGAAAAATCCAGAAGAATTGGAATAGTTTCCTATATAAGAAAAATATAGCCTGACTTGTCTGTAACTGGCAGTGCTGACAAATGGTGTCAATAAATGGGAACTCTCTCTCTCTTTTGCAAAAAGTGAGTGTTCTAAACCTACTACACCAGCTGGCTGATCTGTACTAAAGGGAGGTTCTCTAATGGTGAAATTCACTCCTATGCAGAGGGCCAACACCAAGCCATTGTGGGACTTAAATTCACCCAAAGAGCACATTATAATGCAATTGTGCTTAAACATGTTGTGACACACAGACCTCATGGCACAGTTTATCTTGTTCTTTGCAAACAAATCTCTACTCAGACTGACAAACTCACTACAGCAAACACATCTTACAAGACATTTATCCATAAAGAGTAACATGGAAGGTGTATACAGAAAGCTCATAACTTGTCCAGATTCATAATCACTGTGAGAGGTAGGTATGGATAATATTGAAGGAATAATGTATTTATATTGAAAGTATTCTCTATGGGCTTAGAGTAAAAATTAGACACCAGGAGTTGTGTGTCCTGGTAATAACACATTTGGGCAAGGGTGAGCTGTCACTGCATCCTGTTTAGCCACTGAGGTAATGCAAGGCTCAATTATCTAGCCTTGCTCCCTCCCAAGACTATCAATGGAAAACAAGCAGAGACAACTACAAACAATCAAAACCACAGTGGAGATGAAAAAAGAACATTACAACAAGGTAGGTGTTCGCCCTATCTGTGACTAGGAAAGGTTGTGTTCAATATAACACAAAGGCCAGAGAAGCATTCTGTATCCAGTCACTGATTAAACCCCTTCAGAAGCAGGGGGCTATCATCAATGTATGGATCCTGGTTCTTGTGAAAACAGCTGGCTCAGCAACAGATTAAAATGGGGGGGGACCTATTACATAATATAGGATAGAACTATCAACAAGTGTAGATCCATATTCACAATTTTGTGTTGTAAACAGTTGTTTCCCATCGCTTCTTATTAAATCTTTATTCTTTCTTAAATAAACCTATTTCTGTCTTATTATAACTGCTCACAAGTACTGTGTGGTTTACAGGAGCAGTGCCTTGAGGTGAAATTATTAAACTGGGTACAATGCACCTTTATGTGCAGAGGATCCGGAATTTCTGTGAGTTGCCAGTGTCAGGGGCTGGCTTTCACAGGGGGACACTTCAGATGGACTCAAGAACTGGGGTGCACTTATGTTAACCTGCAAGTCGAAGTTATGGCTGTCATAACCCAGAAGGAAGTGCTTGAGTAGCCTGAAGGGTTGGTGGTGCTAAGGAGCTGACATCCAGGTACCACAAGGAAGATTTCCTCTTGCTGGAAGAAGGAATAACAAGATGACTCTCAGAGTTGGGTGTCCTGAGAATTGTCACACATGTATTAACTAACATGATTCTAAATGCAGACCAGGAACAAGCATTTTAGAACACTAACACATGATAAAATATGATCACAAACAGTGGTGTAGCAAGCACTAAATGAGAGGCACCCAAGAGGAAACAAAAATGTTTGCAAGATTTACAATGAAACAAAAAAACCGAATTTTGTCCTCATCCTACACCAAAGCAAGTCAGGCTGTTTCCATCTCATCCTCCTGTCCCTTAGTGCGATGTTAGAGTTTAATATTTTTCTCTTTCATAAGTCCAGTACATTAAAAAAAGGAAAAAGATTGTTTTCAACATTCTGGTATCAGTAGGGAAACAAACCCTTGATAAAAGGGACAAACAGGAACCCCACACCTGACAACAATGAAGAATCTTAGTTTCAAACATCACACAATTGGCTGACACCCTTTTTTTTTTTAACGGGCCAGCAGCTGCGTGACTCATTTATATATGTTTTGCCTGCCTTAGCACTAACAGGACGGTGTAAATAGGAAGTGATGAGGAAAATCAATGTAGGGCAAACACATTTTTTTCAAGGCTGTAACAGGAAGAGATAGGAAGCCCAGGAAGATACTTGATAGATATTCAACTCTGTAAAAAAGAGGAAGTAACATGTTTAAAGCACTACGCTTGTTATTTTGAGTTGCTGAACGGAAACGGGATACAGCACAGAAAGGATGCAGATAGAATGCATTTTGTTGCATAGCAACCCAGGGGATAGGAGCTCCTGTATATAACTGAAGATAATCTGCTGGTATGAGAGAGAGAGAGAGAGAGAGAGAGAGAGACGTTTAAAAGGGAAAAGAAAAAAAATGTGTAATGTTGAAGAAGGAAGTTTGTATACAATATACATTTCCTAAAGGTTCTTTTACAGAGCTAAATTCTCCCCTGGTATAAGTAGGCTGAATGCTATTAACCTCATTGCACCTACTTACACCAGGGCTTAATTGGCTTCATAAAAGGACCTTTAATACCAATATAAGTGTATACAAATTGCCTTCTTCAGTATCCTTATTTGTTTTATATGAACCCAGTTCCCATCCAGGCTGAATTTGGTTCTATAAGAGCATAGTGCCAATGGGATCAGTGAAATGCAGCCCTTTACACCACAGTCAGATTTGGTCCTCTTTTCTTTTCAACAATATTTGATGTTGAACTGGATGAATTGGCAGTGTGAGCAAGTGCTAGCTTCCCACTCCGCCATTCCATTTACCTCCATTCAGACCTTGAACACATCACCCTGTAATAGTAGTTGTATGTGAATTTTGTGACTGCCAGTCTTCTAAAACCATGTAGCAGTGATTTTCTGACATCAGCAAATATGCTTTGTGGCATTAGACTGAGATAATACCAGACTCATTTCACTTGTGTCCCAAGTCAAACTTGAACCCATGCTTCCTGAAATAAATGGAGAATGCTTCCCAATGCACCACACTTCTAATCAATTCATAGTGACAGACTGACATTAAAAGAAAAGGAAAAAAAAAAAAAGAAACATTCTGGAAAAAAGTACTAAGTGGGTTGGTGTGTCCATGCAAGTGCAGTGACAAGGAAATAAAACATTAAAACAGGGAAGAAGATTAAAGGTCCAGTGGTCCAGTGATCAACGGTCTAGTGAGTTTTCAGATACAGAGGCAACCTCAAGCAAAAATGCCATGGAATACTGGAACTTGCTGCTGTTGGTACTATGTCTAAAGAAATGTTTCTCCTGAGGTTTGTTAAAAATTATGTATCCACCTACAAACATTTTGCCCATAGTTGACATAAAAATCCTACTAATCAAAATAACATCACTTAGATAGTGCAACAATGAGCCAACATTTGATGCAGAAAAAAAGCAGTTTAAAACCAAACTAGATATAGATATTTTAAATGGGTCATATGTGGCACTTAGTCTGGTAAACATTTGATACTCTTGTTGCACTTCAAGAAAAAAATTCCAAACACTGAGGTCAAAATTTGCAAAGTTGGAGTACTATTCTTAGGCAAATAAATCCATATTTAAGCTCATGAATAACTGGTCTGATTTTCAAAATCCACAGCTCAGCCTGCCAAATGCCTGTACGTTGATTTAGACGTTTAGCTTTAGGCATACAAGTATGAAAAAAATGGCCACCGTTCTTTACATTTCTAATAAATGAACAGTATATTTATCAGACATAAGCCCACAACCATCCAACTAAAAGTGTGCAAAATTTCTAATACAAAGTTGAAAATGACACAATTAAAAAAAATTATGAATTTAATGGGCCTATAGTTAGTAAAAATTTGCTACAAGCATATAGCAGAACTGGCTCTATATTTTGAAAAGATATTGCTAAGTTATATGCATTGTAAAGCTGTAACGTGTTATTCAGAAGAGAAAATAGATCAGTTTTCAAGCAAAAATGTCTGTTTCTAACAAATATGACTTTTGCATTAAAACCATGGCAGCAGTGTGCATTTTCAAAGTGGACAACAGCATTTTGTTGAAAATTGGAATAAAGCAAAATTCGAGTGGTATAAAATTCTGTAAATTAAATGGTGACAATTTTTATGCAAGCTTTCATGAAACAAAACTTGGGATTTTTGTGTAACCTTGCACATGGCAACAAAGTGAACAGCTCTAAAAAGAGGCGGGTCTGTAGCATGACGAACAGCCTAAATAAAATCATTCTAGGAAATAACGACCCCAGAAACATCACAGATAATACCATCAAAACAGCTCTCCAAACACGTGAACATTGTATTCAGTGCATTTGGTGTATACTTGAAATTTTGTCTGTCAACTAACAGCACCAGCATGGTAGGAAGTCTACAAGGGTGGGAACAAGTTTATTTCCTCATGCTTTGACTAGAATAGGCAAGATGGGAATGAAGAGGGTTATTCCTACACTGATTAGCCCCCTTATTGGCACTCTTATCAGAGGCCATTGATAGGCTGAGCATGGAGACTGAACTCCTCTCTTGTTGCCAGATGATGAAGCCTCTGGGTCTGGGTTCTGATACAATGGTGAAATCCTGGCCCCCTTGCGGTCAATGGGAATTTTGCCATTCATTTTAGTTTGGCCAACATTTCACCCTATATGAATATGTTAGTGACTAGCTGTCACACAGTGGCTGGCCCTTTCAGGGGAGTTGGGTCCCAACTGTCACACATCTCCGCAGGTGGTAAGAATGATTCAATGTCACATACCAGGCATGTCATGTGGCTAAATCAGGCCTTCCAGGGGAGAAGAGGAGATAAAGCAGAAGCCTGTGGAGTGCAGAACAGGAGAGCCGGAAAGACTCCAGGTAGAAAGTCTTGAGAGCTGCTTGATAGGGAGCAGAAGGGCTATATGAGCAGCTCTGCACACAGACTCTGCTTAGCTCTCAGGCACAGTACCAGCTAGAGAAGCTGGAGCGTAGGGTGAAGGAAAGCCTCAGCAGGGAGTTCAGTTTCCCTATGAACTCTGTTGTGTAATAAATCAGACCCAAATAAGGTGTGTTGTTTGACACATGAAAGCCTATGCGAAGTTAGGATTCAAGAGGAAGAAACCACGGCAGCAGCTGACCCAATACAGCAGACCAGGAAGGTGACCCTGTTACACTAGGCATCATGAAAGTTTTCAGGTTGACAGCCCAGCAGCCCACTGACCACTATAAGCTTCCATAATCAGCCCCACCAATGTTGCCCAACTCGGATCTGGATGGACCTTTTTTCCTGGACCTGCCAGAATTGCCATTTATTTATTGCCTGGCCTTTCTGACATAGGCTGTGAACTATGACAAATTAATTTGTGCTGGTGATGTTTTGACCGTTAATCAAGAGACTTTAAAAGAATGCACACAGCTAACTAGAATCAAGTTCATGCCAGGGGTGCAAGTCCCTTCAGTTTTGGAAATACTGAGCCAAATTGTGCCTGACAGGCACTAGTCCAAGCTGGGGGTGAATGGAGCTGTACTGCCCCAGCGGGAGCTCTAGGAGAGAGTGTTACTCATGTGGCATATAAAAGGAGCACATATGCCACAGCGTCCCTTATGCTGGTGTAGTGTTCACCCCTCTGTGTGCCTTGGCCAGTGTGGCTATGGCCTTGACTCCACCCAATCACCTTCTGTCCCAATTGGAGTAGGTTGCCTCCTTTTGGCCAATAGCAAGGAACAGCCCTTGCATTTCCCTGAATGCAGGAATGATGATTGTGCTAAGCCATTGTACAAGAACTATGGGTGCACAAAATGCTCTTTGCACACTCCTTCCACTCTGCACAGCCATGCAAGCTTCAGGCACACTTGATCACAGCATGGGAGAAGGTGAAGCAGAACAGCGGTCCTTGTTTCCAGCATTCCATTTTTCCCTTCTTTCTCTAATACTGTGTGATAAGGCCATTTCAAATGAGCTTACAGTCATTTTCAGAGTCATCCAGTGTGTAATTGTTGAGGAGATGACTGTTATAACTGTCATTTCAAATTTATGGCCATGTACAGTGCTACTCTGACTGGCTCCTAGTAACATTACAATGTTCACTTTGATTGTATTAGTCATTATCTGGTAATGTGTGCACATGGGACTAGCTGTGGCCTGACGTGGTCTGTTCTGCTTCTTTCATAGCCAATCCTGGAGCTTTAATATGCTACCTGTTCTGCTGGCAAGCACCTCTCCTTCAGAGTGAATGCCACTGAATAAAGCTGAGTTTCTGTTCTGTAAAAGAACTATCAACTCCCATCAGGTGCATTCCCAGGTAGAAAACAGGGAAGTGTCTTATGGATATTTAGGACAACTGTGAATATTCAATAAGCAGTTGTGGACAAGTTAATTAAATCTCCCAGCAGGAGAGTGGTGGAATAGCTGGTATGTGGCCACCTCTATGTAAAATGCCACATAGATCCTATGACAAGGCTGTCAAGGAAAATAAAGATAACCTTGAAATAAGTCTTGCTGGAGCAAGTGAGGTTCATCAGCATCAGCATGCAGTTCATCTAAGAGAAGGAAAACTTTGATTTCAAACCAGAGGTGTCAGGCTTGGACAACAACCTGTAAAGTTCATCCAATAGCTATGCTCCTGTGAACTGATGTCCATGTCAAGAGAACACCAAGGGCTAAGGTGCACCCCACAAACTATGTACAACAGCCTTACCTGACTGTTCCTACTGGGCTAGGACTGCTAAAGTTAAAGAAGTGAGTGAGTAAACAGATATGCATGTTGGAACACAAAAATGTTGACTGGAAGAAGTTTAGAACTAGGTGAGGTCTTAAGGAGAAGAGTAAACATGATTTGTGCACAGGAGACCAAACGGAAAAAGCCAAGATGCTGGTAGAAGGATAAAAAAATCTACTACCTGGGGAGGTCGACCTCCTGAAATAGTGTTGGAGTTATCCAGAGGCATGTGATAGAGATTACAAGAATGTCAGATCAACTGATAAGCATTAAGCTGTGCTGGGAAGAGTACAGTTGTGGACAAGTTGATGAAATCTCTCAGCAGGAGAGTGGTATCCATACAGTAAATGGGAATGCACCACAGCTGGTGGAATAAAAGGTAACTTTCAGAAAAATGGCAGGCCAGTGGCTTGAGAAGTGATATGACTGAAAACAGGAGGCCAAAAGAAGTAGTGTGACAGCTAAAAGTATGGCCTGTGATGAGCTATATACCTGAGGAGGTTATGAGTGAGAAATGATCATCTAAAGCAGGGGCGGGCAAACTTTTTGGCTTGAGGGCCGCATCAGGTTTCATAAATTGTATGGAGGGCTGGTTAGGGGAGGGGGTCATGGCCCAGCCCCCACCTCCTATCTGCCCCCCCCCAGGACTCCTGCATGATCCAACTCCCCTGTTCCCTAACACCCTCCCCTCCAGGACCCCTGTCCCATCCACACACCCCGCTCCCTGTCTCCTGATTGCCCCCGGATCTCCACTGCCCCATCCAATCCCTCCTGTCATTCCTAATGGCCCCCCCGGACCTCTGCCGCATCCAACCACCCCTTCTCCCTATCCCCTGACTGCCCCCAGAACCCCTGCCCCTGACTGTCCCCTGCTGCCCCATCCAATCCCCCCTCCTTCCTGACTGTGCCCCCAGGACCCCTGCCCCCATTCAACCCCCTCTTTCCCCCCCTGACCACCATCCACACCCACACCCCCTGACCACCACCTTGAACTCCCCTGCCCTCTATCCAACCCCCCCTGCTCTGTGTCCCCTTACCATGCTGCCTAGAGCACCGGTGTCTGGCGGCACTACAGCTGCACCGCCCAGCTGGAGCCAGGCCATGTTGCCACCACCATGCAGCACAGAGACCAGGTCAGGCTGGGCTCTGCAGCTGCGCTGCCCCAGGAGCTCACAACCCCGTGGTCAAGAGCATTGCTCTGGCGGTGGAGTGAGCGAGCTGAGGTTGCAGGGTGGGGGTCGAGGGTTAGTCTCCCAGGCCAAGAGCTTGGGGGCCGGGCAGGACGGTTCTGTAGGCCGGATGTGGCCCGTGGGCCATAGTTTGCCCACCTCTGATCTAAAGACTCACTAAGACAAAAGAGAAAATGACAAGGCATGTGCTTACATTGGAAAATGAGTACAGTATTTTGCAAACAAATAGTGAATCAATGAACAAAGTTTGGCGTGATGATTTTTGACTTTAGTGAGGCTTTTGATACTGTCTCACATGACCTTCTCATAAACAAACTAGGAAAATACAACCTAGATGTGGCTATTATAAGGTGGCTGCATAGCTAGTTGGAAAATTGTTCCCAACGAGTAGTTATCAGTGGTTCACAGTCATGTTGGAAGGGCATAACAAGTGGGGTCCCATAGGGATCAGTTCTGGGTCCAGTTCTGTTCAATATCTTCATCAATGATTTAGATAATGGCCTAGAGTCATGGTTATAAAGTCTGCGGATGATTCCAAGTTGGGAGGAGTTGCAATTGTTTTGGAAGATAGTATTAAAATTCAAAATGATGTGGACAAACTGAAGAAACGGTCTGAAGTAAATAGGATGAAATTCAATAAGGACAAATGCAAAGTACTCCACTTAGGAAGGAACAAATCAGTTGCACAAATACTAATGGAAACGACTGCCTAGGAAGGAGTACTGCAGAAAGGGATCTGGGGGTCATAGTGGATCACAAGCTAAATATCAGTCAACGGTGTAACGCTGTTGCAAAAAAAGAAAACATCATTCTGGAATGTATTAGAAGGAGTGCTGTAAGCTAGACACAAGAAGTAATTCTTATGCTCTACTCCATGCTAATTAGGCCTCAACTGGAGTATTGTGTCCAGTTCTGGGCTCCACATTTCAGGAAAGATGTGGACAAATTGGAGAAAGTCCAGAGAAGAGCAACAAAAATGATTAAAGGTCTAGAAAACATGACCTGTGAGGGAAGATTGAAAAAGTTGGGTTTGTTTAGTGTGGAGAAGAGAAAACTGACAGGGGACATGATAACAGTTTTCAAGTAGATAAAAGGTTGTTACAAGGAGAAGGGAGGAAAATTGTTCTTCTTGACCTCTGAGGATAGGACAAGAAGTAATGAGCTTAAATTGCAGCAAGGGCGGTTTAGGTTGGACATTAGGAAAAACCTCCTAAATGTCAGAGTGATTAAGCACTGGAATAAATTGCCTAGGGAGGTAGGGAATCTCCATTATTGGGGACTTTTAAGAGCAGGTTGGACAAACACCTGTCAGGGATAGTCTAGATAATACTTGGTCTTATATATGACTACATATAGATTATATATAGGAGGAAGACATTGCAGAGGCACTTAGGACAATGAAAAAGGAGATAGCATCTGTGCCAGATAATTTGGATGAGCTGAAGTCACTGGGAAGGGAAGGCATCAAGTATCTACAAGTCCATTCAATTATATGCTTAAGAACGAGAAAATGCCGGATGAATGACATAAAAAACTTTATAGTGCCTATTTTCACACATAAGGAGATATTACACTGTGTCCTAAGTATAATCTAATGTAGCCAACATCACATGCTATAAAAGTATGGGAGAAAATTATTGAAAGGTGTCTGCATGAAGTATTTGAAATTTGGAACGATCAGTATGGATTCATTTTAGGAAGGAACATAACTAATGCCATATTTGGCTTATGAATCCTCATGTAGAATTTCAGAGAAAAAGAGACAGCAGCAAGGCATGGGCTTTGTGGACTGGAGTAGGCATAAGGATCATGTGCCAAGAGAATTAGTTTGGTGCAGTTTGCGATGGAGAGGTATGACAGAAGGATATGTCCATCTTATCCAGAATATGCATGATGGAGTGACTACCATAGTCAAAACTAATAGAGAATTTCCAGTAAATGTTGGCCTGCATTAGGAGTCTTTACTGAGCCCTTTTTTATTTGCAATTGTCATGGAGGTGATAAGTGAGAATATACAAAGAGAGCCAGCTTGGAACATGCTGTTTGCTAGTAGACCCTGCAAGTCAACTTTAAACAGTGTCAACATAGTTTTGAGCAGACTAGACTTAGAATGAACGATAGGGAGATAAAGGCTATGATAATTGAGGGAGATGGCCTCACTATAAAGCAAGGGTAGGCAACCTTTGGCATGCACGCCAAAGGTGGCACGCAAGCTGAATGTCAGTGGCATTCATACTGCCCGGGTCCTGGCCACCAGTCTGGCGGTGGGGCTCTACATTTTAATTTAATTTTAAATGAAGCTTCTTAAACATTTTAAAAACTTTATTTACTTTACATACAACAATAGTTTAGTTATATATTATAGACTTATAGAAAGAGACCTTGTAAAAAACATTAAAATGTTTTACTGGCACACAGAACTTTAAATTAGAGTGAATAAATGAAGACTTGGCACACCACTTCTGAAAGCTTGCCGACCCTTGCTATAAAGGATATCACAGTCCGAGACCTCAGAAAAGTGAAATAATTTAAATACCTAGGATTAGTACTTGTTGACTATGGTGCCCTTCTGAGTGATGTCCAGCATCATACTAATGCTGCTTGGTACAAATGGTGGTAGCTGACTCCAGTTCTTTGTGACAAGAACATACCAATAAAGTTAAAAGGCAGGAAGTATACAAAACTGTAATTTAACCCCTCCTAATGTACAGAACAGAATTGAACCAGCCACTAGGAAAAAAATTCAATTTGTTCTCCACCTTGGAAATGAAGATGTTCAGGTGGTCAAATGGTAGGATACTCCATGTTAGGAAACAAAATGAAGTTGGAAGAGGCCTAATGTGGGTTGCTCCAATTGAGGACAAGTTGAGGGAGGTTAAGCTATGTTGGTATGGGCCTATCCAGCAGAGACCTGAGAGCTATATTGGTAGGATGCTCTTGCAACGATCACGGATGCAAGATGATCGGACAGAGACCAAAGTCTTGGTAAACGATGCAGTTATCAGTGGACTTCAGAGAGACCAATCTGTACAACAGCCTGGCATATGATCATGAGTTTTGGAAGAAGGCTGTAAAAGTCACAAATCCCAAATAGGGAAGTGACAGGAAAGAAGAAGGTTGAGTTTCTGTATACAGAACAGGTGAGATTTTTGAGGATCAAGGATGTTAGGCCATTGGGCTAACACCAGCAACAGGTAGGTGATGATGTGATCAAGTAGCTAGGATATTAGCATAGAAGCCAGAAGACCTGCGTTCTATTCCTGGCTCTGTAACTAACTAACCTACTGTGTGACCTTGAGCAAGTTATTTCACTGCTGTTTCTCTCTTCCCACTCTTTAGCCTGTAAGCTCTTTAAGCCAGAGCCAGCCTCTCACAATGCATTTGTATAGCACCTAGCACTCCAGGCACTGTTATAATACAAATACAGTAGTAAAACAATCTGTTTACATTAGGCATATGAGATAAATCTTAACCTTATGCTACAAACATATAACATTACTAAAATGTTATGATTTGAACTAACAGCAAAGTTAACTCAGCCATGTTGCCAGCCTACATATTTTACCAGCATAAACATTAACATACATATTTGAAGAGCCACCTAGCAATTTAAGGTCCATATAACATGAATATGTGGAGGTTACTATAGTATTTGGGATGAAATCCTGACTCCATTGAAATCAATGACAAAACTCCCTTTGACTTCAGTAGGGCTAGTATTTCATCCCTTAATTTTAAAATGTCCTGCCTTTTGAGTGTTTATATTTGAATGTTGAACAGTTCAGTGACCATATGATTTGGGTTTTTCATTTCCTAATTTTTCAAAAAAAGGCAATGAAAGTGTTCAGAGCTGTTAGGCTTAAGGAATTTACCAGCAACCATTGGAGCTAGATGTACCTTCAATTGCTTCTGTTGCTCCACCTCCCAAAAGGGTTTCTCCAATGTGCAGCCTCAGGCTCCACCAGCTTTCTGCCACCTTTTCCTCTAGCGTTTGGGAAGGAGGAGAAAATGTGTCCATCCCTCATTGGTAGCACCAGATGCCTTCCATGGAGCAGGGCCAGAACTAGAGAGGGCCCAGAAACTATGCAACATCACAGGGCTTCTCTGTGCGTGCCCCTTGACCCATGCAGATTCCCAAAGCTGCTGAGCTTTAGAGCCAGATCCAAAGTTTCTGATAAAAATACAGAGGAAATAGTGATTGGGGAACCTTATCATATTTCCTGGACCTATGCAGGTATTTTCACAAAAGATCACTAACTGGACCTCAGGCTTTTACCCACTATTATTACTGTTGGTGGCTGAATGATTTATAAAATCCACTTCACACATACTGAATGCTGTACAGCTTCACTATCAAACAATCAACAAAGCCCCATCATAAATGAAACCTAATTAATGAGAAGTTATTTAAAAATCAGTGTATTTTTAAATAATTAATTAACATTAATAAGAACAGTAGTGTAAATTCTTTAAAATTCAATTGCACTTTGGTTTTAAGTACATAAAATACTTCAACTGCCATAGTCTAATTATCCATCTGTGATCATTTTTTTTGAGTGCATCTCCATACCAGCAGCTCATTTTAAAATGACAGAGAACAGCTAGTTGAAATACCTGTTACATAAGCTATCATAATACCAGTGGCATAAGCCACTCTCTAAGGCTATATCTATACCACAGATCATATGCTGGCATAGCATTTTAGTGTAGATGCAGCCTGCATTGTCAGAAGTTTTTCTGTCAGTCTAAGAACTTCACCTCCACAGACAGGATTACCTACATTGACAGAAGTCTTCTCCATCGACAGAGCTGTGTCTCCACTGAGGGTTTTGTCCACATAGCTGTCAGTCAGGCGTGTGTTTTCTTCATATCCCTAACTAACAAAAGTATGCTGACATAACTTTTATGTGTAGACCAAGCCTAACTAATTGAGGATAGGATAAAGCTTTCCCTGGGAGAAGGTTATCCCACGACTGCACAATGCAAAGAGTTGCTTGCATCTTCTTCTGAAGCCGCAAGCATTAGTCACTTTCTGAGTCAGGTTACTGGGCCAGATGGACCACTGCTCTGATGCAGAATAGCAATCCCTATTTTCTTAGACTAGTTCCTCACATTTCCACAATGTCAATAGAGGTGAGGAACAGTATCCTGTCCTGCCTTGCACCTGAAAAACATAGACTACATGACCCTAAAAGTATCTAACTCATCCCTCTCATACACAAAATGACATGATTACTGGGTAAGGAAAGATTATCTGGAACAGAGATCGCCTAGTCTTCATAAAAGCTCATGAGCCATTTAAAATACTCTGAAAGTGTTCCATACTTTTACCCTGAAGCCCAGGCAATGAATGAAAAATATACAATTCACTGAGTCAATTCAGTACTAATATTTGCCTTACATTGCCTGAGCTTCTACTTCCATGCCTTTCTGAGAAGCAGAGTAATGTTTGACAGAGTCCTCCTACAGTGTACCATCTCATATATGTCACAATGTTTTCTCTTTAGACATTTAAAGGCATGTAAGGAGAATATTTTCCCCTTTAAAGACCATATAGTGAATAAGTAAATGGTCTAGGAGCTGTTATGACAAGAGTAATATGATTTTTACATAACTAAAAGTATGAAACCTTTTCAGAAGCACAATGAATAAGTTACATGGGACATCATATGGCATTTCCATACACAAGCAAAACTCCCACTGAAGTCACTGCATGACTAACTAAGGAAGTGCAGAATTGGTCCCAGAAGCTTTTATGACATTTCAATAGAACCCTCAGAGGTCAAGCCATTGGTCATTAATGCAAATATAGTTGTAATGGAAGCAATTCAAATGGACATCTGTTAAAGAAATAAGATTGTAAAAAATATTCTCTGTATGAAATAAAAAAGTGTAAAAGAGTATGTAGATACAGGAAAACTACATGTAATGTAATATCACATGCCAGACAAGGCCTCAATCCAGCAATGTGCTTAAATGTGCTTAATTTTAAGCATATAACTAGGCCCATTCAAGTTAGTAGGACTACTTATTCATTTAAGTTAAGCCTAGCCTTTAGTACTTTGTTGGAGCAGGGACTAAAAGTGAAGACATCCACAGTTAAAGTTTACAGTCCTCCCTGAACTCATCTGTAAGGTTCTTGGGAGGTTACGAGCCTACCCAGGGTGCTCTGCAAGAACGAGGCCCACACACACTGTGAGTTATTTGGCTTTAATGAAGGTAAAGTGACACACCCACAATGGGGACTCCTGGTCTTGCTGTCACGGAGGCAGGGAACCCAGCGCACCAAAGCTCGGCCTGGTGTGGAGTCCGAAGGCGGGATCGAAGCTTTGCAGCTATATATACCAAATGCAAAAACAGCTTATGCATAAACAAATAGGGGCTTTTCACAGGCAGTGTCCGCCCCTTGGCTTAAGGCCATACAAAGCGGTTCTTACCAGCTAAAAGTGGATTATGCTGGCGTGCCGTGTCCTACAGTGACCAGCTGCTGAGAAAGTGGAAATACCCTAGCTAGACCGTAACACAGTCTTCTGCGGTCCCCTACACCATCCCACTGTCCTTTTAGTGACTATATTCCAAGAGTCCCTACAATAGTCATGCACAAAAAGACGAATTAAGAGTCAGCCCTGCTTACTTGACATTATGTCAAACTTATATTAGCACAGTGCAACCAGAATATCTTTTAAAAGGCTAGAGAGATTTATTATTATTGATGAATTGTTATTATTAGATAAAAAGCTATGCCTTTAGGAAGAGGTTTAATAGACCAGAATTCTGACTAGGGTAATGTTTTTGATGAATTATAATGATAAGAGTTGTGTAAAAGTATCAAAGATTTGATTTTGCATGGGTATGTGAACATTTTTTCAAGTAAGTTCAGCATGAATTTAGATAAGATTATATGATTTTGCATTGTTTTCATGTTCAAATGGACCAAAAACCTAAAAAGCAAATCTCATCTGAAACCAGCACATTTAATCTGTTTTTGCATTGAAACTATGCTAATTTTGCATGATTTTAGAGCACCATCATATATTAAATCAGCCCAGATTCACTTGAAAGGATCATGAGTCTTTCCACACCTTTTGATAGACCTTCTCTGATGGCTGAGGGCTTATCAGAACCTGAATCATGGCAAGTTTCACATGGCATCAGGTTTTGTTGAGAACACATCACTCATCCACTCTAGTTATAAACCCCTTAAACATGGGCAAGGCAGGTGTAAATAGGCATAGCTCAGCTGAAGTCAGTGGAGCTATGTAAATTACACCAGTTGAGGATCTGGCCCACAGCATATAATAAATATGTGGCTGCAACCTGCGTATGACATGAACAGTACCGGTCTAGTAATCAACTGAAATAATTTTCCTGCTATTTGATGCTAAAATACATTTTCTGTACGCTGAAGGTGCATATTATATCTTGCAAAACATATTAGTATGTTTAATATGTTGAGAGAATACAATTGCAAAGTGATTCTTGCATCTGGCTTAATTGGAAAATGCATTAACCGTTATTATCTACTTACCAAAGTGCAGTTGCAGGGAAAAAAACTAAAAAATGGTAGCACTTGCAGAGGAAATGAGGCCTGTAGGATGACTGATGCTCTATGGATCCTTTTACTTTTCTGCATGTATAGAATAAATAAGAAAGCAAGTAATCAGAAATAGGATAGTTTTTTTAAAAATTCTAATATAACTCAATTTCCTTAACTACAAATAGAAAAGTATTTTAATTGCTAGCTGCTTTTTTGCACACTTTTCCATTAGGTATGTGTAAAGAGTTACATTAACAGCTCCATTAGTAACCCTTCAGTCATATAAATAACAGGGCAAAGAAGGTTTCAATAGTTTCTACATATGGAAACTTAAATGCAATTTATTAGCAGTGCTTATTTGATCACAAGGTAGGAACTTTGGCATTCCACACTGCCCTTCTCTAAGGCAGATCCTAAGGACTAGGCCCTTCTAATTTTCATACACATTTGGTGTTTGAGAAGAACACTGAAACGATTCTTAAAAATACTCCAGGATTTTTTCTTTAGCCAGATATTTTTCCAAAGTATTCTAGTCTCTTCAACCAACAAAAAAAGTCTACCATATCTATTACACACACTTTCACACACGCACACATACACAAAATAAAGGGAACATCAGTAAGCCTGCTGGAGGAAACCTGCTTCCAATAGATTAATATGAATGAAGACAATTACTGAACTCACAAAACATAATTAATATGCTGCCACATTTTGATGGTATTTTAGTCCATTGAGGCTACAAACAAATTGTTGTTTTGTATTCTGTTCTGAACTACATATCGATCCTGTGTTGTCTTGCATATGTATATTTAAAGAAGCATTTATACCATCCTATGCTTTTCTCCCAAAAAATCTCATGTTTGTTCAAATATGCAATCTACTTGTGTTAGAGGGAATCCTTTAAGTATTTCCCAAACCAGGAAGTTGCATCTCCATCTAAACGAGACTAATTAATAACTTAATGAAGAATTGCTTTCTAAAAGCAATGGGCTACCCAAAATTCCCAAATTTCTGAACTTTAGCTGTCTCTTTAAACATCCCATTCTACATTGGCCCTAAGCATTTTTGAGGAAATTGCTAGTGAGAACACTACAGGCATACCTGATTGCAGTGTTTGAACTGCCTGCTGTTAAGTTCTTTGCTTTAATGATTAAATTCTATATGGATACATTATTTAGCATGCCTATTGATTTAATAGCACAAAATCCATGTTTTTAAAATAACATCTTCGCCAGCTTCCATATTATCCACACTTTTCTCCATCACTAATGGGGTATCGAGACAACAAACAAAGGCTAACAATGAAGGCAGCACAAAAGCCCTTGTATGGTCCTTTAACAAATTTGTAATCACTAATTAAAAGTGAACATTTTGAGGGAACACTTCTGGAAGAATTGAAAGACACAGGGACTGATCAATGATAATGGAATATGGAGCCTTTCTTCTCTAGATCACTAGTTTGAATGCAGCCCATGTTGATATTAGCTGAAAGCTATGATCTGTTGGCTGTTTGGTGACCCACCCATGCACCATGAAGTGGTAGCCTGTGTTGAGTTTCTATTCACATCACATTCTGCATCACAGAAAACACTGTAAGCATTAGCACCACAAATGGCAGAAGAGACCGCTGGCCTGGCAACCAAATCAGCCTCATTTACTCAGAAAAATGATCTTTCTAGATCAAGAGATGAGGTATGAAACAGCTTGATGGGATGATGGAAAACTAAGTAGTTAATTCTCCAATATCATCAACCCAGAATATTCACATGCTCTAAAATCAGTTGTTATTTATTATTTCTATTATGATAGCATCTGGAGACCCAAGTGAAGGATCAGGAACCCACTGCACTAGGTGCTGTACAAGCAAACAACAAAAAAGACAGTATCTGACTCAGAGGCCTTACAACCAGACAACTAAACAGAGGCAGGAGGCCGGTTTGGAGAATGAGAAGAAAATAAAATGAACAGATTTTTAGCAAAAGTAAGCAGAAGTCTCAGTTAAAATATTTATTTTAAAAATCAGGCCTGATTGTGCTGCCACCAGTGTCAAGGACAACATTCCCATTGACTTGAAAGGGAAGGAACAGGTCCCAGCTATTTCTCATTCATATTTAGAGACAGTTTTTGTATGTATGTTTACAGTTTGTTTAGAAACTTGAAATGAGTGTTAATCCTGTGTAATGGCTGGTCTAGTCACAAGCACTTGGCTGCTGCTGTTTAATTTTGTTTTAATAATTATTTTGGGGGAGGAGGGGAGTGTTACTGAAGCATTTAAAACACACACTGAATTATCTGAAGATTTATCAGACATTCAAAGAGCAAATTCAAGTCATATTTTGAGACTGCCAGGCTTGGCATTGTCCCTTTTAAAACAAGAGGTGGGATAGATTTGATTGTGAAGCTAGTTTCTCTTCCATGTATTTACTTGGACGTTTGGCTATAGGATTTGGACTTGAAGACAAGTTTTTGTGAATGGTTCTCTTTGGGATTATCCTGCTTCCTTCCACCTTTTTCTTAACATTGCTCCTTACAGCAGGACATCCTGCATTTTAGGAATTCCAGTTTGTTATCTCAGTAGTTTTAAAAGCATTGTCTGAGTCATGAGTTTTCCTTTTGTCCTTAGCTGGCCAGTGTCAGCTTGGTAAGCAGCTGGCATCTGTCCTCCTCCATGTGTGTGTAATGTCACATTTTTCTTTCTCAAGCTGACATTTCACATGGACAAACTATGGTGAAGAGTCTGAATGGAGCAGAGCTCTCTATATGATAGATATAGTGTATAGGACACTCCACAGCAATAAAATGTTTCCCCTCAAAATATTAAAAGAAAGTTTAAAATTTCTTATTTCTTAGTATGGCAGTAGCATTGTACTGTATTCATTGACCCTCTTCTTCCTTCTCAAACAGCTCTGACTGATGGGACTTTTTATAGTGCCAAAAGAAAGCATTTTCTGCCATTCTACACAATCTCAATAGTGATATAAAATGTAGTTAACTTCAATACAGCCAGACATTTTTCCTTTTTTTCCCATGTTGACATCATAAACCAGAGAGTCCCTCTTGATACCTGATTAAATCAACATTATAGGACCTGATTTGTCTTAAAATCTGCACAAGGCTCTAGAAACTATGAAAGGTCATAGATCCCCTCCCCATGGTTAGCCAAGTCATTACTGTTGTTTTCTTGTTATGTTGGCCTAAGTCACAGAGTGACTGTAAGGATCTCGTCCTCCTTCCCTGTGATAAATGACTCTGGGTACAATATTATATATATATAACTTATCCAAGCACCCATGAGCCATCTCACTGCTGCAGTAGAGTTTTTCAGCAGCCCGTGATATCAGAGCATGATGCATTCTGAGGGGAAGATCCGCTTATATGAGGCCTTTGATTCTTTCTCAAATACTATGCTGATATTTAAGTGTGCATAGAGTGAAAATATCCAATTTCTGTTTGATAATTGGACAGTTTTTATTTTCTTTTTTAATTTATCAATGACAGACCCAATGGTATCATGGTGGAGCATTTAAGTTCCCTCTGTGCTGGATGGCATTTCTTGCCATTCAAAGTGAATTTCATTGGGATAATACTGATCAAGCCTAAATTTTCAAGAGTCCACTAATTTTGCATGCCTCCGATTTTAGGTGTCCAACCAGAGACACAGAGCAATGTTTAAAGGTGTTGAGCTTCCACAATTCCAATTTAACTTCAATGGAACGATATGGGGCTTAGTACCTTTGAAAATCAAGTTAAGAACCTAGAAACTGAAGCCTCAAGAGTTAATGGACATTCAAAAAGAAATTGACCTGAGTGCCTTTAATAATACACATCTTTCTTATGGGACAAGTGGAATTTTAAAACTCAGGCTATATTGGAATATGAAGTTAAATATTTACAGTGTGATCCTATAGCATTTTTAGAAATGGAGCAGATTCACTCACTCAAGATGTTGGTAATAGAGTATACAGACTGCAACTACATCACAATTCAGCTCCAGCCCAGGTCAGTAATTACCTAAAGATGTTTTTACCTTCTAATGGCTTTCAGTAGTTATGGAAAATAAATATGGTGTTTGTCCAGTTTCCGATGAACTGGTCTCCAGAACAGAAAAGCCAGCACTGCAGTTGGCACTAGGTAGTAACAGTGTTAAGTTTCAGCAGTAAGGCCAAGAACTGAATGATCATGAGAAGATTCAGCACTGATGTGCCTAGAGGTGGTTCCTTCCAGGTCAGAGTTGAAGAATACACGGTGGGGAAGCTTGCACAACCATTGGCTATATTGTACCCATCCTGTGAATAAATGGAGAAATTCAGAAGCAGGGCTGCCAATCTAGCACTTTTCACAAGCACAAAGTTTCCTGGTAATTTTTTGTTTTTATTGTAACAATGTGCTAATGAGGTAATTAAGGAATTCAGGGAGGTTAGATTCAAATATAAAAATGTGCCTGTGCGATCATGGAGAATTGGTTTGGAATGGAGCTCCTTAAGCTGACGCAATGTCCTGCAGTGACATATTACTCATCCTTATAATATCCAGCATACAGATGTGGTTTGGCAAGGAGGCATTGGATTCAAACTATAGTTAAATGGTTCACAGTCATAAATTTGGAATGGGCAGACTGCAAGGAAATAGTTAGGGATCCCAAGCAGTTCCTACCATTACTATTTTTAAAATGCATTCCTGTGAACCATTAAGGATAGTCAGGGCTATCTAATATAGCTGTTATGTACATAGGCTGCACATTTGATCTATCTCAGCCCCTCCTGTTCAATTGGGAATGTTCTGTGATAGTGCTGGCAATAAATCTGTCAATGTTCATAATCAGTAGTTGGTCCCCCAAGCTTTTTCACTCTCTGTTCTTTCAAAACTGAAACAAGATCAGGGAAAGGAGCAGCCTGATTCAGAAATTTCTCTCTCTCACTGAAAAACTGAATGAATTAAATATCAGCATTCACAGTTGTAGTTGTGCAAGCTGCAATGGTGTTATGGGTAATAATAAAATCCATGCCTGAGGCACTGTGCTAATTGCCTGAGTGGGTTAGGAAGCACCCATGTGCTGAGCCACAGTTTTCCGACCTTGATACGTAAAGCTAGGCACCTAAGGGCTTGTCTACACTTGAAATTAATTGAAATAGCTATTCCAAAATCACTCTCTATGTTATTCAGAAATAAGAGTGTCCACACAGGAGCATATACCAAAACAAACTATTCTGGAATAAGAACAGGCGAACCTGTGGCACCTTAGAGACTAAAAAATTTATTTGAGCATAAGTTTTCATGGGCTACAGCCCACTTCTTTGGATGCTAATAAATTTGTTAGTCTCTAAGGTGCCATAAGTACTCCTGTTCTTTTTGTGGATACAGACTAACAGGGCTGCTACTCTGAAACCTGTTATTCTGGAACAGCTAGTGCAGTAAATTTCCAAGTACAGACAAGACCTCAATCCATGTGTAGGCTCCTACATAAAAGCTTTCCTGGTTTTTAGAAGTACAGAGCACCCATAGTTCTCATTGATTTCACTGGAGAGTTGCAGATGCTCAGCACTTCTGAAAAATGGGCCTCTTATTTAGGTGGCTAACTTTAGGCATTTATAATTTCAAACTGGGTCCCAGGTTCCTCTTTGCAACAAGAAAGGTCAAAGACTACATGGATTAAAGGTAATAATTGAAGATATACCAATCTCCTAAAACTGGAAAGGACCTTGAGTCCAATCCCCTGCCTTCACTAGCAGGACCAAGTACTGATTTTTGTCCTAGATCCTTAAGTGGCCCCCTCAAGAATTGAACTCATAACCCTGGATTGAGCAGGCCAATGTTCAAGCCACTGAGCTAACCCCCCCCCCCGTGTGTGTATATATGCCAACTTCTAGTACCTTTGAGAGTCTTTCTAGTATACTGTTTTCATATGTGGTGTTGATTACAGTACTCAGTGACTAGGATTCTTCTTGGTAAAGATTGCATTGATACTGGGTAGTATCCCATTCCTTGTACTTTTATTTATGTTTACATCTTTTGTATGTATTATATCCTTAGTTATTCCTAATAAGATTTTTGTTTTGGGGCTCAGTGTCTGACTATTAGCTAAGTAGTAGCTGTTCTATGTTAGATTTCTAGTGCACTCGCTATCTTTACCTTGCTTTTCCAGTTGCAGTTTTGCTGCACTCTTGCAAATGTATGCCTCCCATCAGTCTGGGGCACTATGTGAGAATGTGTTGTGCTCATCACCTGTTTGGTTACCATGATATGTGTAACATACCTGAGGATGGAGCTGCACCTCAAGAATGCAAGCAGTCATTACATTGTACTTTGCTAAATTGTTTCTTTGCTGTCACAAATTTTAAATTATTGTGCTTCTCTTCATTATGCCAAAATACTCTTCCCATTACTTAATCCTTGACCTCCTTTCCACATAACACAGTGAGAGAGGAGATATCGGAAACTAGAAGAAAAACCAACATTTTTCACAGCATAACAGTTTTCTTTTGGTTTTTTTTTTAAAAAAAGCCTATTCTTCCTACATAGACTCTTTGGTCATAGAATCCTAAATACAGGGACATAGTTTAAGACATTAGGGAAGGACAGAGGAAATTCTAATCCATGGGTTAAATTACCAAGATTTTGAAAAGAAGGACATGGAATTACTGGTAGACTGTTCTTCAGTGACTTGGAAGGAACAAAATATGCAGACTCGCCAAGTTCTGCTGTAAATGTTTTGGAATCAGAGCCGTGCAAAGCTAAATGCCATAATTCTGCGATCCTATTTTCTTTCAACTGAAGGTTATCAGTAATTCTTATCAAAATATCAGAATTATGTTGTTTTTTCCTAGAATTTTCTTGTTTAGGAAGGATGCTCCTCAACTGAATGAAACAATGTACAGTTTGTGAGGACCAGAATTATCAATCTAAACAATAGAAGGGCATCAGAATAGTATGTCCACTGTTAGATTAAAGACGAAACACTAGTTTATATAGAGGTTAGATAATTTTCATTATGATGCCTTCTCTGCATAGCATCAAGGAACATGCTGTCCTCTTCATACTTCACTGCAGTCTTCCTCAAAGATATAGTCAAAATTTGCTAATTTTGATTATAAACAATAGACTGAAGAACCTTCACTGTTTCATTTCTAATGAATATCTTTATCTTATCAGTACAGGCTGACCCCATCAGTCCAAACTTCAATTATCAGAAACTAGGTCATTTCTTCCTCATATCCACATGCACCTTACACAGATCCCTTACTTATCCAAACCTCCATTTTCTATAAGTTTTATCCATTTTCCTCACAAAGCATGTGTTCTAGAAAATTATAGGCTATCTAAAAATGACTGAGTGTTTGTTCTAAGAAGTTTCATAAAAGAAAAAAAACTTGAAAATTAATGAGAATTGGGGACGGGGGAGATTTTTAAAGGCACAAATAGCAGCTAGGCATCTAACTCCCATTTGTATCTTTGAAAACTCTCTCTGGGCATCCAAGCCTACTAGACAGATTTGAAAGTCTCAAACTGCATATTTATTTGGACATATTTAATGCATGATCATGCCAACACTTGCTCCAAAGTTTAGTGCCAAGGATAGATAGGAAGTAGAATAAGAAGTCAATATGGCTCCATTAGGAGCACTTTAATGCCGTGAAAATCAAAAAAGAATCCTACAAAAACCATGGAAACTTGGTCAAATTGTTAAGGAGGAGTACAAAAGAATAGCACAAACATGCAGGGACAAAATCAAAAAGACTAAGGCAGAAGATGAGTTACACCTAGCAAGGGACACAAAAGGCAATAAGAAGAAGGTCTTTAAATACATGGAACTGCAGGGAAGGAGAGCTAATAATAGAGGAAAGCTGAGGTGTTTAATGCCTATTTTGCTTCAGTGTTCACTTAAAAGGTAAATTGTGGCTAATTATTTAAACACAATTAATACTAACAACACAGGGAAAGGAATACAAGCCAAAACAGGGAAAGAATAGATTAAAGCAGTGGTCACCAACCCATCAGTCGCGACTGACTGGTCGATCCTGGAGCCTTGGCCAGCTGATCGCTATCTCCAGGTCACTAAAAGTCCAGCAGCACAGCAGGGCTCAGATAGGCTGGCTGCCTGCTGTGGCCCCACGCCGCTTCTGGAAGCAGTTGACTGCTGGCACATCTCTGCAGCCCCAGGAGGAGGATGGGAGGCGGTTCCACACACTGCCCCCACCCCCAGCATGTCCCCGCAGCTCCCATTGGCCGAGAACCAATTAGAAGGGCTGGAATGGCTGTCCTGATACAAGGATAGGAGAGGGCTGAGCCAGGGCATGGTAAGGGACACCAGGGCTATATGAACTGTTTGAACTATACTGGGGAGATTCTGGACTATGATTTATGTGCATGAGGGAAGGTAATAAGTGAACCCCACAAGAATATTTATACCTGGGAAGATGCTTTGCACTATTTCTGGGGAGTTTGAAGGAGGGAAACTGAGGCATGCATGCCTGTCATTCCATGGCCTACAGCAAGAGGGTGTTCTAGATGGGGTCATCCTATGGCAAGTGTATTAACAGGAGTATTTTAGGTAAGACATAGGACGTAATTGTTCCTGTCTAATCAGCACTGTTGAGGTCTCAGCTGGAGCACCATGTTCAGTTCTAGATCCACACTTTAGGAAAGATGTGGAGAGAATCCACATTATTAACAAAAATAATCAAAGATTTAGAAAAACTGACCTATGAGGAAAGGATTTAAAAACTGGTAATATTTATTCTTGAGACAAAAAGACTGTGAGAGGACCTAATAACAGGCTTCAAATATCCTAAGGGCTGTTATAAAGAGGATACTGATGAATTGTTCTGTATGAACAATGAAAGTAGGACAAAAGTAATATGCTTACTCTGCAGCAAGGGAGATTTAGTTTAGATATTAGGAAAAACTTTCCAACTATAAAGATAGTCAAGTACAGGAACAGGCTTCCAAAACCTGCTGTGGAGCCAGTAGCAAGCCAGATAGGCAGCTGGGCTAGTGGTCAGATAGTGGCTTCACAGGTCACATACGATGACCTCAGTCTCTCCTTTGTGTCCTCTCTTCCTCACTTGGATTCTTTCTTCAGACAGAGTGGTGGGGGACACAAGCCTTCCAACTCCACTAGGTTCCCAACCCAGGACCCTAAAGGGGTGTTGCAGTGTTCAGACCACTCATTGGCCCACTCCACGGTCCACTCCCCCTGAGGCCACTTCCTACCAGGTGGGGCTTCTCCATTTGGGGCATGGGCACAGTTCTAGTAGTACCTGCTTCATCAATGTCTCATTTTTCAGGCCTTTTGTGGGTTCTAGGCTCCAGAGGATGGGGAGGAATATGGATATACTGCTCCTAGAATAGCCTTACCAAAGCTGCAGGTCCAGGCAGCAGCATCACTTCCAAGTACAGCCTGTAACTCCTTTTCCTCTCCAGGACCGGCTCTAGGCACCAGGAAAGCAAGCACATGCTTAGGGTGGCACAATTCTAGGGATAGCATTCTGACCATTCTTTTTTTTTGCTTGGGCAGTTGCACTCTCGGAGCTTGGGGCAGCAAATTTTTTGCTTGGGCCAGCAAAAAATCTAGAGCCAGCCCTGTCCCTCTCTGACTGGGCTACCAGTTCCCTTTTTAAATTGTTCCTCCACCTGCAGCATGTTCTGCAGGTACTGAAGTAGTGGTACTGCTCCATGCCATGCTCTGGTTCCATGTGGGGGTCTGTAAACCCTATCACGCTACCATTGGAGGTTTTTAAGAATATGTTAGACAAACACTTGTCAGAGATAGTCTAAGTTTACTTGGTCCTGCCTCCACACAGGGGGCTGGACTTCCTGGAAGTGACCTTGAGAGAGGTCCTCCCTACATTTCCATTATTCTACAATGCTTACTTCCACCCAGTAGTAATTATTTCAGGATGAAGCAGCCGTGCATGTTTGTACAGCTATATAAAGACTGTGGCTGTGTGGTTTTTTTTACCACCTCTTTATACATCATTTTTTCATCTATGTAAGTCCATTGACACAAGCTGAGTTACTCCTGATTTGCACTGCTGTGAGGTTAAAATTGGTCCTTTTATTAAAGCCAAGATACTCTTCTGTTTTGGCAAATTAAAGGTTTTTAAACAAAACTGTACACTTGAAGATTAATAAAGCAGACTAATTTAAATGACTTAGCTGAATATTTCTTGATACTTTGTAGACAAGGGGCCTGAAATTCCATTGCCTGTGCTTTATGTAGTCATTTACACCAGAGCAAAATGAGGGCAGAGTGGATGTAAAATGCTACCGTTACGATTTGGTAGGATTTTACATCCCCTCTGCATCTGATGCAAATGGTGCACCTGGTACCGGGTAATGGAGAATCAGGTCCAGTATTCATATTCCTTTTGAAATATCTTTGTGCATCACCCTTACTAAGCCTGATGGCATGCAGCCCAATTGCTCTCAAAATAAGCACCAATTTAATCAAACTGTTGATTGACAATTTTAAAAGAAATAATGACTTTGTCTTTGTGTCTTGGTCATAAAAGCATTATTCAGTCACAAATATTCTAAAGGTCCCATAAAAAAAACAATCCACTAGCATAAATCAAAGAGTGTAAACCTTGCAAAGCAATATCACTGATGTCTATTATCTAGCTATGATTGATTATCTGCTTACCCCAAACTCATCTAAGTGCCAAACTATGGTGCATAGTACAAGCAGATTTGTTTCTAAAAATAGCAAGACAATAACTTGACCAAGCAAACCCCAGTACCACAGTGCTAATAACATTTCACCAAACATCTGAATCAGGATGTTTTTAAAAAAAAATAATATAGTAAAAGATTTGTTGGTAGCATATATGGTACCCGTAAGAAGAGATACAAGATATATGGATGCTGTCATGGATTCACATGGGATCTGTGTTATGCTCCAGCTTTTAAACCTCAAGGAGTCCCACTATTCTGCAAGGGTAGGCAGATGGCCTCGGCACTTCCACTGAGCCTCCAGACTCCAGCACTTGTTTTTTTCACACTGCGAGCTCTGCCCAGCAAGTCCAGCTAAGACTCCTGGTAAAAGACTTTTTGCCCTTTCCTGGGATTGATATGCCTCATCAAGTATTTGCAGTAGCACCAGGCAGCTTTCTCAAAACAGTGTTAGGTTTATTAGTCAACTGGAACACAGCATGGGGAAGTCCTTAGGTTAGCACCAAGAAGCAATGATGAAAGTAGAGTTCAGACTGGGCAGCATGAGGATTCTACCTAGCCATGCTAGTGTAGCATCCAGTTCGGTTCTCCTTCTCTCTGTCTCTTCATCTGTCAGCCTCAGGTAAGAGGTCCTGCAATTCTCCAAAGGCCATCTCTTAACACAGCCACTTTTCAATTCATTGTCCTCCTCCTGCGGGACCCCTGAAGAATTCCTGTGTTCCACCTGGCAAAGTTTCCTATTGTTAGGTGTCAGTTTTCAGTCCCATCATCTTTCCAGATCTCCACTGATAAGAACTAGCTGAAACTATACCATAAAGACCCATTCATACATCCTAGACAGTACACAGTTATGTGACATAAGCACCTCATGTCTCCTGCTTTGCCTCAGCCTTCTTTTAAGCCTTCTGCACCCCCCAGTCAAATAAGCCACTGCCATGCATATCATTCATAAAAACAAGACTAATTAAAGGTCTTGAGAACATGGTCTATGAAGGAAGGCTGAAAGAATTGGGTTTGTTTAGTTTGGAAAAGAGAAGCCTGAAAGGGGACATGATAGCAGTTTTCAAGTAGCTAAAAGGGTGTCATAAGGAGGAGGGAGAAAAACTTGTTCATCTTAGCCTCTAAGCATTGAACAAGAAGCAATGGGCTTAAACTGCAGCAAGGAAGGTTTAGGTTGGACATTAGGAAAAAGTTCCTAACTGTCAGGGTGGTTAAACACTGGAATAAATTGCCTAGGGAGGTTGTGGAATCTCCATCTCTGGAGATATTTACAAGTAGGTTAGATAAATGTCTATCCGGGAGGTCTAGGCAGTATTTGGTCCTGCCATGAGGGCAGGGGACTGGACTTGATGACCTCTCGAGGTCCCTTCCAGTCCTAGAATCTATGAATTACAGAAAATCATCACAGATGCTCTTCAGACTTGGTTGATATATTTATATAAACAAAGCAATATTAGCATTATTATAGACATCACTGTGTGGTGTTTGTACTAACAAAGCATTGAGAAATTGTAGCTCTTGACATTTTATCTAGATGGCTAAAAAGCTATTGCATTTTAATTGAGGTTTAACAGAGTTCTTATAATTTATTTATATTGGAAAAAGAGGATTATCCACATATTTGATAATAATTCAAGGTCGAAATAGTTCTGACACTGAATTATACAAAGTTGTACATGCTCTGTCCTTTCATAAGTCCTATGCTTTATTACTCTTCAATCTCAGCTATAATCCTTAGGGATGCACAACCCAAAAAGTGCATCTGTGTTAATTGAAAAGGAGCTTTTTGCTTCAAGTTTTATACTGGTATAAAATTGTCCTAAATTCAAGTGTGCAAAAATCTATCTCCTCCAATTGCTGTCTATTGTCTGCTGTATTGCCATTGCAAATCCACTATCTGCTCACTTTCCAAAATATGAACCTCACCCTCATGGAAATACTTAAATCAGAACTAATTACAGTAGAACTGTTGTAAAATGAGATAGGCAACATCTCATATCTGGAACAACAACATTACTACCTTGCTTAGAGACCTCCTGGAATGTTTGCTGGTGAGCCCTACCCATATCAACTGACAGAATACTGCAAGCATAAGTGCATGCACTAAGGGTTTATAAGGATTGAGGTCCCTTCCCCAATGTTGTATTATCATGTTAACACCCTCCCTCTACATGCTGTAGGGATTCATGCCCAATTCTTCTCACAAACACCAACACTTATCATGTGGTTGCACATTCAAGTGTTAAAATACTAGAAAGATAAATCAAAATTGTTAAATGAAATAAAGGAACAGTCAGAAAACAGAACGAACTAAAAAAGAGTCTAGCTCACTAGTACCATCACTATGTTGGACTAGAAGTTTAATCCAGTTGTTCGTCCAAGTGCAAAAACTAAAATTTATGGATTAAATGTTAGAAAATGCCTTTAAAATTTTTTCCCTGAGAGTAGGCTGAATTAAATCTCAGAGCCAAAACTAGGGCTACATCTATGATGAACCCAAAACCAGAGTAGATGAAAGCATTTTTCAGAGATTTGGAGTCTACATATCTTTGAACACAGACAGTGAGTGGACCTGCACACACACAGAGCTATTTCTTCTTCTCATTCTCTTCACTCTTTTCAGGAGAGACTGGACTATGTTATGGAGTGTTTTGGTTTTTCAGTATTTTCTTTCATTTAGTTAAAAAGGTATGGTGGGAATAAGCAGTGGACCTTTTCACTTATAGTGCTGATGTTCATCATCACCTCAACCAGGACTGTGCTCCACTTTTGAGGGCTAGTTACTGAGAATGCTCTGTTTCGTGGACTCATGAGTTTCATTCTTGAATTTGACAGTTCCAGTGTTCCAGGGGAATGCCACTGTCATGAGACATCATGATCAAAGTACATCTGACACAAACAGGCTTCCTCAGCTAACTTGGACCATTTTTTGAGGAGCTTTGAATTTTACCCTGTATTTTCAGATTGCCAGTGAAGAGTTAGGTGTTAGATTGGGGTGATCAAAATACTGTATTCATCAGTATTTGACCACTGGCAAATTTCTTCACTGTTTTCTCAAATTGCTATGAACCCTCACCACTTTGTATTTAAAATTATCTTGTCTGTTTATCCAGGATAAGTGCATTACTACAAAACTTTAAAGAAATGATTTGACCACCTTTTTCATGGACATTTCCAGAGCTGTTCAAGCTGATCAGCTACTGACTAATAACCTTTCCTGGGTATACTATTTTCAAGAATTTTATTAACTGATCCTGATTAGAAAAAAAGAGTCCCTTCCTGTTATTTACTATCATAAATCTGATCACAGTTAATAACCTGATGTCACTGAATCCTACTCATCTCTGCCAGCCCCGAGTCTCAGGTGGAAAACATGTTTAATCAGTCTTTTACTCAACGCAAATCTGAAATTGAGCCATATATATTAAGTCCATTTAGGGGTTGTTTTATATTGGTGTAACAATTTGGGGCAAACGGGTTAAAAAAATACACACATACGTAAAATTTTAGAATATCTTTTTGAGGCTCTATAATGCACTGACAGGAGATTTCATTTCCAGTTTGATTAGAAGAGGAAAAAAATCAAAATATTATTAACAAGGCTGCTTTCATGATATTCCCAGCTAGAACTGAATCAAAGTGCTGAAAAAAATCTCACAAAAAAGTCTTTTCCTATGAGATTTTCAAGCCCAGTTTTGCTGAATCAAGAGGTTGGGGGGAAGTGGTGGATAACAGTGGCTGAAGAGTCTATTGGTTAGAGCAAGGAAGTGGGAGTCATGAAACCTAAATTCCATTCTTCACTCTGCCATTATAGCTAAACAATCAGGGCAAGGGTCATCATTGCACTGGTGCCCTCTGAAGGGTGCTACTCCACCTCCTATGCAGGACTGATGGTGTTTCCTGCTATGCTGGACTGACACAAATCAGCCAGGGCACATTAGCTGAAGCCCACGGTCCTGTGGAGCAAATCTGAATCAGAAGCTTCAGCTCTTAGGCACTTATTCAGCAAAATACTTAAACATATAATCCTTTAAGCATAGCCAAGTCCCATTATATCAATGGGATTTAAGCACTTGTTTACTTTTTAGTACATGCTGAATTGCTTTTGCTGAATTGGGGCCATACTGAATACATCATTAGATTCTTCTCATTTAAAAACTGCTTATATTATAAGCTATTACTTCCTCAACATCTGTACGGTTTATAATAAAGTTCTCTGATTTAAGGCAAATCTATGCTACTTTAGCTATCAGCTGCTGTATATTAAGTCCCACTATAAATACCCTCATTTAAACTTTTAAAATTTGAATTAAACATTTAAAATTCCTGCATATAGCGTTGTAATAATTACAGCTGATGTTAACTGCTAGTCAGAATTGTAAACAGTGGTCTAAACTCACATGTTGGAATAAAGACTACTGCTTCTGACAATGAATGTCACAGTCTAATAAAGACTTACCTGCTCTAAAGCAATCAGCTGAGAGTAGTGGTCGGGATGCAAATTGCATCTTTCACTTTTCTTATATAATGTTTTTGTAAACTGCATCAGAAATGAGCATAAAGGTGAGATCATGCAACTGGAAGAAGTCGGAAAAGAGTGGGAGTGAGGGTAAATTAAGCAAAGCTGTTTGGATCAGGATTAAAATGTTAATTAGAGTGGGATTCTGTAACTAGGGACAAAGGAGGAACTCATTTTTAGATCTCTTATTTTTAAAATGTATGCATTCCTTATTCGATATAAACTAGACCTTCTCTGATTAGTACAATTTTTTTTAAATAATGGATGCAATCTCACTCCATCTCTCACCTCAGTCAAGGACATTTAAAAATACGTACATCTCATTTCATTATTCCTTTAGGTTATGTGAGAACTGTATAAATGTTTGTGCATGTGTAATCTATAGAGAATACAAAATGGTGTGTCATAAAGCTTTTATCAGCATAAGTTTGGTATGGTTGCATTATTCACAAGTGGTGAAGCTGTAAGTGGTGTAGGACATCCAAAATGAGTGCTGATGTACCATAGGATGAGGCATTCTGTAGACAGGCAACATGTGTTACAGGAAAGTAATTGTAAGAGTACTGAAGAGATATTTTAAATGTTTACTGCATTTTCTGTTAATAACCCTCTTCTTATAACCCCACATATGTGGTATACCTTTGTGATATATTGTGAAGCCACTGATATATAAAGTTGTGGAGGGAGCACGAGATCTGGCACCTGAACTTCCTTACTAGTCTAAGACCTCCAGTATATCATCCTATACCACCATTCACTTGTGCATTTTCCCAGTTCCATAAACCTGTCTCATGGAGCTCCTGAAATCTGCTGGAAGTGCTAAAATGCTGTAAAGCCATCAGTTGTTGACTGAGGCATTGAAAGATTATGGAGACACCAGACCAAGACTGCAAAGGTGCTGAAAGACTGTGGAGCTGATGGAAACATTAAAGCTGATTAATTCTTCACATGTTAATTATGTTTCAATCTAATACAAAACACTGTAGCACATGCTCAGCGATACCAGCTACCGCAGTTGCATCCAATCTGCCCTCCACTCACTACACTGGCTCCCCATAGAATTTGGAATCAAGTTTGACGTTTTGGTCCTTATCTTCAGGGTTCTCCAAGGCATCTAAAAGACCATGTAGAGATTCGACATGAAGACCGTGCTTGAGACCCCTACTCCTCTGGCACAATGGAACTTTCTACTACGAAGGTAAATCTTGTCTGTGTGGAAAACAGAGTCTTCTTGAAGGCGGGTCCAAGACTACAGAGTGAACTCCCCTAAGAACTAAGGCCCATTATAAACTTCACCATCTTCTGCTCCCAGTACAGGGCACATTTCTTTGCCCTTGACTTCTCTAACATAAATACATAGCAATATGTATATTTAATTTTAAAGAAGCCCTAAAAGCCTGTCAGAACAAGAAACTCTACTGCACATGCTTCTGCCATTGGGGAGAGGTTGAGAGGACAAACATCGCATGACACTTAAGTTGTTTGAGTGCCTTCTAGTAATGCATTAGATATTATGTTCAATGGGTGCTGTGTAAGAACCTACATAGAACAGAAAAGAATCTAAGAATGTACTTTTCTGACATCAGAAAAATACAAAAAAAAAGTATGATGTAGGGGAGCAGGGAGACACCCAGCATTCAGAGTATTTCGAGAGCCTTGAGCTGCAAATGTTGAATCCACATTCAGATCTAAAACTGGGGTTGTTCAAAGCTGAGACTTTGGTTTCGTCCCTCCCATCCCTGATAACATCATACAATATATACAGTACATGGTGGGCATTTTGAACATAATGCAATGGTGCATGCCTTCAATTCTTATTTCTCTTATTTATTGTAAACACAAAACAAATTGTATTATGTAAATTGTATAATTAAATCTTGTTTTCCCTTACAGATCAGATGGACAATGTCCTTTGAGTGCTGTCAGATTTTTGGCTACTTGCAATTCCTGAAAATATCGATAAATTAAAAATATTTGGATGCTTGCATCTCTTGTCTTTGCTTACTGCAGACTTTCTTCCTGGTCAGCTGGAAAAGCACCAGCAATTTTGTTATAATGATAAATGACCCTCATAGACAGGTCACTCTTTTTTACTTAAAGTCACAATTTGTTCCTTCCTTTAGGTCACAACCTGATTTCTCAGGATGACAGATTTATTACTTTCTTTGTGTGCTAAAAAACAAATCACCAACAATTGCTCAAAATACAATCCTGTCACAATAACTTTGGTCACTTCCCAGCCAGAATGAGGCACCACATTAGTTTTCCTGTTTTAATGTGGAACAGCAGAATCACATCTTCTCTGAAGAAGAATACAGTTGACTTGAATATTCAACAATATATTTAAACAACTCATTGAAGGATAAAATATTAACATGCTACTAAAAAAACAAAATCAGGGCTCAAGGATCTTCTTTTAAAAAAAGAGGTGCCCATTTTTAATAAGTGTCAGAAAAGACTATAAAATTTCTCCCCCAATCTCCCACCCCGGACTTAAAGGCCCAGCCTATTGCACATAGAAGTCAGTCAAGTTTTTTTCATTGACTCCAATGGGCATTGGATTGGGCCCAAAGTAACAATTTGTAAGCTTTTTAGATTCTTCAGACCTCATTCTTAACTCTGTTACAAATAAGCTTTGAGACAAACTATGAGGTGCTCTAAAATTTGAGATGCTCCAGAATTTGAGAAGTATGGGTTTTGAATTATTAGGTCAAGTCTTTCTCAGGAATGCTTAGATTCTAAAGGCTTTGGTCAAGGATAGGTGGGTTTAGAAGACTTTGCTTTGGGATAGTGATATGCAGGAGGTATCAGGCCAGATAGCTTCAGATCAGAAAACTTACACGCTCCATTTGTAGTCTTATTCTTTAAATATACTCTCAGAAACATAGGTAAAGGCATATAGTAATCATGGCTCCATGGCTGAAGAAAAAATAGACCAAAGTTGAAAGTAAACTATTTAGTGACTGAACATTTAATGACACAGACATTTAGTGACTGAACACCAAAGTTATAAATAGACAGCACAGTGGAAACTATTTGGACTGGTGAGGAATCTTGTCCCAAGCTATAATATGTGCAATGTTGTGAGAAGTTGTGCAACTACAGAATGCCTTTAAGTTATATTGAAAACTAGGTGGCAGTTTACTCAGGGCTTATCTACACTGGCAATTTACAGCACTGCAACTTTCTTGCTCAGGGGTGTGAAAAAACACATCCCTGAGTGCAGCAAGTTTCAGTGCTGTAAAGCACCAGTGTAAACAGGGCACCAGCACTGGGAGTGCCACTCTCAATGCTGGTAGCTATGCCTCTCATGAAGGTGGGGGGATTTAGAGAGCTGGGCTACCAGCACTCTGACATGACTACACACGCCACATAAAAGCACTGCCATGGCAGTGCTTTAGCGTTGCCAGTGTAGACTAGCCCTTAGATGACAAATCACGTGGTGCTTTTGGCACAAGGTGACTATATCCCAGTAGTTTGGAGAACTACAGGTGCAATTTATTTAACTCGCTTCATGTGAAATACAATAGACAACACGTATTCTTCCAAGTCCTGGAGGGCACGGTCATAGGGACACTATGGTCATCAGTGGTAGATGTGCCCGGGAACCATCCCCTTTTGGGAAAAAATTATAAAACAGATGTTTAAAATAAGGCCTGCCTTCAGACTCTGTTGGTGGCTTACTGGATAAATTCCCAAATTTATGAGAGATTACATTACACAGGGAATTATACTAGCATACTCTGATGGGGGCCAAATGCATTATCACCCACAAGTGTGAAAATTCACTCATTCCTAGACTTTCTCCAATTATGTCCAAAGACTACAGGATGTGATGGTGCTGGAAAAACTATTTTACTGTTCTAAGAATAGCTGAATACTTCCCTGGTTACCACAGTATCAGGCACTCTTTTCTCACTGAACATGAGGAGGACAATCGTCTCTATTAAAATCCCAAAGTATCTTACAATTTTTTTTTTTACTACACCTGAGATGCTGATAATCAAAATCAGGTTTTTGTGTATTCAGATGTAGAACCATAATGTTGGTAGTGGCTAACTTAGTGTTTCATATCTGTCGTGTAATATCTAGATTTACAGCATAGTCAACATGAGACTGACTGATGGGCTTTATTTTCCTGTTTCACACTTAAAAAAAAAAAGACATGCTATGCTAGCTAAATATTTGGTTGTCTGGTTATTGTATATGACAAAGGAATTCAACCAGTGGACCATTCCTGACTCTGATAATGGCCACTACCAGATGTTTCAGAGGAAGGTGCAAAAACCCTGAATTAGGTAATTATGGAATAAAAACATTGCTTAGAAGCTACACAGTTTGTGAAGAGTTACTTAATATTATTGTTTAAAAGGCATAGTACTTAGTTATCAAAGAAAGAGATGTATCCTAAAGGAGATTTTCTTTTATGAAACAAAGCTCTACTGGTCTCTTGCATGCTCTTGTGAGTAAGACAATGGTCTAGGACTCAGGAGACCTGAGTCCTATTCCCAGCTCTGTCACAACTTTGCTGTTGGACCTTGGGTAAAACACTTAATTTCTGTGTACCTCTCTTCTGCATCTGAAAAATATGGACATATGATACTCCCTTTCTCCCACACTCCATCTATATTATCTGTTTCAATTGTTAGCTTTTCAGGGTAGGGACTGTCACTTATTGTGTCCAGTGCCTAGCATAAAGGGAAACAAAATTTCCTTGGGGCCTCTGGGTGCTACATTAATACAAATAAACAATAATGAATAGCACAGTGACAGCAGACATTATGATTCTAGTCACAACTCTAGTGCCTCCGCAGGGTTGCAAAGTGAAAATTATTCTACTCTGACAGAGCTCCTCATGAATCTACCACCACAAATGAAGCAAGAGCAGTTTTTATCTTCTTGTCCTTCTATCTTTGCAAGACTCAATCCTTTGACACTGTAGTCTTACTACATTGTCTGTATCAATGCCTATCTGATATTAGGTTGATATGCTGACCCCTTTGCAAAAAAGAACTCATTAAAAGGCTTCATATATCAAAAAATATAAAAGTAAATGAAAATGTAGATTCAAATAGTTTTTTTAAAAAAATTATCTTGCCATTGTTAATTTATCTACAGAAACACAGCACTACGTGAGCTAGGCTCCATTCCTATAGTCTTTACTCTTTCAAAAAGCCTATTGAATTCAGTGAAGGTTTTGCCTAAATGAAGAGTGCAGGACTGGGCTCTACAAATGTGTGACACTTTATTATCTGCACTCCACTTGAAAACAAAAATCCATTTGAACTTCTAGTAGTTAATGCATAGCACCAAATGTTGACAAGTTAAGCATTAAACTAGATTTTCAAATGCTCTCATAAAAATACGTTCATTGCCAAGCTATTGTCTTCTTACAAATGTGTAACGTTTGTATCTCTATACAATTAAACAAACATATTATAAATGTATATTTCTGATAGTTTATCAAAGCCTGTTCCATTAAATTGTGTGTTTTATTGTAGGCTTCATAAAGCAGAGAATATAATATAAACACCAAGACAGAAATGAAGCTGAATTATTTCATTAAAAGACTACTGCAACCTTTGGAATAAGCTGCCAAGTAAGTTCATTGGAATGAATAGCAGAGCTGAATTTAAGAGAAAACAAGACATTTTGAGAGTGAGAGAAGAGAGGAGGCACTGAGAGATTCAGTGCGAAAGCAGTTAAGTAAGACTGAGAATAAGCTTGTTGGGGTAAATGACCTGTTCCTGTGTAGTGACTCTATATGCCACTAAGTCCCAAGATACAAAGTTTAAGAAAGTTATATCACCTTGCCTTAAAGTGAAGCATGGACGACAGGACAATATGCTTCACTTTTTCTGCTACAAATAGAGAATACCTGTTTCCAATGCATTTTTTCCAGCTATCTTTAACAAATAGCCTGTTTCCACTGATTTAGCACTAATTGCAGATTCACTTCAAGGACTGTAGTGCCACAGTAAGCAGAGACAATGACTGTGAGCATGTCGGGGGGTTTCAGGCATCCTCAGTGAAATCTGTTTGAAGAACAACAGCAGTCTGTAGATGCTGAGTATCTAAGAGGGTTCTCAGGACACTCATTAACACTCTTATTCTGTTGGTTGCCCACATACGTACATGTCCTGATTCAAAGTCTACTGAAATGTATGCAAACACAAACTAACTTGGAATCAGAATGCGGAGGGCAGAGGGGAGTAGACACTTAGACTCGCTACTGTCTATCTCACCGTATCAAGAAGTAGTGCTAACTGAGTCACCTATCTCTTTTATAACGATATGTGCCTCTCTGTGCTCCCTGCTCCTGCCTGTACCACAACACAACAGATTTCCCCACTCCTATGCTCCATGTTGCTTGTAGTCTGCAATAAATAAAAGTGACATCAAGATGCTTTTAAGGAATTTGAATAGCTCTCCAAGCTGCAATCTTGTGTACACACACATCCATAGGGCTGCCTCCAGCTGACAACCTTCCATTTCAGGAAAGCCACATACCAACAGCTACTTGTTTCCATTCCTCTCTGATGGCCCTACCAATGAGTTAGCATGTTAAGATTCTCTTCTGAGATTGCTTGGTTAAAAAAAAAAAAAAGCTGAAGTACAAACTCAGGCATAGCTCCCACTGACTTCCATGGGAGTTCTACAAGTGTAAGGAATGTAGTTTCTAAACATATGTATACTCTTTACACATTTTGTAATGAATTACTGACATAGGAGTGGTTAGCTTTTCTAAGAAGGGGTACTTATCTTTATTGATTGTAATGAAGACTGTTTTCTCTCAGAAGCTTTTAGTACTGTTGAAAGAAATTACTTCTTTTTTTTCAAGCCCATCCCCAGCAAGAAAAGAAAATAAGGTTGGTGATCATTAGCCAGTTTTATTTTATTTACCGAGATAAGATTTACAGCTATGGTATGAGACAAAAATGTCTCAAGCCCACCTATAGTAACCTTTTAACATAGAAAATGAAAATTGGGATGCTAAAATATGATGCACCATAAGGGATGATTCTGCCAAGTTATGATATGCAATAGAATGCATTATTTAAACAGCAAACCACAACAAATGAACTGTGGTTCATTGTGTTAGGTCACTATCAACTCATTACAGAATGCTTTACATGGCAGACAAGCATTCTGCAAGTCATAACTAGCTACTGTGACTGGATTTGGGCTGTGTAATCTTTTTAAACACAAAAATAAAAACATACACAAATTCCATCTTGTGTCTAGGTTTCCTTCCTTTTAAGCTGTTGCAGACTGACTGCCCTTTATAACAAGTACCTAGTGCACATTCAGCTATCAGTGCAACAAGGTAAAAAACAGTGGCAAAAATATTAAGCTGTAAATCTTTCTCCTCCTTCCTGGTAGGCTGATGTCAAATATTCTCCAGACAAAGGCTGAAAGTGGGCATCTGGACCAATAAGCACCACAGATCTCCCACATTAGAACCCTTTGCATCAACGAGAGCAAATCTAATGGCAAGAGAACTATTAGAGTCAGATGGTACCTGAGTAAGCAAAACAGAAAGCAAAACTCGAGGTCACTGTTCACCAGAGCTATAAACAATCAAGCATCTGAAAAACTCATTTACTAGACCTCATCATTAGGAGCCAGAATGTTCCCACTAGACTCACAGCAAAATAAAAATCCTATCAATAAAGGGGAAAGTGCTAAATTTCCTTATGCATGAATGCCAACATAACTGCTAGAACAAATGTCATGTTCAGGGTGATACCTTTGTGTCATGATTTCACACTGAACATACTTGTTCAGTGAGTTGAAAGACTAGGCTGAAGCAAAAAAAGTGAAGAGGAGGAGGAGGCTGCGGCACTCAGGTCCAGCCTCCATACCAAATTGTATAAGTTTAACTAAAGATGTGATTTTAATCTGCTTTAGTGAAATAGGTGCAGCTTTGTGTATAGGCAATCTTAGATTGATTTAAACTTGGTTTATGTCAGTTAAGCTTGTCCTCCACATTTACAGGAGTAAATTAAACCAATATAACCAGATTTTAAACTGATGCGCGTGCTCACACACACACACAGGCTTCCACTAGTTTAACTAAACCAGTTTAAGTTTGCATGTAGACAAGTCTTGAGAATGGTTTGCTTCAAAAGAGAATCAGGAAAGAAAGGTGCAACAGGGGATAAAGAACAACAAAACCTGCTGACAGGAACAGTTAAGCTGACATGATGTTTGCTCCCAATAACCATTTTCAAGTATTTTTCCTTATTGTCTGACTTCAATTAAGGTGACATCATATTCAGCATGAATTTAGGCATGTTTTTTCTCCTTACAAAAGAAAGAGCCAATGTTGCCTAGTGGGTGCAGAAGCCTAGGAGTCAGGAATCCTAGATTCTGTTCCTTGTTCTGTCACTAACTCAGTTTACATATGTGTAAAATGTTGAAAGTCAAACACTCACCCTACAATTCCTATGATAGGGCTTCTGAGAGGTTTAATTAATATTGCCAGAGCTCCGTGAATTTCTCCGCTCAAAGTGCAAAGTATAATTATTTTATTACTATAATTACTTTCAAGATCATGTGTGTGCTTAAACTCACTTGTCTTTAACAGAAATCCACTATAGAGTGAAAAAGATACATGTCCACTTTTACTGGGGGAAATGAAGTCAGCAGACTAACACATATCATTCATCTTTAGAAGAGTGAGAGAAAACCTATCTAACTATATGTTTTTGCTGTTTTTTAAAGAGAGGTGGTAAATTTGCTTTTCATTTAATGCCTGAGCTGAAGCCCACTGCCATTAATGGCAGTCTTTCCACTGACTTTGATGAGCTTTGGTTCATGTTCTTAAAGGACTTAATTATGTGTGTAAAGTGCTGATGTACTCATACTAAAACAATGTGGTTTAGCGACTGAAATGATACCTCAGGCTAGGTCATCCACAGGGACTGAACCCAGGCCCTGGATCCACAACTGTGAACACCAATTCTTGACACGCATCATCCTCCACTGCCATTGACTCCAATTAGAGTTAAAGGCATTCAGTACCTCATGTGAGCGCTCAACACCTTGCAACACCACTCTACTTGATTATATAGGTTTTATTTAACTAAAGTGGTGACATGCCAAAGGAAAAAAAAGAGAGATAATAGTTTGAGGGACACAGTAGCTGCTTTGAAAACTGAAGGGCGAATTGGCAGGAGATCATTCTTGGCACTGGAGTCTCTCTCTCATGCTTGAATACTCCTATAGGGCCTGATTTAAAGCTCAATGAGTCATTCCATTGACTTCAGTGGGCTTTAGATTGGGCCCATAATTCACTCAACTATGAGCAAAACTTAATTCAGAGAATCCATCTGCAATCTGAATGAAGATTTTAGAAGAAACACATATACTTTAGTTCACAGATTAAGTAAAATGTATTGAGAGAGAGAGAGAATGTCATGCATAACTGGAACAACAAAACAAAATGGAACCGTTTAAATTCATAAATCATTACATTCAAACCGGAAAACAACCAAACTGTTAACAAAACAAATCTGACTAAAAGAGCAATGAACTAGAGAAACTGAAGGCTGATTGCAGGAGCCAGTATGAGAAAATGTCCTATTCCATGAGAAATTAAAAGTTAGAGTTGGCAAAATACCTCAGAACATTTTCTGCAAAAATTCAAATAAAAAATGGAATTTGCTTTGCCTCAGTTGAACTGCTCATGGTCCTAAAGTTAAGCAGATTTGCAGGATCATGGGCCTTCTCACTACTAGTAATTCACATAGCCTTTTATTTGCACACAATAAAATAATAAATACTTCCCATGTTTAGACTGATGTGGAGTGCATGACTACTTCTTTTCACATCCATCCAGGGGATATGCAACATATAAGACAAGTATTTAGAATTTATGGGTCCAATCCGCCCCTCTTTGGATTTGCCATTGGCTTCAACAGGAGCAAGCTTGGACCCAAACTTGTAAAATACAACTACACCCATTTTAAATAAATGGGCATAGAAATGCAATCCTGTCTTGTTAACCACTCTACATGGGGCTCTCATATTTTTTCATCATTGAAGGACATATGTACCATATTCAGTGTTTCTTGGAATAGCATTAAAGTGTTACCCAAGCTGCAATACCTGATGCTGTGGTATAATATCCAGTTTTATTCTTGGGTCTTCAAAGACCCTTACCCTGCCTTCCTCCCAGTTTACTAATCACAGAAATTCTTCAGACTGGTTTGCCCCCTAATTTTTACCGTCTTACATTTATAATTCTCATCTCTTGGCAGAATCTATTTAAACATGGCTCACAAGTTAATGGTTAAATCTGTTGTTTGTAATACCATTAATACAGGTCAAGCAGCACAATAGTTACAACTGCTGAGAGGGAAGGTACATAAAGACACAGTAAGCAGTTCAAGACCTTATTACAACATGTCTATCAAATGCAGAGGTACAAACAATGTGTCTGATTCATCAAGAAGATAACTCCTGCTGACAATACACACTGTTCCCTGGAGTCTCTTACATATGGCTCAAAAATTAAAACTGGAAATGTACACTACACAGACACATACTTGCAAATCTGGATATGTTTCAGCACAGTGAGCATTTCTGTGCAAAATGACAAATGTATGCCCTGGGATGAATTCTGCTCTCATTTGCACTGGTGAGCCTCCATGTAACTCCATCAACTTTAATGGAGTTTCTCTGGTGTAACAGAGGGAAGAATTTTTTCCAAAGTGCCTAAGGACCCACATTTTTCACCATGGGATGCACATGCATAATGCCTAAAAGAGAGATTACCTTATGCTTTATTCAAGAATATTCAAAAAGACAAACCTCTGTCACACAAAAGCTAGTATTTCAGAAATACCAGCAGTAAGTACTTTTTCACAACTAATGGCATCTTAAAACCTTGCAAAACACATTGCTTATGCTCAGTGCCAGTCACTCACTGTGTGCCTGTTCAAATTCACATCATTCCTGAGCAGGTTCCCAAGCACCCTGGCTGAGGTTCCCAAACTAAAATGAATTCCCAGGCAAAACACTTAGTTAACCTGGAGTTAAAGCTGAAAGAATCTATTGTGTACTTCAGCTGAATAAAAAGGTACTGATATTTATTCTTCATATTACAATAGCACATAGAGGCCTCAGTCAAGATTAGGACCCCTCTGGGGAGAAAACATACAAACACATAGTAAGGAGCAGTCTTTGCCTCAGAGAGCTTACAGTCTAATTGGACAAGGCAAAGAAAGGAAATATTATTGTCCCCATTGTCAAAAGGGAAACTGAGGCACCGAGCATTTAAATGACATCCCAAGGTCTCAGAAGAATGAACACTGAACTGCTGAGTCTCTGGTCAGTACCTTAACTGCAGGGCCATCTTTTTCTTTCTAAGAAACCATTGTCGTTTTCTCAAAAAAATAATACAACATTGTACTGACAGGAGCAGAATTACAGTTATTTGGGTAACTTCCTCTCCTCATTGGTATGTGTATATGGGCCGTAAAAAATTCATAGTGTGCATTAAAGCCATCCATTATACATGCTATATGTAGAAGGCTTAGTTAATATCTAAATAATTCCATAACCAATCACCATTCCCTTCCCAAAAAAGAAAAATTTTAGCAAAAGGCATCATTTTTGGCAAAACCAACAGAATAAAATAAGCTTGGAGTTTCCTAAGCAAGCCATTTTGAAGATGTGATGAGCCAAAAAAGTATTTGTTACATTTTTAACATTTTTCACCATTATTTGAACCCGAACATCCCCAAAATCTCACTCCAAGTTTGCAGAAAAATTTTACTCATGACTAGGAACTAACAAGTGGAATTTCAAGATTAGTGTGATTTTGGTGAACTTAGGGAGATAGAACTTCTGTTGGGCTAGTCCCCTCTTGTATGCCTTACTAAGAAAGAGCAAATGGACAAATCATTAGCTAGAGCTTACTAAAAAAAATTTTTTAAAAGAAACACTTTAAGCAGGGCCGGCTCCAGGCACCAGCATTCCAAGCAGGTGCTTGGGGTGGCAGTCTGCGTGTTTTTGCCCCCAAGCAGCGCGCCAAATTGCCACTGCAGACAGCGGGGGCAGTCCGTGTGCTGTTAGGGCAGCACGCGTGTTTCCATGGCGGTGGCAATTCTATGTTCAGCTGTGCATGGCGGTGCAGCTTCTGTCTTCCAGCTGAAGACAGAAGCTGCCACTGAATTGCCACCAATGCAGAAACGTGCATGCCGCCCTAACGGCGGATGGTGGCAATTCGGTGCACTGCTTGGGGTGGCAAAAACAGTAGAGCCGGCCCTGACTTTAAGACTTTGGTAAACTTAGGGAGATAGAACTTCTGTTGGGCTAGTCCCCGCTTGTGTAGCTAGAACTTCTGTTGGGCTAGTCCCCTCTTGTGTGCCTTACTAAGAAAGAGCAAATGGACAAATCACTAGATAAAGCTTACTAAAACTTTTTTTTAAAAGAAACACTTTAAGATAACAGCAACATTGCATCTTCAAGTTGTTGTGTATTGTTTTAGATGGGCTGTGTTTTCTCATCTAAAAAAAAAATCAGTGGGAGCATACAATTCAGTTGCACACACAACTCTGCAAATCAACTACTACAATTGTAACTGACATCACAAAATAAAAGCACTCCAAAAGGAAGTTGAAAGCCTTCCCCTTAAGGAGGTATTACGACTAGACTCGTAATGCAGCACATAAGGTATTTTAGATAACACACAGTGGTGACTATAGTTTGCCTGCAATGCGTCAACAAAAATGGTTGCAATAGAAATGGAATTTTAGGCATTCATGATGAAATCTTTGCTATTCTAAATTACAGGTCTTCACTGAAAGCTTTACATGTTGCAGTTTCCTTCACTGAGATGAGATGAGCTCTGCTTTAGAGCAGATGTACAGGAAACCATACTACAAGATGGTTCCTCCCCATTGAGATTAAATGGAGCTGAATTCTTTCTGTGCAGTGACTGCTCATTATTGCTAACAACAGGCATAGCATAATATTTTTCCCAGCATCGGAACGTACCAGTTGAAACTACAGATTTAAGGGTGAAAGCCTGCCTTAATTCAAAGGGGAGATCTGGAGTAGCAGTGGGAGAGGGAAGTGTCCAGGAACCATCCTGACACCACAAAGGAGGACGGATGAAGGGAGAGTAGGGGGCATTATTTTCCACACCACATGTTCCTGCTGCTCCAAAAGAGAAGGGAACTCTCCCCGCTCCCTCCCAAGACATGTTGCTGCTGGCACCATACACATGACTGGGCAGGGTTGTGCCCTGAGACAGTGAAATGAAATCTTTGTCCTATGCTCAGGGAAGCACTGTGCTGGAATCCTGGGTTGCTGGGGCACAGGGAAAAGACTTTGCCTTCTTGCCCCCCAACAAGACAAGATTTCACCCTGCTTGGATATCTGCTGAATTTCAGTTTGTGACACTCATATTTGCAATGGGGTAAAAAATATTTCAAATCCCATCCTAACTAAACTATCCAAACCAATTTCATTAGCTCCTTCAAAAAAAAATCACTTGTTCTATTGGCAAGGATTTAAGCCATTAGAATGTTTCAGTGCATTCTCCCACCCCAGCTCAATGAACAGGAGGGGCTCATCTACCCACAGAAGTTGTACCAGTTCAACTAAAGATATGATGTCATTGATTTAGTGAAACCTGTACAACTGTGTGTGTGGATACATCAATTAACATGGCTTACATGGGTTCCATGAAGCAGCGGAGGTAGCAGCCCACAGGAGAGCGATGCATCCCATTCCTGGTCATCCTCTCCTGGAAATAAGCAATAAGTGGAGAAATATAGACTACTTTAAGTGGTGTGTTCATACTGTGCAGCATTGGACCCAGAGTCACTCTGGTGTAATGCAGAAAATAATCCATTTCTGTACTGTATTAAGGGCTTGTCCAGTTTGAAGATGCCATTTTTGAAAGTATCTGATAAAACATTTAGAAAGCTGCAAATAGGAAAGTCACCATTACAACACTTCAACAACCTGCTAGACAATAGGGCTTTTGTATATTTTAGTGACTCTAGGGCTGAATCATATCATTCCAAATTCTCCGAGTAGCTTATCAGAACAATGGTGTAAAAGCAATTGGGGCTTAAAGCACAGTACAAAGTACCACCACATAGCAGCCAGCTTTCAACATTGTTGGTAATCAAATCAAATAAGATAAAACAAGGAACACCTAATTCATTCTCAAATCAGTTAGGCCTCTTTTATTTAAGGAAGATTCTTTAAATCTTCCATCAGTTTTCACATGCAGAAAGCTGCAGGCTTACATGTTTGGCCTGCCTTTTTTTCTCTCTCTCTCTTTTTTTAAAAAAAAAAAAAATCTCAAACAGGCCTCAGAGTTCCCTTTGGCTTAGGAGGTCTTTCACAGAAGGCTCAAAATCAATGAAGACTTTGTTTAACTTAGTCTGTCCAATGGAGTCTGACTGATTAGAAAACAGAGCTGTGAGTACTATCCCAATGCCTGTAGCTAGCTTGGGTGGCTTGATCAAGGCAAGGCATGTTGAATTACAATAATTGTTTGAATAGCACTCAAAATGTATAAGGTGCTTTACAAATATCTAAGATGCCTTCCCCAATGTATTATGGCCTCACCCGAGAGACCCATCCAGAAGAGTTAAACATGTATTCACAGTAGACTTTATCAATGTGCTTACCTCTCATATATGATGTGGTAGTAAGAGACATTGACAAGGCTGAAGCTTCACTCAGCCTTTAGCAATAGGATCAGGATTAGCCTCAAATCCCATAAGAATTTATTATAAAGCCTCACAGCTAAAGCCATGGAAAATCATTTGAGCAAGACAGAATCTTCATGTGCAGCAGCTGAACCACTGGAGTTTAGACTGAAAGGGTTGTTCTGAACAGCATATGGCTCATTGAAAGAAACTTTTTCTTAAGGTAATTGTTTCCATTATGGAACGTGCATAGGTGAGGATCAACAATGTACCATTGCTCGCGAAAATCTAGTATAGTCAGAGGAATTTATGAATCATAGCAACATTATGGGTTGCCAGTTTCTTGCAACAACAAAACCTTGAAGCCGTGTTATAAGAGGTAAGGAAATGAACAAGCAGCAGCAGTGGGGTAAGTCACCAAGGTTGGAGGCAGCCCACGTAAAAAAGTAATACAGTGATGGATCAAAACACTGCAATTCACAAGTGTTACATTACAGTGCTTGGATCTGTTACCATAGAACACTATAGATTTTTTTTTTTAACTAAGGGAAATGTTTTTAGCAGTAGTGGCAGCGGTGGTTACTACAAGCCATTCAAAGGCTTAATCTTCCCCCGATGTGCTCAACACTGAGCGGGATCAGCCTCCCAGGCCAGATCCAAAGCCCACTAACATCAGTGGAAAGATTCCTAAATGAGCAAAGCTGAAGACAGTGGAAAAGAAGGCAAAGAGGAGGGGCTGGAGAAGAGAAGAAGGATCTGGAGCAGAAAGGGGAAAAAAGCAAGACCAAAAGAGTGAGGAAAAGGCAGGTTAGATAAATGTTTGTATTTGAAGTAACAAAATGTACTTTAACCTACTTAGTTAAAAACATTGTGATCCACCCTATTTCCCTTTAATATCCTGCACTCCATTAGTTACTAAATCCCACTGATATAAGAGAGAGCACCCAGCAAAGTTTTAGTTTCTGCCAAAGCATTAGGGTCTGTTGCAAAATTTCATGATGTTTTGCAAGCTTCTGGGAATTTAAAAAAAGGGGGAGGGGTGATTTTCCTTTCACTCCCAGCATTTTAAACCACTAACACCAATGTAATAACTCTTGAATCACACCAGTCTAATGAGAGGAAGATTCTGGAGCAGTATTGTTTTTGTAAAAAGAAATTATAGAGTAGGCTTGAGCCTGCTTCCAAACAAGTCTTCAGCAGAAACAGTGCTGATTAAAAAAATTAAGTAAATAGATCAAAGTACATTTTTATATCAAAATCAAACCTTTGCCTCTCCCATCTCTCCTTCAGTCTATAAAATACTGATTTTTAGAGATAGTCAAAAAACAGAATTTCCATCCTGCAGGAAATTCTAACATTTTGAAATTCTCCTTTGTCCCAAATTGAGGCAAAATATCAAAAAATTTTAATTGATTGTGGAACACAAATTCCAAAATATTTCATTTCAAAAATATCAAAATTACCTTATTGAAACATTTAATTTCAACATCAAAACCATATAAAATACAAAATATTATATATGGTAATCTATAAAAACATAGTATTAAAATTAACCATTACAAAAAGTTTTGATATATTAAACATTGAAATGAAATAAGAAAATTTGAACAAAACAAACAAGAAGGCCTAAACAAAGCAAGAAAATCAAAATGAAATAGTCCATTTTGATTTGAATTATTCCAAATATTTTCCATTGAAAATTGTCAAAATCAACTTGTTCCCATGAAAGATTTATTAAAACAGCATTTTCAAATGGAAAACTGTTCCAGCAAAAAAAATTTGACCAGCTCCACAGATCTTGCTTCTTTTCATCTCCATCAGGAAGCTAATTCAATGTATGTTGAAATCAATGGGAGTCTTTCCATTTACTTCAATAGGCTTTAGATCAGGTCCCTAGTCTCCTCCTCCTCTATTCCATACCACTTCTCTGCCCTCTCTTCTACTGACTCTCACCTTTGTACACTTAAAGTTCCGATGGACAGCTGACACCGTTTCCATTCCAGCCGGCACAGCTGACTCCACGACTGCTGGTATTTTTCCCTTAACTTGTCTCCCCCGATCTGCAATCAGCCTTTTGCAGGATTAAGGACTCAAAAATTTGGTCCAATCTGTTTGTTTGTTTTTTAAATTCCCAAATAATTTGTAAACCATCATGACATTTGGTGTAAAATTCTAAACTTTTTTAAATCCTGAAACTTTGTTGGTTCCCCCTATGCCCTAGTGAGAGAAATTCCCATATAACTTCTTATGTGGTATTTGTTCTTGGGCATAAAAATCACTTGTTTTCTGAGATCTCACAAGTTCACAAAACAACTAAATGGGAAGTCATCTGCTCAATTTGGCCTCCTTCCCTCATTACTGAGTCCAGAATTTGTCATGCCTGTTAATGTGAAATGAAGATCAATATTCATTGTTCAGTCATTTCATTTAATCAATTGATGTGGGAAATCTTGGACACAACAAGGAGTTAGGGACAATGCCACTCACTAGCAATTATTTTCATTTTGCTGTTGGAATTAAATTTGAGAGGGACAGAATTTAAAATAATTTTGGAAAAATATAAAACTTTTAATCACATGCTGTGAATGAACTGAGCCCCTCCATCACCCTCAATTAACACACTGGCTCTGAGACAATGACAAACCACGTTCCTAGGTGTCAAGTATCAGAGGGGTAGCCTTGTTAGTCTGGATCTGTAAAAGCAGCAAAGAATCCTGTGGCACCTTATAGACTAACAGATGTTTTGGAGCATGAGCTTTCGTGCATCCGACGAAGTGGGTATTCACTCACGAGAGCTAATGCTCCAAAACGTCTGTTAGTCTGTAAAGTGCCACAGGATTCTTTCCTGCTTTTACATGTTCCTAGGGTTTGGCTTTATTTAGTGACTCTATAGTTTGTTAAAACAATGTACTACAAACCCCAGCCTAAGACCCCCTCCCTAAATTTTGCTGTTTCTAGGGTTTCCTTCCAGAAGCTCCTTGTCTTTCTCCCTTGTTCCATCTGGCACAGGGAGACATTCCCATGCATCTGAAAAGCCCAAGTATGCTCAGGGCCAGCGCTTCCATTTAGGCGACCTAGGCTGTCGCCTAGAGCACCAGGATTTGGGAGGGCAGCATTTTGCAATCCTCGGCGGCAATTCAGCGGCGGGGGGGTCCTTCCACGCTCTGGGTCGGCAGCAGCAATTCTGCAGCGGGTCCTTCACTCGCACCGGGACCTGCCGCCAAAGTGCCCCGAAGACGGGGAGCGCGGAAGGCCCCCCCTCGCCGCAGAATTGCTGCCAACGACTGAAAGCGCAGAAGGACCCCCACCTAGGGCGCCAAAAACCCTGGCGCCGCTCCTGAGTGTGCTATACCTTAAAGGTCACTGAGCTGCACATCATGTTGCAATCCCCTCTTGTGTTTTGTATGAGCAACTTTAATTGTATCTTCCCATACATGGCGTTTGTAAAAAGCTGGGAAGGGCTGTATCCCTGCAAAACAACAGTTTGGTGCAGTGGGTGCTGCTAGCTCCTCACAAGCCTGATCTAAAGGCCGCTGAAGTCAACAGGAGTCTTTCCAGATGCATGTGGTATTATTACACTATGCACCCAAGGGTAGTACTGGGCCCTTACCAAAGTGGACACTCCTCTTCACTCTCCTCATGTACATATTAATAAAAATTTGATTTATTATAACAAAAGGAATCACAGTCTCCTTAGTTTCCCTTCAGCTTGAGCCATAGAAGCAAAGTGCTTCTCACTCACTGCATACACTGGAAAAGCAGAAAATATAAGTGGATGGGGAGAGCCTCAAGAAGGGATTATCAGAATCCCATTTGAAAGGCCTTTGCTTTCTAACTTAAAAGCATATACAAGTCCAGGCAAGTACATGGGCTTCATTATACAAAAACTGTTTATTACCCTGGGAAGAGATGAGACATATTTGCATTAAATACTAGGCAAACAGGGCGGAATGATGAAATCCTGCTCACCTTATTCACATGAACAGTCTCACTGAAGAGCAGAAAGAGGTCCACTATGTAAGTGAAAGAACGGAGTTGCTTGTGTGAAAGTAAGCCCATTCCTTGGGAAATGGAGTGCCCTTGCTGATATGAAAGAGAAAGAGTGGAGAGGGAACATCTGGTGTATATCAACATTGCTCCACTGAGCCAGATTTACACCAGCTGAAGGATCCGACCCTAAATGTTTTACTTTCTGATCTAGAACTTCTGCTGGACATTACAAAAAGAGGGAGTAAAGGTGGAGTGATGTTGATGGGTTGGTTTTTAAGTGAATAATAGTGTTCATGAAAAGCTGCCAGATGTCAGTGAACAAATACGTCCTGTTTATCAACAAAACAAGTAAAGCATGGCAACATTGCCCACACCATCCTACCTATGTGCCTTCACTCTGACCTGGAATGACCATTTCTAGGGTTAATGACCATTTCTATGATCCTTTGCCTCCCTGCTGACAGCGCAAACCAACTTGCTAGCTGTAGTAATGGTTTTGTAATGTGGACACACCCATCAGGAAATGGGCTGACAGCATCAAACTCTGTTCCTATAACAAGCTTCCCATTTATCATTCTTATACTAGTAATATTATTAAATCACTATTATTATATATTTGTATTACAATAGTCCTGAAAGGTCACAGTCAGGAATGGAGCCTCATTGTCCTGGGTACTGTACAAACATAAAATAAAAGGTAGTTCCTGCTTATCATGGGGTGCACTCAGTGCAGGTGGTGTCTCCTCCTGGGTGTCCTGGGGATTAGCTCTGGCTAGGTGCTGCACCCTCCTCTGGCACCATCTCTCCCATTTTCATCTTGCCCTGTTGTCCTTCTTACTCCAGGAACTTCAGCCTCCTCCTCATAACTTGGCCCCCCAGCCAGACTACTAGATGGTTTCCCCTTCTGAGAGTTGCCCAAAGTCCTTCTGCAAAAACAGTCTCAGGCAGTCTTCTCAAGTACTGCTCTGATGGTGCCACCTATCCAGTGGTCAGAAGAGAAACCCAGGGCCACCTACTACTCTGGGCTCCAGTTCAAGGACCCTCAGCTCAGCAGTTCTGGGCTTTACTCTCTCTACCCTGACTGCTTTCTACTCATCTGGTCCATCCCCGCCTTCCTTTCTCTGGATACACCAAATCCAAACCCTTCTCCCTCTTCCCAGGGAATGACTGCAGTCTTTCCCAGCAGCCCCTGTCTGTTGCCAGCTTCCTGGCTTTATAGGCCTCATCTGTTCCTGCCCAGCTGTGTCTGCTTGCCATCAATTCACTGCTCCCTGGCTCTTCCTCCAGGTGCAACCTGTGGAGTTAATAGGCCTATTGGGCCCCCTTAACTCCTTCCAGTCCTGTGTGGGGTGGATACTCCAACACATTGCCTCAGAAACCTTACAGTGTAAATCGGGGCACCATTTGGGGGGGCACCTGCTCCCCGTCCCCCAAGTTTCATACCACATTTAGGTGAAGTTTGGAGTAGGAGGAAAGATGCTGCCCCTCCTCCTCCTGCTGCCCTGCTCCGTTGCCATCTGCAGCCACCATGCTGCTCCAACACCACCCACCCCCAACCATGGAGCTGCTGCCTCCTGATCTGCTGTGCCGTACCGGGCGGGGACTGATGTCAGAGTGTGCCCTTTCCCCCACCCATTGTGTACCCGGGCAGGCACAGCATGTCCCTCACCCCAGCCCCTGCCCTGGGGAGCTGCCCCCATTGTGCCAACTCAGGACCAAAAGCATGGCTGGCCCCACAACAGCAGCACCGCCTCGGATACAGCGCTTCCCTACACCCTGAGCTGCACCCCTGCCAACACACAGCCCCTAGCTATCTCATTCCTTGTATCCTGAGCTGCACCCCTCCCCAAACACAGCCCCAGCTACCCCATTTCTTGCATCCTGAGATACGCCTCTGCCAATACACGGCCCCTAAGTACCCTATTCCTTGCATCCTGAGGTACATCCCTGCCAACACGCACGATCCCTAGCTACCCCCTGCCTGCACCCTGAGTGATTTTCAAACATTTTGAGCTGAGCCACATACACACACACTTTGAGTTATAATTTTTAGTTGCACCCTTTACCCCATTATCTGCAATAACAAAAAATAGAGTTTTCAGGTGCCTAAGTAGCCCCTGGAATCATGGTTAAAGTTGCCCCCTCTCACCAAAATCTGGATTGGCACCCCTGGTGTAAATAGGGTTCCAAGACAGAAGTATAAGAATGCAGTGGAGAGAAGGGGAAACATTAGGTATGGAAATACATTATCAATACTAATAATAGTTAATATTGTAGTTATAATTTCTTTGTAGACTCTCCAGTCATGGATCAGGGCACCGTTGCACTGAGTGTTGTACAACCACACTGACTCCATTGTGACCCTGGATTTTGCATGCCCAACTTGAGATGCCTTCAAGAACTTCAGTAGTATGTAATATTTTCAAGGAGATAGTGCCTTGATAACTTGGAAAAACACTGAAAAAGTTGTGCATATTCAATGTCACTTACAACAATTAAATATATACCTTATGCTATTTTACCAAGAAGCCAAAATCTAGATATGCGGTAGTTATATGCCATGAATGATGTTCAGAATTCAGCATAAGTCCTACAGAAAACAACCACCTTAAAATTTCAATTGCAAAGAGATAGACTAGCGTACTGTTTAATTATTAGTGCCATAAACCTGAGCAGTATTTACCTGGCAATAACAGTGCTTTGTAAAATCTACTTATCTCTCCTGCCAGGTGTTATATTTCTCACAATTATTAAGAAAATGATCAGAAATCTTTATTTTGTTTCACAATAGTTTGTATTGCACCTTCCTCTCCTTTATATTATCAGCTCCAATGAAAGTCTGTTTTAAAATGAGAACTTATTCCTGTTCTTACAACTAAGAAAATGTATTCAATTCAACTGCAAGGCCCTCCACTACTTCAAGTCCCCACCACTGATCAGGTTTAAGCATGGAATTGCACCTGCTTACCCCAGGTTGGAATTTGGCCAATGATGAATACAATGGACAGTTCAGTTCTTCAAAAGCTTCCAGGAATCCTAATACAGCAAACAAGGTTCAACAAGATGACATTCCTATCTCTAGGCATGAAGTACGGGCTCTGAACTGCTCTCTTGGCCCGCTCCTACGTTCATGTGTACCACAAACTCCCATTGACTTCACAGTGCCCAGGGAAGGCCTGATCCTGTGAATTACTGAGTGCCTTCAGGTCCAGTGCAGTCAGTGAGGGTGAAAGGTAGTCAGTGCCTCACCAGAATGCTTAGCACATTGCAGGATGAAGTCTTACTGTGTAAGATTTATATTTTAATTCACACTTATCAAGACAGACACATATGCACAGAAAAAATGTATGACACCAATAGCCATTGTGTCTAGGTGCCAAATACAGGAGTTTTTAAACATCAGAATGAGTCCATTTAAGTCCTTTTCTCCAGTACACCCTCTGGAGTTGTAGATACCTGTGTTTTTTTTATTAATAGCAATATAAAAGTGAATTGTTTACATCTCCCTAGTTCTATGTACAATGATGGGTGAGTTCAGAGCACCTGTTACTTGTGCCATATATGGAAGCTATTCCTTCCTGCCTGTTTCACAAAAATCTGCTGTTTTCTCACAAAGTCAAATACTAAGCTCTTATTTCTAGTAAATGAGTCTCCCAGATAAGCTTCAAAACAGCTAAGTAACTCATTAATATCATTTTTCTTAGTATGTCAATAAGTTAGACTGGTGAATAGCAAGAAGGAGGGCAGTAAATTAAAAAAAAAGCCTTCAATACACAGGGCACAAACTGCTAACACTTGCACAAGTAGTTCAGGCTTGTATGGGGTGAAATTCTTTCCTGTACTGACATGTGCTGGAGCTATGTTCCAAGTCTTACGTAAGCCCTTAAAACAGTGCCTAAATGAGACATATGTTGCTCATAAACCTTATTCTGGCCCTCTGCACAGAGGTGAATTTCACCATAAGCAGTCCTGTTGGCTTCAATATGTCACTCACTTGAGCAGATCTGGACAAGTTCTGTAAAAAAGTGTTCTCAGATATTTGTTTTAATTTGTAGGTGATTTTCTTTCAGCACTGTTGACACTCCTTTTGCATTTGCCATCCAGAAATTAATGTATTAGCAGAAATATTCACTGAAATAATTTACTTTAAGCAATTCTTGCACAAAAGTCATGGAAAGCTATTTTAGAATTTGTAATCCTACATATTTGCTCCAGTCAGTGTATTTTATCGTTATGCTCATCCAGTCAGAGAATAGAAATAGATCAGTGGTGAACAACCTGTGTCCCACAGGCCACACGCAGCCCATAAGGGTAATCTGCTGGCTGGCTGTGAGACAGTTTGTTTACATTGACTGTCTGCAGACATTGCTACCTGCAGCTCCCAGTGGCCACAGTTCGCCATTCCCAGCCAATGGGAGCTGTGGGAAGCGGCGTGAGCTGCAGGAACATGCTGACTGCCACTTCCCACAGCTCCCATTGGCCGGGAACAGCGAATCACACCCACTGGGGGCTGTGGGTGGCCATGCCTTTTGGATGGTCAATGTAAACAAATTGTCTCGCGGCCCACCAGCGGATTACCCTGATGGGCTGCAGTTTGCCCACCACTGAAATAGATCATGTGACTGATGTGCCCAATCAAAACATCTTGAAAGTTGAATACCATCAGTGAACTGCTCACAAACATTATAAAGGCCAATAAATTATTCACTGAAATTATTCAGTGAACAATTTCAAATGCTGAACAAACTTGAGAAAATTGCAATTTAATTGTGAAAATTCTGTGATGCTGGCAGACCAGGTTCCAGCTCATGCCAAGGCTTTAGGCCTCAACCAAGCAATGACAAATTCATTGCTGGAAATCAGTCTGTTTCACCTGTGTGTTAGTATGGTTATGATGTGTATTAGACTTATAACTATATGTTTAGACTTTATGAAATGCTTGTAAATTGCTGCATGCGTTAATCTCACATAATATATTTAGCACCTGCTATAAGGTAATATTTAAGTTTTTGCTTTGTAACTATAAAAAATGTTTGCTTGAAACTGTGAATGCAGTCTGGAAGGATCATCTCCTGCCCATCAAGAAGGCCAATCAAAACTAGATGGGCCACTGCGGGACATCACAATACAAAGGCTTTGTTAATTGCCCTCTCACACTCATGAAGATGCTGGGTGCAAAAGGGATCATCCCAGCAGCTTGAATTCTGGAAAAAGGAAATAAAAACAGCTGATAAGAAAATTTTCCATCTCACTTTTGCTGTTTGGACTCTCACTGAGTGAAAGCTATGAAACAGAAGCAAAAATCCCCAGGATCATCCTGGGTTAGCCCTAAAAGACATTCAGAGCTAACAGATCACTACAACTCGATCACCGTTTTTATATGCTTGCCTGTTTTAACCTTGTCATAACTTTCCAATTATCTTTCTTAGTTTATAAAGCCTTAGACTATTTACTATAGGATTGGCTATGTGCATTCTCTGGCATGAGATCTAAGGTACAAATTGACTTGGGTTAAGCGACTGGTCCTTTGGGACTGGTTGTAACCTGAATATTTAATGATCTTTGGTGTATAGCAACCATCTATCATTAAATCCAGCTTGCCTGGATGGCAAGATATACTGAAGTGCCCAAGGGGATTGTCTGTGACTCACTGGTAAGACTGTTACAGTGCTTTAGGAATTCACACTTGTGACTGGGTAGGTGAAATCTAATTATGCAACATACTACTAGTTGAGGTCTCTGCCCTGCATCTTGACAGTATGGCCTGAGGTTGCCACTCACAGTCATGAGCCACTCCAGACAGCGTGACAAATTTTTGAACAAAAAAGGAAGCCAGACTCACGAAGGCCCTGATTGAAAGGATCCTTTGAAGTCAGCCATTGGGACAGGCCCAAGCTAAATTATTTATTAACGAATTATTCATCCACTGCAATACAAGAGTTGAGACTCCTTATAGGAGGAGTAAGAGTTTGAAGGTTCGAGCATTTATTTTCTCTATAGTAATATTACCATTCTTTAGTCTAGTACTTTCTCCTTCTAGAAACTAGTTTGAATATATTCAAACCCAGCACTAGGAGGTGGCAGATTCTGAAATGTATTTCCAGTTCTAATATATGCTTCATTTTACGGGGCGAGGGGAGAGGGAGAGAATAAAAAGAACCAATCATTTCATGATGCAAATACACTCTATGATCATAGTCATTTGGAATCAGCTGCAGGAAATAGATTGCTTAGATCAGAACTTTCAGTATTACAACTTTTTATTTTGTTTACTGAAACACTCACAACAGAAAGTTAAAGGTCGGTGGGTCAATCAGATTCTCCTTTAATGGAAATGCAGAAAAAAAGAAAGAAAAAAAAATGTGGTTGTCTACCTAGTGTGCTATTTTGGTAATGAAATATTTTGAACATCAAAAATAATAAAAAATCTATCAATAAAGAAAAAATGCACAAGATATTTCAAATGAATGTATATCGCAGCATCAGCATGAATATTTGAATGGATGAAGTAAAAGCAAGATTTGCAAACCCAGGGTCAGATTCTGTAAACCTTACTCACATGAGTAATCCTTGCCATTTATGCCAATTAGCACAAGTGTTATAAGGAACTGATCTGACTACCACTGAAATCAACAGCAATTTTGCCATTGACTTCAATGGCAGGAGAATCACACCCATACATTGACACACCTTTCTATTTACACAGAATGAGAAAGTTTTTAATCTTCACTGTCTTATGTGTCTATAAAAAGTGGAAGGTCCCCTGAGATGGCATAAAAAGACATTGATGGATGTACAGATACCAAGAGAGCAATGTTTTAAAAGCTGAAAGAGAAGGGTAAACTCCAGACTGATCTCACTAGATTTACAACCAGAGATTCAAACTGGAGTCTTAGAGCTATTTCAAAAGGTCACTGTGTATTCATCAAGCCATGTTTCAAGGTATCCTTTAGAAAAAGGGCTACTCCCCTGCCAAGCTCAGGCTCCATTAAAATGCATGCAGTGATAATATGATGTGATTCACAGTATATGAAAAATTCCTTCCAACTCCATATTGTGGCAAATAGTTGCAAAGGATTGCATAAGCAAGATTCAGGGTAGGAATCCTTGCCAATCTTTTTTCAAACCATCAACTTTTTCATCTGGCAATAAATGAAAAAAACATTGGTAAAGCATGTTTCTACTCAACATTTTCCTTGCTCCCCTCATGACCTATGTGACAGGGATGGAAAAATAAAATTGTAAAAGTATCACCTTGCAAAAGCTTTCTCTTGGTTTTATCAGAAGAAACAAAGTACGGAGCACACAAAAGTAGAAAACTATTGCATGGTGCCATAACTACAACAATGGAAATCTGATCTCATTAAGGTCAAATGGGAGTTTTACCACTGACTTCTCTGAACAGAACTCTTAAGTTCCTGATCCAGCAAATGCTTAAGCACATGCTTATCTTTAAGCATGTGATTTCAATGAGACTACTCACATGCTTAAAGTTACACACATCCCTAAGTGCTTTACTCAGTCAGAGCCTGAGTCCCTTTTGCTAAGTAATGGCTGATTTACAAGCTGATGTAGGATGTCCTTGAGTTTTCCTATAACTTTCCTCCTTCCCATTGGCCCAGGCACTAAGGAAAGTTAAAAGCCTGTTTGTCTCTGCACCTGGCACAAATTCTTCTATCACTGGAGACAATGTATCATCGGGGGAAGGAGGTGCATTTTTAAATAACCTTGATATTTGATACTGATGCAAAAAGGAAAGGAGTACAGAAGTTGAAGCCAAAACCATGGACTTTCTTAAGAATTTCTATGATTTAGTGTATCTGTCTCATGTACTGCAGATTTCTTTATATCCACTCTTGTATATGGGCCAACAGAGCTAAAACACTGTCTCTAATGACACAGTGGAACATATCTAACCACAATATCATTTGCAGCATTTCTTTTATTTTAACCCTCACCCACCCACCTCCACCCCTGAGACCTAAATAGAAGATACACAGTCTCTGATTGCGGGGCGGCAGGGGGAGCTTTTCATTTTTATAACCTGAAGTTCTAATTAATTTGATCATCACATGAATCAAGAGCAGATACAGAATTTGCATCAAATCAGATTTTCCTATAAAATCAGGCAGATTTGTCTCCGGTTCTTGATAAACATGAACCCACTTCAACATATTTCAGTGACCATAGAGACACGCCAAGTATTATTAAATGTAGCCATTTACTCTGGCATGTAAATTTAAGCTTCGTCAATAATAAAAAATAATAAGCATTTACCCAACACTTTTCACTTTCACTTTTACAAATATACAAATTAATGCTCACAACGCTCCTGTGAGGTACATAGGTATAGTTATCCCACTATCCAGGTGAGAAAACAGAAGATGAGACATTAAGGAGCTCAGTTTTCTAATGTTGCATGAATTTACATGGCACATGCATAGTTCCCATGATAGAATGCACAAACTAATGTTTATGACAATAACTGGTTATTTGGGCGACCAAATATCTGATTTGCACACTCTATTGTGGTACTTACAGAGGCAAACAAGTCATTAATTTTGTACTTATGTTTGTGCGCCTAACAGTTTTGAAAATCAGGCCCCACATGTCTTATCTGCATAGGCCATAGAGGGAGACATTATAGCCCATATTATAACTCAGGCATTCAAAGCAGCAGAGAATCCTGTGGCACCTTATAGACTAACAGACGTTTTGGACTCCTAGTCCAGACCATTAGAAAATCACTACAGATAACTTCCCCCACCCAGCGCCCTGCTCTAACTTCAGTCCTGACCAGACGGATAGGAGTGAAAAGCTGTTCGATCTATGCACTGTTTAAATTGAGCCAACAACCATGCCAAAATGTATAAAAGGATATGTGTGTTGCTTTAGGGCCTGATGCAAATTTCACTGAAGTCCTTAGAAAGACTTCAGAGGGATTTAGATCTGGCCCACAGCACAGTCAATTTTCTCTCTTTTGGAATAGACTGGAAATTCGAATTAATGTAAACTGGATATGACAGGCCTGATTCTGATCTCCCAAGAGTTTTACACTGATGGAATCCCATTGACTTCAGTGAAGTTATTCCGGGTCTACACTAGTATTAGAGGAGAAACAAGCTTCATAAGCCAAATTCTGTACTCAGTTACATGGATGTACATGCAGCCTAACTCTATTAAAGTAAATTAAGTCACACAGCCTCTACTCCCAGTGTAGCTGAGAACAGAACTTGGCTCTTTGACAGACGTGCTCAAAATTACATGTAGTGATCATTTGCACTACATGCCCTTATAACACTGATTTTCAGCATTGTTCAAAGCAATTCTGCATGTTAGAAAAAGTTTTTGCATTAAAGCAGCTTTAATTGTGAATACAATATTGCCTATACATTATTTTCCTAGGATAACAATGTTTAACTATGCTGCAAAGTTCTTGCTTTATTGAAAATATAGTGTATGCTTTTAACTAAATGGCTGTCATCCAAACAAGTTGGGAGTTAGTCTCCTGTCTAATGAGTAGGTGCAATAAAATGGGTTTGTCTGACAAAAAGTCACAGTAGGTTTGCTAATGCTCTTACCCAGCGAATAGAGTCCTACGCAGATACATAGTTCTAGTTTAAGAAATTAACATTTGCTTGTTTTGCCATCCAAAGAGTATTTACAGAAGACAAAACAGCCATACTTGTTGGCCGCTGTGCAAAGAGGTGATGACATCGAGAGGACAGGTCATAAGCCTGAGTTTATGGTCATTACACTTACATTGGTACTGGGTTTTATCCACTCAGTATGATCTTCTGACCCCACAATTTTACAACCTTCCACTCTCTGTGCTTCATAGCACCTCTCCACTTCTAAGTTAATCATTTCTCTGCCATTATCTGCCAAGAGTTCTTATCTCTTTTGCTGTCACTTTATAACAGAGTCCTCTTATCAATCTATACAGAGTCATGTGACCATGCCGAACCTATCACAAGTTTCAATTCTTCTGATTAGAGAATATCATGAAATGGGATACATGGGTTAGGGCAGGCCACTAATGTTGGAAAAAGTACAGAGTCCATTGAAAGACATACTTGCTACTTTCTGAATTCTTGGATTTTTGTTGTTGTTGTTCATCTTGCTGACTTTCACTGAAGGTGATTGTAGCCTGGGTCTCAAGGCCAGAAAAGTTTACAAGCCACACCTTTTGCCAAACTCAATGCTGTACACCCAATACCCGAGGACATTGTATATTTATACCTAATAATGTCTTCTAGTTCTGACACTGGCAACATACAGGAATCTATAAAACATGGACTTACACCAGCTGGTAAGTAAAAGCTTTTCTAACTGTTATGGTAACTCTGCTTAACTCTGTTAACCCTGAGCCTTATCATCCATGCCAAATTGAAAATCATCATTATGAGATAACTTAACAGCTGTTTAATTTACACTTTGATTTTATCAACAAGAATATGAATGCATTAAAAACCCTGTTTAAAATGTTAAGTAAACAGGTGATGATTTAATTAAATAGCTCTCTCTTCTCCAGTATACTATAATCACTAAATACCTAATCTGTCATCACTCTAGTCTAAAAGCTGTACAGAATAACATATTTAATGTAATTATTTGTTACAATTACTTGCACAATTGTCATTAAATATATAAAAGGCATAAATGCATAAAAATTAGGCCTACGCCTACTGTATGATTTGAAGTCAATAAAAACCTCAGAAGCATTTTCTAGTCTTATCACACATAATACAGACTTCTAATATATATTTATTTAAATGTTGTACAAATGAAGTTAAATATTCATTGAGTGTGAGCCGGGCTGTAAATAAGACAATGCATTTAACATTTTAAAGTATCTTTATAAAGCTCTAGTGCTTTCAGATAGCCTCTGGAATCACCAACTTCACTACACTGAAAAACTGGAAGGCACTTATTTTACTGCAGTCAAGTTCTTACTAAATATTGCATCGTGTCTTGTTCTTGATGTTGTGTCTCTGTCGTGTTTTTGACTGTTTTAGGAGGATTATGCTTCTGTGTTTTAAGCCTTGTGGATTCTTTCTGAAATTCTCTCTGTGTAGTTTTTCCCTTTCATTTATACTTCATAAAAATGCCAAATCTCGAATTATTCTGCTTATTCGTTCCACGGAGTTCGTACAAATTAGATCGAGAGTCTGGATTCTTTCTCGGTAGAGAGAATCCAGCATCCTACTGCATGTCATCTGAGGGAAGAATGAAATGCCTGCTGAACTCTTGGAAAACTATGAAGTGCATAGACAGAACACAAGAGAATCACTCTAATGCTGGGCTCTGCGGTTAGACCGGGACGTGATTGTGCCAGGCTTGGAGGTGGAGGAATTTTACTTTGAAATGGTTTTCCAGATCCCTTGCGAATCCCGTTCGTGTCCCGTGGCCTGCGCGTCTCCCTTCTGTGCCTTGAGCTAGCCAGGTGTTGATCGTTGTTCAACTGACAGTTCGGGATTTGCTTGCAAACGGTCTCCAGTTACGCCGTCGGGGTTGTACACAGATGCTCAAACCAGGGCTCGCTTAAAAGTTACAGTGGGTGACTGCGACACCCTGGCTGAACGCAGCACCAGGCAGGAAGTTTCTCAGCCCCAGGCAATGTTTAAATATACCGATGTGTACTATTGTGTTTCACTTCTGGGGCTTGGCTTTGTGAGAGCTGTGGCAGGAGCGAATTTGAGGCTCGACTTTTACAACGACTGATTATAACTAGTGCCCTTGCAAAATGGTTTACGCCGGGTGGAAAGCCTTCGGGATGGAGACCTCTGCCGCCTCGGTGCCTTACACTCCCCGATGCGCGATACATGGGTTGATCGCTGGGAGCAGAGGTACCTGAGGAAACTCTTTAGCGCGTGGTGGTAGGGGGCTGGGGAATGGCTTTGAGATCTTAGTTTGCAGGCAATCTAAAGACGAGGAAATGCAGTTGAAACATGATCTTTATCTCTTGGGAGGGGCTGCTGCTTTTCCTTTCACTGATCTCCACGGAAGACCTTAGCTCAGCTTCCCGAGGTAAGTTAGCCAGCCAGCGCTCAGTGACTCCAGAATCGCCCCCAGAGCAGGCTCCAGTTCTGCGAGGGGGGCGCTTTTCCTTTCGCTTCGATTTCACATTCTCACGGGGGCATCTTTCAGTGAATGAATGGTGGATACTCCGCTTGCTCTGCTCTAAATGAACCTCTGAAGCAATAATGTTCAGTGCCTAAGCTTTGGTGCTTAAGCTTGGCCTGGCACAGGTTACTTCTGTGAGCCTGACTGTGTCTCGTTTCAACTGCAAAGAGGCGGGTTATGTGGGTCTAGCCAAAGAGTACAGACCTGCGTAAAATGCCCCAGCGACATGGTAGATAGGTCCATGGGCAGTGCGGGGGCTATTCCCCTGAGATCGCTTTGACTAGCGGGAGGATCTCCACCAGTCTCTTGGGTGCATCATCCCAGTCTCCGGCAACGGCTTTTCTTTCTCCATCCAAATCACAGGCTGTTCAGAACAACAAAGTGGGTTGCATTCTCTTCTCATGCCAGTTGGGGTGTAAATCCATTGCTTTTCACTGCTCAGCTACAGCGGTGTGAGAGGCACCTTGTAGCCCTCTGTGCTTCAGGAGATTTTTACTGAGTCAAAGCAACTCTTTCTAAATTGGGTGTTCCGCTGTGATGATGGGCCACACGCTGCTCTCATTTCTTCAGAGGGGTTATTCCAGATTTATAGAGGGTGGATCACGGCCCAAGGATTCCATATGTGTTCCAAATGTTGCACTTTCTGACCCACTTGTCTCAGGACCATTTGGGAGATTTTTAGGCAGAGGTTCTCAGGTTGCCTTAAGAGTCATCAGTTGGAATGAGGCTAAATAGACCACAGGAGGTAAATCGGGTGAATCTGGGTCCATCTAAAGACTACTGCTTCTGGACATGTTTAGTAGAGAAAGGATCAACCCAAATTCCTACTGTGTGTGTATGCCTGTGCTCCTTTAAACCACAATTCTATAAGCTTAAGAAAAATAAGAGAGTTAGTAGAGGAAAATATGAAAAGAGATAGACAGTCTGATTCTGATCTCATTTAGACAGAAGTAAGCCAGAACTCCACTGTCCTAAATTGGGTTAATGACCTCAATGTAAAACCAGCATGAGATCAGAACCAGGTCGGCTGCATGTGTGTGTGTAGTGTGTACTTCTGCTGTTTACAGACCAAATGTATACTAGTTTAAGTGGGAGTAAAACATGGCTCTCTTGCTGAACAATTTAAATATCAAATGTATTATAAATAACTATAATAGGGCCAAATCCTGCAGCCCTTACTCAAGTTAGCCTAACTCCCAGGACATTAATGTGATTTTTGGCCGAGTAAGAACTGTATAATGAGGCTCAGCGTATGATACAGAATGTCTGTCTTCTTTTCTTAAAACTTTAGTATAATAAATCATTGAGTGCATCTCAAGAGTAGGAAAATGAAAAAGAAAAGTCAGTCAGGTGAAGGTTCTAACCAAGGTAAGGCCATATCATAAAGAGAGGTACAGCACCTAGCACAATGGAGGCCTAAGCCATCACTAGGGCTCCTAGGTACTACAACAATAGTAACAATAATCATTCATAATATATTAGCATGTATCACATTTACCCACAACTCAGTTTAAGCTTCCTGTTCATCAAGTGGCAGCTGCAAAAAGGACGTCCCTTACAGAAATGTAATGATGCTGCAGAATACCTTATTCTCTTATATTTTGTTTAAATAGGGGCCATATCCTCAGCTGGTGTAAATTAGTGTAGCTCCACTGATGGCATGGACTTTCAAAGTGACTATATTATGTGCATTGTGTCTCTGAGACACTGGGTCAAATTCAGGCAAATGCAGCCTGGAAAAAGCTAGTGTTACTTCCAGGAGAGTCTATGGGCTAAATTCAGTGGTGATCAATGCATAGGCCTGATTTTGCTGTCACTTACATTGGTGTAAACCTGGAATAATGCAATTAAAGTAAATGGTGTTACTCTAGTTCATGGCAGGACAAATGAGAACAGAATCTGGATGGTCGAGTCATCATAAAAGAGTTGTAAGTTAGTGTAAGTGGCAAAGCACTGTAAACTTGCACCAATTTGGTATTCACTCAGTAGATGTGTGTGTAACTTGCACACTACTGTTTGGAAGTGGTATAGAAGTAAACTATATTGATTCTGCTCTCACTTCCACCAATGTAAACCAGGAATAACTCTACTGAAGTTAAATTAATTACATTGGTGTAAAACCAATATAAGCAAGAACAGAATCAGATCCAGATTTTAGAAAGATAAATCACTCTGGTCTATTTTAACTTACTCCCAGGGCCTCATTCACCCTTGGCATAATAGGCACACCGAGTGGGCTGGATTCTGATATCTGTTATTTCAGTTTTACAGCAATGTATCTCCAGTAACTTCAGTGGAATTAGTTCTAGTTTATACTTGTGTTAGAGGAGAATAAGGGCAATTGACTTCAATGGGTATATCCCCTTCTTAAAACCACAGCTGATTTTGGTCTTCAAAGAATGCATTCACTTTGTACACTCACTCAACAATAAAAATCACAATACTTTGCCTTTCACATCCAGTTTCTGGCCAACTGATGAACAACATGTAATTCACATCATCATTCATAGCACCCATGTACTTTGTCCATTTAGTCAAATTTATGCCTTGTGTAAATCAGTTGACAGAATTGGACCAGGCAGGAATATGGGTGATTAAATCAAAATCTAGCTTTTACTTAGCATTAAGGGCCTGATCCAACTCCCAGTGGGAGTCTTTCCATTGATTTCTATACATGTTCTATCTTGCCCTTAAAAGGTGAATAGACCCTGGAACATAAGCAGGTCCGTCGTTTTTCCTGACTTCCTGCCTTTTATCTTTTCCTCCCTCTCACCCCAACAAAGGTCATGGTAGGCAAATGGGATTCAGTAAGAGCTGATGGTGCTCAGCATTCACAGGATCAGACCACATCATTAAATGGACTTGGGAAAATATTCATCCAGGGCTCCAAATTTTTAATAGTTTTACTTTTCTTTACTCAGCCTTTTGTCTCAGGGTTCCTGAGAGAACCAATATACAATTTGTAGACACTTTAGTTATGATTATTTAACATGCCATTAACTTGAAAAACTGGTTAAGTTGAAGGAAAAAATAATCTACTTGTAACTTCTACCGATGAAATTTTCCCATTTGCATAATATTTACTGTCATCCTAATTTTCTGTATGCCCTGAGGCAACATTTATATTGCCTACTATGTTATATTATATTATATTTATTAAAGTGTTTTTAGGGTTTAATGAGGTAATTGATAAGATACAGTTTTCAGTGTATGGTGCAATATTAATTGACTAACAAAGCAGCAAGATTAAATTATAAAGCTGAACATGGATATGTGTGTGTCTTTTCTACTGTGGATAAATATAGTTGGAAATTAGGCTTATTGGGAAATTTGGATGAGAACCTCAGCATTAACAAATAGCTGTAAACTCAAATTTCACAGTACTTTTTTAAAATAGGGTCCTTTCCTTCATTTCTTACTCAGGCAAAGTTTCTACTAACAAATGTAGTTTTGCCTGATCCAGGGTATGCCCCAATACTGTCAGGACACAAGTTAAATTCTGTATTTGTTTACAGTAGTGAGGTCTGTCATTTTTAAATGTGTTATGTCAATCTTGTCTCAAGATACTTTTGGAAATTTGGCTCCTCATTGACTAAATACTACACTTTTTTTTTTCATTTTGATGTAGTGGAGTAATTATATTTAATTTTCCAACTATAGTGTTACAAAGATTAACACATTTACACCTAAATACACATTACACATACATTCAGTCTGATTCTAGATTCCAGAATAGCTGAGACAAAGTAACAGAGATGATGCCTTTAGTGTCTAAGAGGAAAGGATTGCAGTGTTCACAGATCTCTACCAGGCACCTGGCCATGTGGGTAGGTTAGGAATCAGCTCTTAAACTTTTCCTTATATAGAGTGAAGGGGCAGAATCTGCTGTAGTGGTCACCATTACAGGATGTATGGGTGGGGGAATAATTATAATTTCCTATGGTAATATATAAATTGTATATTCTCAAGTATAAATTTTTAAAAGTTTATTTTATGACCATATGTGTGAGAGAAATTATATATTAAGTATATGTATATATTGATATATAGATGTATAAGCATAAACTATATTAATTACAACAATGAGTTATTTAAATAAAGTTTTGCAAGCTTCAGCACATAACTGGTATGTGGGGGGAAAAGGAGACCGAAGAAAACTTTTTTGCTATTGAATCAAGGTCTCTTGTCCCAGAAACAATAAGATTTTTTTAAATCTGTCTGTATAGTATATAACTCAGTTGTCTCTTATGATATAGAGACTTGGGTTTAGTTCTAATACAATTCTTACTTTCTTAATAAAAACAGATGTAGTAGCTGTATGTGTCCTCCAAGCTATAGCTTTTCTTTTACAGAGTGAGCTAAACAAATCTCAAATAGTGAAGCGGAAATATAGACAAAGGGACCTAACTAGAAAAGTACAGTGATTTAAATGACATTGCAGTAAACATGCTATAGATTTGCAACACTAAAAGTAGGTGAATGTGATAATTAATAAATAGTAACTAGACAAACGTTAATAAAATAAAGTAGTAAAAGCTAAAGCTCCGATCCTGCAAATCCCTACTCATATGAGTAGCATTTACTCTCCTAGATAACCCCGTTGGCATAACATGAGAAATGTTTGTTTGTCTGTGTAAGGGGTTAAGGATGGGGCACTTCATTGGGAGTCACCTCCTCGTTGTCTATATGGTAAAAACTAAAAATTTTCTCAACCTTAAAAAATGATCAAAGCTGAACAAATCCTACTCACCCTTCCCCCGACTGTTAAGGGCGACAAGTCTGAGGTGTATTTAATCCTTCTGTATTAGATCAGATTTTTCCATTTGAAAGGCAAACAATGAATCGCAAGGGGGAAAAAATCCTAACACCATTTCTGCCTGAAAGTTTGGATCTCAAGATGGCCTAATGGGATTGGGTGAACACTGCAGCCTGGAAAAGATTGCAGTTTGCTATTGATGCTGTTAGTTCAGTAAATTCCTCATGCAATCTTTCCGCACGTGTTGTTCACATAATAAAATGTATCAAAGGTTATCATTGGTTAATTTCGGATTGGATTGCAGAGTTACAACCACTTTGTCCCACCCTAAACGTCCACCCTATATGCACACCTCGTCATCCTCACCTCTTTTAAACCTCAATATCCATACGCCCAATTTGTTTGCTATAAGAAAGTTACATTGCAATCTAAAGCTAGTGGGAAACTATAAAATCGAGTCTTTGTATGACGGTTGGAGGTGGGAATATTTTATTCCCAAACCATGCATTGCAAATGTGAAATTTGCTTTTAAACCACATAATTTTAAGTGACCTTATCGCACAACATTTGCATTGAGATTTGTAAGAGAATTAAGCAGGGATCAGCTAGGCATTGTGTCGTGTCCCCACCCGCATGGGCTGGAAGGTACATCAACTAGTGCGAGGTGAAGTCAATACAACTTCTCACTGGTGATGACTCATTTCGCAATAAAAAAAAAATACTATCACGGAAGTACTTTACCACTTACCTGACCAGGTTTATTCGTCGCCATATACCATATCTTGTATGTTTCACTCTACGCTGTAAGGTGTTTATAGACATGGATGCTTTCCAATGTACAACAGTAAGCTTTACTGCTCTTTAAAAATAGCACTGCAGTCAATAACTGATTGTGTCGAAATAGTTGTGTATTTTGGAGTGCGGGGGGTCGACAGCCCCAGTAAGGTAACTGTGAATCACTGAAGCTCGTAAATGTAATAGACTTTTGAAAAGGTTGATCACCTGCGAAGTATATTTTACAGCCTGACTCACTGTGCATTGAATGTTGCATCGGATCAGAAAGGTGTGGGTTTGGTTTTTCACTTCTCTAGACCGGGCTGTTTACTTTCTAACGCCTTCTTCTGCGAGTTTTGGATTACAGCACTAACAATCTCTAGCTCGTCAGTCCCGGGGTATTAAATACAACACTTCCAGTCGAATGGGGTGGGAGGGACAACAACCACCAGCGCGTTCTCTTGAGGGATTTGCAGTGACTTCATGTCACCCTTCCCTTTCTGTGTGAGAGACGTGGGTATGCTTCCCATTCTGATTGACAGAAAGCAAGAAGGAAAAAGAAATGTGTGCACATGTGGTCGGGGAGATGAAGTATAAATCGCATGAATTGTTCAGGAAGAGCATTGCTCCCACTGGAAAGAGCTCCCTTGCATTTCGTGCTCTCCGGAATTGACACGAGCAGCTAAATACTGACTCCTCTGCTGTATTTTATGAGGAAACGTAACAGTGAGTGGACTATGGACAGGCTGCGCGATAGCGGCTCTTTGCCTTCCATCTACAGAAGCAGTTGGTCACTGCTGATCTTTGCAATGTAAACTTTTAGCAGAGGCAGGAAAAAGAGAAGAGAGCGCTAGCCCTAAACATTACTATGGAAGCAAGAGGACTCTTGGTGTGGCTTTGGATATAGGCTTCCCAACAGCAAAGTTACAATTTGCTCTCATTTATTTCTCCGTGGGGAAAAGTTCCCTTTGCACACACTTTTCAAGGGTTTTCTTCTGCTAGAGCCGCCTGCCTTTGGGGTCAAATAAAGCAAACCCTCCCCCCTGCAGGACACTTTACCCTAGGCAAAGCAGAAGATAGCCGAGCATTTGCTGCTCAGAGGAACGCCCGTCAAAGTTCGAAATGTCCCTGCTTAGCTGGAAAGCCTTTAGGAGCGCCCAGCTTTGGGCCTCTTTGCCAAGAATTGGAACTCACCTTGAAATACCGCAACATGGACCCCTGCAGTGTGAAAACAAAAAGGAGCCAAGGAAGTTCCCGATTTAAAAATAATCATAATAATAATTAGCCCGCGTTTTAATGGAATTGAACATACATTTAAACGGGAAAACATAAATATTCCAGGGCTGTGCTCCTTGCGCTAATCAAGGCTGCCAGAGGCTCCCCAAGCCATCATCTTTTATTATTATAATTACACGCGTCAATCAAGACCTTCAGGCTACATCAGAACAAGCCAGGCAAACTCAAGAGGGAAGTCACATAAAAAAGTTTGGAGAACTTGGTAAGGAATGGCGAAGGGATTAGAATAGAGGGTAATTAAGGTTGCTCAAGGCAACTGTGAAAGCTGAAGCTCCATGTTAAATTAAACGTAGCCACGAGGGAGCAGGTATCATTTATAATGGTTACTGCCCTAAAGTGTTACTTCGGAGAAATGTAGATGTGTAATAACCACTCCAAAGTGTTTTCATCTCAACTAATGACTCCTGGAGTAGCTTCGCAATGTGCCATTTGAACTCTTTCCAAGTCAGGCCCCTGTGGAGTGATACTGCCTGTAATATTAACTCCACAAGTACTAGTTAAACAGAGATTTAAGTACTAAAGAGTCATTTAGAGGGTGAATTCTGTATGTACCTAAGTGGGAGTAAACCATTGGGAAATTGTTCTCAACAAAATAAGGGGTGATAGGATTGTGGGGAATAGAGATAGAGAGCTATAGATGAAGCCATAGCTAGACTCTCCAGAAAGAAGCCTGGCTCGTATCGGTGTGAAAATAAATAATTGGGGAAATCTGAACATTTAAGGGCTCGTTCTTAACCTCGAGTAGATTTGAACGCTCAAAACTCCCATTGACTTCAATGCATAACCTGGTCCAAGATGAGCTACCAGGCTGAGCTATACTTTTCTGGTTGGCAGGGTCTTTTTCTGCTTTTGCCTTGGAGGGCTAAAATGTTGATCTTCTTTACTCACCAGAAAGAGCGAGAGAAACTGAATGGGTTGTCTCGCTGCGAGTTTATCGGACAACATGAAATCACTTTCCCCTGAACAATACACGGCCGAGAGAGAGAACGACCCTTCCTATTTGCCCAGGAAACCTTAGAGAGCTGTAGGACTGAGGATTTGTATATATGTATTAATCTAACTTTCCAAGGTCTGTTGTAAATACTGTCATAGGCTATGTCTTTCATAATTTATGTCCTGCGGGGAGGTAAGGTGGGATGGGAGGGACAGAGCAGAGATCCCTCTCTCTCTCTCTAACAGAGAACCGAGGTGCTTTTAAAACAGAACACACACAGCTAACTTTGCACCCATTGGAACCAGTGGGCATGAAGGGAGAGAAGCAGCTTCAGTCTATTCTGTGACATGTCTCCAAATCAGAATTCTCAGTCTAAGCACCTCTTTGTGTTTTTATCTATTACATGGGCTACGATCTGCTCTTTGCTGCGGAGACAGCAAGCCCAAAGTGTTCTCCTCTAACCCATTGCCAAACCAAAAGCAATTTACATCAGATCCACTTGTGTGACCCTTTGCCTTTATTCTGATGGCATCACAACTGCTGAGCCCATTTAACCTGAGCTCACGACAATTTTATAGAAGCAAAGTCTATAGGTTTTTAAAAATAAGTAAATATATCTACAAACGCCAAGATTGTATGGTCTCATCTCATACCCGTCCGCTCCCCTGTGAGGAAGGCATCTTTCAGGGGACACTCAAACAGCCCTTCCTAGTAAGATAGCCGCGCCACTATTTATTTTTAAAACCTGTTCACAAGAGAATTTGAGAGATAAAATTCCAGTTTTGGAAATTATGTTAATATTGAGCAGGATTTTTTTCCCAAATTGGCTATTTCAATATTTTTAAGTTGCATCACTTATAAGTCTGATTCCCTCCCCACATTTAACCCATCCCAAGAATAGCAAGTCCTGAAAGAAAGAGAGAAAGAAAGAAACCTATTTTGCAGTAACACTGAAGTTTGGAGATATCCACATCTCCAGTAAATTAAGTTTAGATTTTTACTTTTAACTGCTTGATGGGAAAAGTTCAAACTAAGCACAGAGCACAACAGAGTCAGTTATCGCTCTTAAATGACCTTTTGCCACTTTTCTATCAGCATCTTGGTCATCAAAGGTGTTTAATAAACTTAGAGCAATAATTACATTTTATAGAATCTGTATTAACAGTCATGAACCTTTATTTTCCTTACACTATTATCGTCAATAGCATGTATTACTTACAGTTCAAAAGGATTTTTATTTTCCAAATATTTATAATTTTCCATAAATGTGAACATGATTAACAAGCCATAGAAGAATAATCATGACTGTCAGATATAGGAGGTTTTGATTATTTTGAAGATGGAAATAATGCTTGCTCATCTAATGTCAACAAAATATATGTACGTTAATACAACTAATTCGAATATCACAGTAATATTGTTAGCTCGACTAGTGGACAGTGAGTTTTGATTGAAATATTTCTGCTCCTCGTGCTAGTCAAATGGAATATATTAAAATCTTTGAATCCCATTCACTAGAATGGACTGAGAATGGCTGCAATAACTCTGAGATTGCAAAAGCTGGCATCGAGAATTAAATATTGTAGCATTTAGAATATACTATTTGAATGAGGTCTTTCTGGTAATGTGTAGGTTGATGCCATTCACTGCATGTTTTAGTCGGCAGTTTGGCTGTTGTTTAACAGATTGTTCTTTGGGGCATTTGCTTTATTTAAGTTATGTAGCTTGTCTTGATAGATCTCACAAGACGCTAGAAAACGTAGAATTAATACAGACATCCAACCGTAGCTCCATTAGGTCTCCATCAGACTGTAAAAAGGAAATGTAAACAAGGGGGTCAAGGTAGTGTCTGCAAAAATGTACAATGCCTTTATAATAGTGTGCGGGGGGGGTGTGATGTCTTCCCACCTGAGACCACCATGTACAGACGGCGAGCCTAGGACCATGTGAGACAACGTACTCTCTACTGGAGAGAGTTCAACTCCAGCTGTCGCTGCTGTGGGGCGGGGAATAGCCCTGATGGGTGAAAATGGGATAGAAAAGAATGTCCCTCATCACCCCCTGTGCACGCACAATGGCTGTGTGAGAGTGAACCCTTAGCCCTGCCTTCCTCGGAGCAGGAATAATGCATTGCCCGTCTCCTTCTTGCACGGCCCCTTCATGTCTTATTTCCCCTGGATGCGGAGATCACCTGGCTCGCTGGGGATGTCTGCAAGCTGCTGGCCGGTGCACCTCGCTCCCTTAGGCGGCCCGTGCCTGTTTTACTGGCACTATAATATCAGGATGATTTAACAACTGTAACTGGGGGGAGCTTTAGAGGAGGGGGAAGGGTTGGTTGCTGATTGCGCCTCTTCCTCATTGGCTGGAGCGGCAGTGTCAGCCCCCCCAGAGCCCTCACACTCGCTATCTCCCCAACCCCCCTCCCCCAGCCCCAGCCGGCTGGGAAGTGCCTCTTCTCGGTGCATGTGGAGTAAACAAGGCAGGATCGCAAGGTCTGAACTTCGCAACTCCACACTTGTGCCAGGGCGAGAGTCGCGGCTGGAGGGAGCCCCTGCCGAGCCAGGGGGAGGAGGAAGGTGGGGCGGGGAACCCGGCCAGCGTCGCACCAGCCCCGCCGCAGCGTTGCTCCCTGGGCTGGCGCTCAGCCTGGCTGCCGCCGCTGTCCGCCTGAGCAGCGCCGCGGGCTCCCCTCCCGGGCTGCCCCCTGGC
>NC_133775.1:43805594-43898976 GCF_003597395.2 Chelonoidis abingdonii | reverse complement strand
GGTACGCCGCTCTCGACATGAGGAACACATACTTTTCATATTGCAATTTACCCTCCCCACAGAGGTACCTGCGTTTCATGGTGAATCGAGTTCATTACCAGTTCACTGTCCTCCCCTTTGGACTTTTGTTGGCCCCTCGGGTCTTCTACGGAAATGTATGGCGGTTGTCGCCGCTTTCCTCCGCCGTCGGTCGGATTCACATGTTCCCTTACCTTGACGACTGGCTTTATCAGGGGAACCTCAAAGGCTCAAGTCACAGCCACGTCGACACCATACGAAAGCTGTTCCCAAGTCTGGGCCTGATCGTCAATCTGGACAAGTCCACACTGGTGCCCACGCAACGCATAGAATTCATCGGGGCAGTGCTGGACTCTATCCTTGCGACAGCCAGCTTCCCCCGCTCCGGTTTCAAAGCATAGTCTCCCTGGTCCAGAGCCTGCAGAGGTTTCCACTACGCTCCGCCCAGTACTTGCCTGGCCCTTCTAGGACACATGGCGCATCTGTCCTCGTTACAAAGTACGCCATTCTACGAATGCGCCCGTTACAAGCCTGGCTGGCTTCGGTCCTGCCGACCGAACAGGGACACCTTTAGACATGATTATAACGATCCACCGAGAGTCCTCAGCTCCTCGACTGGTGGAAAGAGTCACTGCTGGTGCGTGCGGGTCTGCCTTCCACCCTCCCCAGCCCTCTGCGTCCCTGAACAACGGAAGCATCTGCGCTGGGCTGGGGCGCACACCTGGGGCCCCGGCGCACCCAAGGCCTTTGTTCACCCCAAGAGCTGACTCTCATATCAATGTGTCCGAGAGCTCAGGGCAGTACGCTGGCGTGCCAAGCGTTCTTCAGCCACCTACAGGCCGTTGTGTTGCAGTATTCACGGACAACACGACGGCCATGTTTAATATCAACAAGCAGGAGGCACAAGGTCATCTCCCCTGTGTCAGGAACGATCGACTTGTGGGAATTCGTGTAGCCCACTCCATAGACCTGGTGGCCCTCTTTCTCCCGGGGGTCCGGAACACACTCACAGATCACCTGAGCAGGTCCTTCCTCACACACATGGTCCATCCGACCGGTGTCCTCCATTCAGTCTTCCGGAGGTGGGGCTTTCCCAGATCGACTGTTTGCGTCCAAATAAACAGGAATGCCAGGTGTTCTCCTCCCTACTAGGTCGCTCTCCGGGCTCCTGTCGAATGCTCATGATCCCGTGGTCAGGTCGCCTTTTGTTATGCCTTCCACCGTTTCCCCTCGTCCACCAAGTATTGCTCAAGGTCCGCAGGACAAAGCCCGCCTCATCCTGATCACGCCGGCTTGGCCGAGACAGCACTGGTATCCAGACTGCTCGACCTGTCCCTGTCGGACCCGATCCCCCTGCCGCTGTGGCCGGACTTGATCACGCAGGACTCGGCAGGCTTCACCACCCGACCTGCAGTCCCTCCACTGACAGCATGGTTCCTAGCTGGTTAACCAGCTGGAGCTGAGCTGTTCCACTGCAGTGCAACAGTGTTGCTTGGTAGCAGGAACCCTCCACGCGGTCGACATACCTCGCGAAATGGAAGCGCTCTGCTACTGGTGGCCGCATGATCACTCCCACGCTCTGTATCAATCTCCACCATCCTGGATTATTGTGGTCCTCAGCCAACCCCTGCTCCTTATCTCTATGCTGCGAGTCCACCTCGCCGCCATATCTACCTTCCATCCGGGGGAAGCTGGCAATACCATTTTTTCTCACCCGATGTCTTCCAGGTTCCTAAGGGGGTTGGAACGGTTATACCCTCAGTCAAGCCCCCTACCTACTGGGATCTTAACTTGGTTCTAAATAGGCTCATGGGGCCCCCTTCGAGCCTTTGGCCACATGTTCACTGCTGTACCTGTCCTGGAAGACGGCTTCCTAGTCGCCATTACCTCGGCTAGGCGTGTCTCGGGAACTCCGCGCACTGACTGTGGATCCTCCATATACCGTCTTCCATAAGGACAAGATACAGCTGCGGTCTCACCCGGCATTCCTCCCAAAGTCGTCTCCGCCTTCACGTGAACAAGGACATCTTTCTGCCAGTGTTCTTTCCAAACCGCACGCGTCGAGACGTGAACAACAGCTCCATACCTTAGACGTCGCGGAGGGCTCTCGCGTTCTACATCGAGCGGACCAAGCCTTCCGTCATTCACCGCAGCCTCTCGTAGCGTGGTGGAATGTATGAGAGCAGGGCAATCTCCTCTCAGCGCATTGCGTCTTGGGTCACGTCGTATCAGAGCTTGCTATGACTTGGCTCAAGTCCAGCCGGGCCATCTCAACGCCCACTCTACGCGAGCTCAGGCCTCGTCTGCTGCTTTATTGGCGCATGTTCCTGTGCAGGAAATCTGCCGTGCAACCACCTTCGCGAACCATTATGCATTGTCCAACAATCTAGAGACGACGACGCCTTCGGCTCAGCCAGTCTTGCACCGCTATGTCCTCTCTCGACCACCGCCTAGTAAGGCTTGGAATCACCTAACTGGAATGGATATGAGCAAGCACTCGAAAAGAAAAGACGGTTACTCACCTTGTAACTGTTGTTCTTCGAGATGTTTGCTCATATCCATTCCACACCTGCCCTCCTTCCCCACTGTCGGAGTAGCCAGCAAGAAGGAACTGAGGAGTCGGCGGGCCGGCAGGCCCAACAAGTCCATGCGTTTGGCCTCCCTAGACTTTGGCGCGGGGGCTTGTTGGCCGTGGCGCTCTCGCTCGTTGACCGACTGCACCACCAACGAGCAGGGGGCTGGGTGCACATACAGGTATTCGTAACCCTTGGATGGCACCATGTACTTTCTTTCCACTCCCCTGGCCGTCGGTGGAATGGACACCGGAGATTGCCAGATGGTATCGGCTCTGGCCTGGATGGATTTGATGAATGGGAGGGCCACCCTGGTAGGCGTTTCCGCTGAGAGGATGCTGACCACAGGGTCCTCCACCTCAGGGACTTCCTCCACCAGAAGTCTGATGTTCAGGGCTACGCGCCGCAAAAGATCCTGGTGCGCCCGCAGATCGATAGGGGGAGGCCCTGACGAGGATGTGCCCGCTACCGCCTCATCCGGGGAAGATGATGACGACAACCCCGGAACGAGCGGGTCCTGGACCGAAGCTGCGTCCTGGTGGGCCTCCGCCTCCGGAACATCAGGCTGTTCTGGAGCCTGTATGACAGCCATTTCTGTATCAGCAGGAGGTGGTCTACTGATTGTGGCCTCCGGTACCCGGTGTTCAGAATGACCCGAGCGTGATTGGCCCGATGGTTCACCCTGGGCTTGGTGGTAGGCGCAGGGTGTCCAAAAGGACCACTGAGGTGGCCCCTGGTCCTGATGGGCCTGAGTGTCCGATCCTCCATAAGATGCGCTGTCCGCGTACAGGGAGGCGGACGTATGATGGGATGGCCACGGGGGAGCTGAAGCAGATTGGACCGTATCTGTGTGTCCATAATAGCTGTCCCTGTGCGGTGCCAGCGAATGGTACCGGGAGCCGTGGTGATATGGAGAGCGGGACTGGGACCTACGACCAGCGCGGTGCCGGGAGGTCAACCGGTGCCGAACGTCGACATGCCTGGATCGGCTGCGAGAGGCTCGGCGGTGCCGGGATCTGGAGCAGTGCCGACGGTATGACGGGGACCGGGATCTGGTCCGGTGCCGTGAGTACGACCGGCACCGGGATGGAGAACGGTGCCGGGAACGCGATCGGTGCCAGAGCCGGGAACGTTCACGGGATCCCGAGTGAGATCGGCGGGGCTCCTTGGTGCCCGGAGACGATGGTCACACCATAGCAGGTTTGCCCAGCGACTGAATAACCCGCACCGGCGGTGCTGGGGGTTGAGGCAGCTCAGGCTCTGTAAGAGCGATGAGGTCCCGCGCCTTGGAGAAGGTCTCCGGCGTAGTCGGGATGACGAGCTCTACCACAGCGAGGGCCAGGGCCTCTTAAACTATATACACTAACTACAACTATACTAACAGTAATTAACAATGAACTAGAGAAGAACTATGTACACGAAAAAGCTAAAGAACGAGCAAATCGCTAGGGTAGGTGGAGATCAGCTAAGCCGCGCTCCACTGTTCCAACAACCAACACAGGCGGTAAGAAGGAACTGAGGAGCGGGCGGGCCGGCAGGGGTATATATTAGGCGCCATACCGGCGCCACTCCAGGGGGCAACCTGCCAGCCCACCGAGTGTTGCTAGGGTAAAAGTTTCTCCAACGAACATGCACGTGGCGCGCGCACACCTAACTGGAATGGATATGAGCAAGCACTCGAAGAAGAATAGCTACTTACTAACTAATCTACAACAAACAAAACCATTTACAGCTGGAATACAAAGTCGAAAGGGAAAGAAACCACTGACCACTTGTGAGGCAAGGAAGAGAGGTGCTCTGGGAACCAACCACCATGGGCAGTAAGAATGAACTGAGAGGTCGTAGGACCAGCAGCACCTGATATTCCGATGCATGGATGCGGCACTGCAGATGGCGCCACAGCCGACCCTACAGATCTTGCTAAAGCAAAAGTCTCCAACAACTGTGAATGTGGGCACACATACACCTAGAATGGAATTGAAATGAGCAAGCACTCAAAGAACTGGGTATGTTTAGTTTAGAAAAAAAGAGATTAATGGAGAACATGATAGCTGTTTTCAAATACTTGAAAGGCTATCATTACAAAGATGGAGAAAAGCTGTTCTCTCTCGGCACAGAGGGCAGGACAAGAGACAATGGGTTCAAGATACAGCATAGCAGATTTAGATGAAATCTCAGGAAAAATGTCTTAAATGCAAGAACAGTAGGACAATGGAACAGACTGCCTAGGGAGGTTATGGAAGGTCCTTCACTGGAGGTTTTCAAAAGGAGGATGATAGCCATTAGTCTTGGATAGTTTAGATGCAAAAAATCCTGCACCTTGGCAGGGCATTAGACTAGCTGACCCTTGCAGTCGCTTCTAGCCTTATGATTCTATGATCTTATGACTGGAAAAACCATGTGTGGAGTTAATTTGGGGATCCAAAAAGGGAAACTGAGGTGAAGGGCTACATGCAGGTCTGCCCAAGGTCACCAGGGGGCATCATGAGGCAGCCACTCATCTACAATCTTTCATTGTTCAGATTCTGTACACAGGCCAAAACAAAAAACAAAAAACAAACAAACAAAAAAAGTGTTTTGAAACAGAAATTAGATTCATATTACATGCAGACAGCACATCACTGAATGGAATTCTGATACTAACATGACAGTGTATATTTCATTCTGCTTTTAAGAATTTAGCAGATTTTTTTCTGTATAGAACTAATTTAGTATCTTTCATTTGAGTTATTACTGTATTTTAATTTTGAACTTATTTCCTAACAGGAAATTTCTGTTTGTTTTGCATATGAGTATATAAACTTATGATGTGAGGCAGTATTACTGCTGATGTTGACTGACTTTGACAAAGAACATGAACACAGCTAAGAGGGATGTGGCACTGAAAACTTCCCTGCACATCCCAAAAACATGTGAAGTGTTTTAGAAAACTAAACCAAACACTGATACCTAGAAGGGACTCAAGCCCCTCTTGCTTTCAGCACGAGTAGTCCCAAACTCATAGGGACTTTACACATGCTTAAAGTTAAGCTCATGTTTAAATGCTTCACTGAATTTGGGATCTTAAAACAACTCTTCTTGATTACTTGAACTCTCATTTAGATAAACGAAAGATAATCAGGGTACATTAGGATTGGGTAATTAATCTTTCTATTCAGCAGGAGAAGTTATTATACACAGCATCATATGATCACGTTTCTCTCAACCTTTTCTACCTTAAGCAGATACCTTAGCTATATCAACACTCTAAACAGTTTTGCTGCATTAGATGACAGAGATCAGACATATGCTTGCAGTGATTAACTTACTGTATATACTCGATCATAAGCTAGTTCGTTTATAAGCCAACCCCCCAAAGATGGATAAGTAGAAATGGAAAATTTTTATAACCCGTTCATAAGCCAACTCTATAATTCAGGGGTCAGCAAACTTTGGCTCCCGGGCCATCAGGATAAGCTGCTGGCAGGCTGAGATGGTTTGTTTACCTTGAGCATCCACAGGCACGGAGATAAACCTAAGTAAACAAAGTGTCCCAGCAGGCCAACTGCTTACCCTGACGGGCCAGGATAGCAACTGGTGGGGAAGTTTTTTGGCGAGTGAGAAGCTGGGAGTCAGGGGAGTAACCCCTGTGACCACCCCCCACGTGACCCCACTTCTAGCCCAGGACCCCCCACACTCCATATCCCATCCCTTCCCACCTTATCTGGGGAGGGCCAGGGGAAGATGTCCCCGGCCTGGCTGGAGCTGCTCTGGCGGGCCAGGCAGTGCGGCCGCAGCCTGCTCTGGCGGGCCAGATCAGGTGGCAGAGCTGCAGCATGTTCCAGTGGGCTGAGCCGGGTGGCATGGCCGCAGAAAGCTCCAGTGGGCCAGGCAGCACAGCCACAGCATGGTCTGGCGGGCGGGGTCAAGCAGCACAGCTGCAGCCTGCCAGCCCTGGAGCTGCAGCTGCTTTGGAAGCTCAGGGGAGTGCAGGGTGGCCAGAAGCGGAGATACTCTAGCCCTGCTTCTTCCCTTCTGTCTCTGCTGGCTGTGCTGCCTCTCCTTGCTCCCTCTGTTGGGAGGAGGGGCTGTGCCCCACCCCTCCCTCTCTATACCCACTCATAAGCTGACCCCCTTCTCTGGTGCTTCCCTTTTTTACTAAAAAAATTCGGCTTATGAACGAGTATATATGGTAATTTCTAGGGGGAGGTGCAAAGAGTTCTTCATTGAAAACCACTCTGTGATGTCTGGTGAATCCCCCAAAAGAGGTCACATCATATCTGTTATCCTGGTCAAACAGCAGCTCCATGCTAGATGAGAGATTGAGCACCCTGTGAATTATTTCATACAGCAGCCCAGTTTAATACAGCAGTAAGATGCATAAGATATCCCATCAGAAATTCATCTCTGCACATTGGCTAATACAGCACCACTGTGAATGCAGTTACATGGGTTTGGCACAGATAGCATAGCTGGAGTGTCCCCACTGCAAAGAGCTAAGACACTCCAGCTATGCTAAACTAACCCAGGTTAACTCTACAGTGAAGACATACCTAGAAGAGACATTTGCTCGGAGGGGGGTGGGGGTGAAGGAGGGAGAAGAGGAGGTGGTAACCCATTCTCACATAGCCACATGAAGGATCTTTCATTTTAGGGTATCACATACCAGTGATCATCAGCAATTAGCACTCCAGAGAGCTGGATATCATGATGAGAATTTGGTTTGTACTTTCCAACTGTAGTTTGTCCTTCTTTTATCATATACAAAAGCATCTCAGAAAGCTGAGGATCTTCATTGAGATTGACAAGGTTTGGCAAACGATTGTCCATCTTGAACGTAATTCCTGCTTTCTAGGTGATTGATTCAGAAAAATACATACAAATAAACCACTAACGTTTTCTATAAAAAAATACATCAAAGTCTGCCTACTGTACCATAGGTCAGCGTTTCTGAAACTGGGGTCCTTGGACCACTGGGGTTGCACAAGTATACTTCAGGAGGTTCACAGGCCCGACTTATCAATTCCTCCCCAATGCCGCTGGGTGGGTGGTGCAGGCGGTGGCCCAGGGTGGCTCGCCAAAGGGAGCATCGTGCATAAGGTTTGCTCGATTCCTACCTGACCTGACAAGAGCCAGCTGGGTTGGCAGAGGCAGCAGGCAGGTGGAGCAGCAGCATTTGGAGCGGAGGGGAGAGGGACCTAAGCTCCAGGGGGGCAGTTGAACAAAAAGCCGAGCCAGGTCTCTTCTCTGGAGCAGGGGTGCCCATCCTGCCCCACTACCATGTTCAGCTGCCTCTGCTTCTAGCCCCTCGCCCCGGAGTGGGAATGCCCTACTGTCTGCTGTGAGGGGGGTATGGTCAGGGGGGTAGCATGGCTGATGTCAGATGTCCTCCACCCACGTACCTGGTCTCCACTGAGCTGAGGTGATGGGACAGGGCAAAATCTGTGTGCTGCTGCCGCCTCTCTGGGTCAGAAGCTGCTAGCAGCTACTTGTGCCTGAACAAGCCTTCAGGCCCCTGACCCTGAGTGCTTTATTAAAGGGAATGTGCTCAACACTCAGGTGCGCACACACACACACACACACACACACACACACACACACACACACAGTCTCCCTCACACAGTCCCCCCAACACACACCAGGGCTCCCTAGGTCAGTTTCATCACCTGGCCTGTGCTGTGAGGTGAGCACCAGGAGCTGCTGCTCCCCTGCCCTCTACTTACACAGCCCAGGTGGGGAAAGTAACCTGGATGTAGGGAGCCCTGGTGTCACTCCCTATTCGCCCCTCACAGCTCCCTAAGGGGTGCATGGGTCAAAGGAGCATCAGTCCAGTGGGGGAGCAAGCAGCAATGCCAGCTGCTCTGTCACTGCATCCAGGTGAGTTCTCCCATATGCTGTTTTCTCATATGGGTGCAGGAGGGGGGCAGGAGTTGAGGTGAAGGGGGCACAGTGCAGGAGGGAGGTGGCGGGGTAGGAGTGAAGGGGGTGCAGGGATTAAATCGCACAGGAGAGGAGTGCAGGGGTTGGGATGAAGGGGACACAGTGTAGGGGTAGGCACGAAGGGGGTGCAGGGATTCGTATGAAGAAGGCACAGTATGAAGTTAATGCTGAAGTGAGGGTGGGGAGCCTATGGGAGACAGGGTTAATGGGGCGAGGGGTGCACCACACCCATAGGGCCAGGAGCATCAAAATGAAAGTTTGCCAAGGGTGCCATTTTCCCTAAGGCCAGCCCTGCGGAACAGCTGTTCTCCAGCATGCATGAGCCACTGGAAGAGGAGCGGGGATGGGGCGCACTCAGGGGAGGGGGCAGAAAGAGGTGGGGAAGAGGAGGGGTGGGGTGGAGCGGGGTGGGAAGAGGTGGGGCCTTGGGGGAAGGCGTGGAGTGAGGGATTGGGGTTCCACAAAAAATTTTAAATCAAAATGGAAGTCCACAGGTTGCTAAAGAGTTTGAGAACCACTGCCATACATAATTTATTTGAAAGGACTGACCTGAAGAGAATGAATAATGTTAACTGCTTCTTGCAAAGAGGAATGTAAACTAGTAAAGAGGATTCTTAGGACAATCCCAATTCTGTGCATTAAGGGGTTTATTGGTATTAAGCATTTTCTAAACTTCTTTAATTCTTGTGAATAAAGGGTACCTGTAACTCCTTTGTTTCTTCAAATTTCCTCTGTTCTGCTTGTTCAAATTTTTCTTTCCAGGCTCTTAGCATATTAGGAAAAAGAAATCAAAATAATTACTTTAGGGATATTTTATTCCAATATTTATAAGACTATTACTTACTATTCAGAAGACATTAATGACTACCCCACCTTTGCATCTCTGCCATATCCCTTTCTTGTTGGTGTAGTTTTACCCTTAGGGATGTTATTTCTTGCAGATACTGTCTATATTTCTCAGGATCTCTATTTAGAGTACTTTTCCGAGCTGCTTTCAGTTTCTCAATTTCTGCTTTCAGTTCTACATTTGAAAAATAAAAACATAACTCAGCTTTTACAGTAAACATAGGATCCTACATTAAGCAGGTGTTTAATATTAAAAAACCTCATTCTTTTTTAACAGTAAGTCTGAGGATTTTATCCTCGCTTTGGCAATATGGAATTTATGTTAAATAGAAAGTATCCCACCCAAGCTTTAACATGCCCATCTAGCTACAAAAGTCTGTGTTTGTTACTTTTAAGAATAGCGAGAAAATAATTTTATGTCACTACTCTTGAAATGTGAGACATTAAATAAGCTGCTAAACTGCACACTGAATAGTGCCTTGATGTATGACAAACTGATTGCTTTTGTTTAAGGTCTAGAGGTCACTTTTATATCATGCTATTCTCTGAAACACACAGGTCACACCAATTGAAGAGATGTCCCCCAAGGAAGCATTAGCTAAATTAACTGATCAACTAGAGTGCTGACAATAGCTTATTACACTATACAACTGACTTCATTTGATTATATAGCATGTAGACAGATTCCAGTTAAGTACTGCCAGGTTTTCAACCTGCATACAATGTTTTTGAAGAAGCTGCTAATTTAGAAAACACAACTGGTTCTCTCTCTCTCTCTCTTATAATAAACCATGGTTCTTTTTGTTTGCCATCCACCTAAGGACATCTTCATTTATTTTATTTCCTGTGTGCAACACTTGCTGAGTTCTCATCTATTTTTGTTTTTATTTTTAAATGTAAACAAAAACAAGTACTCAAATTTAATAAGTAAAATAATATCCTACTTTGTGAATCAATCCCATTGTATCTCTACATAAAACCACTTCAGCATGAATACCAAGCACCATTGGAGGTGGTAGTAACCCAATCCCCTGAGCAAACCTAACAAGAATGGGACAGAGTAGCAATAAGAGGGAAATGCCAGTTTTTACACCCCAGTTACCACAAAACTACTCATCTCCAGTACCACTTCAAGTTAGTCTGCACTTGCGTATTGGCTGCAATACTAATGTTCCCCACAGGTAATACAATGATTATATATGCAGCTGTAAATTATTTCATAATTCAGACTGACTGGAGAAAATCATAATAGTAAGTCTGACTCCATTTTTATGCAATAAAAGACTTTCCTCCTCCATTTTCAGTAAGCACTATACGACTAAATGCCAGAGAACTTATTTTCTCTTCAAAAAGGGAAACTTCAGGTTGAACGAACACTTACAGTCTACAAAATACAACAATGTCCTAAATATGAGTACAATAGCATGTGTCTAAGCAGGTTGCTACTGACCCTACTCAGAGGGAATAAAACTATTTTGTGTGGAGAATTAAGGGTCAGAATTTGATCTCCTTGTTCACACTGCATAGCAATTTAGTAGTACCACTGACGTCAACGACTACTAGTGCAGTACAGGGCTCTTTATCATGTGTGAGTATACCACAGTCTGACTGTACATAAAAGCAACATTATAGCTGAGATTTTTAAGTGTACAGACTTTAGGAAATTCAACTTTAATTTGACTACCTTTCACTCATGTTGTATTTTGTGTATCACTGTGGGAATCGAACTGAATTTCCTGACTTTTTTAAAATCTCAACCATAATGTCGAATTACATGTAAAAAATTAAGGTTAATTTCCTTGTTTCATAAACAAAAATAAACACAAGGAAAACTTAGGTTTGCTTGAATACACAACTGAAATGAACACATTTAACTGGATGCTGTGATATCTATAAAAGTGTGTACATTCAAACATATATACAGTACCTAATTACTTCAAATAGGGTATAGGTTTAAGCTCAAAAACAAAACGTAACCTATAAAAAATACTGAGATGTAAGTTTGTGAGACTCTATCAAAGAAAAAAGAGTATCTCCAGTTTTGAAATATTAGTAGGCCTGTAAAGTGTTTAAAGCCAGTTATTTAGAAAAATCTTAATGTTAAAATGAATAAACCTCAAATATGCTGTCAATCATTACAATAGTATTAATATCAACATCATGGACAATTAATTTAAAAATGCTTGCAAATAAAAAAACCCACCTTACCTCTAATTAATTTAGCATTCACATCTTCATTTACTTTGGCAATGTTGATTATCAAACAAGCTTGTTTAGCATATCGAAGAGTGCTTAGGGTTTCCTCTACATTGCTGGCAGCAGGGCTTATTGTGGCAATCATTGTCGTTTTTGAATTTCCACCAAGACTTTCCTTTAATAACCTTCATTGACAAGGAAATGAAACAATTATTCCCACCATTGAAACCAAATTAACTTCTCAGAGTTCATAAGGAATTAAATACAAAAAAGCTTATGTAATTCACTATATATTTCAAGATGATTTTCAACCAGATAGCCAAATCCAAAACACGAGCCTGTTCCTGCTTACAGATACACAAGGGGTTTTTTTATGATTAGAGAAAAATTCAATCAAATACTTATACAATTACATAATTTTACTCTTTTCTACTTTAAAGACTCTTACAAACCATAGAAACTATTATACACAAGCATTCCTTTGCTTTCCATTTATGTTCTCTTTTTGGAAAACATTGATCCCAAATGCCTAAATATAGCAGAAAAAACATGCCTGCTTGTGTTTATATTTTCACTGGTGCACTAACACCATGGAAGACTTCAGATGAAAATGTCTTAAGAGTTATGGGAATGGGTCATAAATCAATTTTTGGTACAATCAACATGACAACTGCTTTCATCTCTTAGTGATAAAACTGCATTAAAATAGATTAAAATAGTCTATAATTCAGATGACATTCCCCAGCAAGTTCTAATAGCAATAACAATTTGCAAGACAGTACACCTTGCTACAGTATGGACAATGAGAGAGGAATGCGGAAGGACGAATAGTTTTTACTTTGCCCAAGTTCTTTTCCATTCCTGAATCAAAAGAAGCTTCTCTCTCTGTGCATTTTTACATTTTTCCCACTCCAGATTTATTATTTATGACAGCTGTGAGAATGAAGAAATGGAAACTAAAGTCCTTTATTTACAGAAAGCCCTATTCTGACTAAAATAAACTCAGGTGTCAGGCACGCATAAGCCCCAGGCCACTTGCCTCTACCAGCTGATCTACAGGAGACAGATGAATGGTGGTATAAGAACTACTCAGCTAACCAACAATTCAGTTTTAGGGTTTGTCCTTAATCTTTAAAAAATTAGCAGATTTCCAGGTGCATGACATTGTGAAACTAGCTCAGTGCCAGTGACGAGGGTTGAGAGCGTTGTGCCAAGGAGAGAAGAAGGATTCTGGCTGCTGAGGGGCAGAGATGAGAGGACTTTATGGTCTTGATCCCATGTACTGTGTGCCTAATGTGACATGCTCGCCCCAGTCACTAGTTTGATCAGGCCAGCAACCTGCTGAAAAATCTGTCTTTAGGAGAGAAAGAACCATCACGGAGCCAAAAAGGCAAGGCCAGTAAATAAGAGAACATAGTGAATAGGAGATTGTTTCCTCTCTTGTGGGAGGAAGTTTTAGTGTTCAACAGATGCTAAAAAATGTGAAAGCAATCTCTTCAGTGCCAGAAGAAAAAGGGAACAGCAGAGAGATGAGGGCACTGTTAAGAGAAGAAAAGGCATCAGAAGCACATTTCTTCATCTACAGTATAGAACACTGAGGAAGACTATACCGGTCCTCAAATGTACCCACAATTAGCAGAACATGAAAATAAAAATATTTTTCAAGTTTACTTTATTTTATCCAATAGTTATTTCACATAATTTGTAGAAATGAGAGTCTACAGATGCATGAATCTACTGTCTGATAAGAGTCTCATCTTTTTGTTTTCCACAAAACCAAGATTACTTTATAGTAGCGCTTCATGAAATATACATACCACGTAAGGACAGATTCCCGATAAGGAATGAAAGCTCTCTTTCTGTTCTGAGATTGCTCAGAAAGCGCAGAAATAACTTTCCCCAGAGTCAGCAGTGATTTATTAATACTCACGCCCTCCTATATAAAGCAGAAATAAAAATAAATGCACAGCCTCATTCTGAATATAAAACATAACTACTTAGGTTTTTTTTTTAAAAGGGCAAATTGCTAAAACAGAGGCTAACAGGCTAGCAGCATTCTCCTATGAACCCATCCTATTAACAGGCGTTGTTGATCCTATCAGGAGATGCTAAGTGAATCATGCTGACTCTGATGCAGATGCAGATGTAGTGTATTAAATCCACCACTGATATAATGGAAACAAGAGCAGCCCAGAAGGATCTTCAATCTGATGTAACGAAGACCTATGTTTTGGACTAAGCAGTTCCAAGGAGCGACATCAGAGAAGACTTGGAATACATTTTATCTTATTGTAAACTTTTTTTTTTTTTGTTAATAAAGCCAAACCCCAGGAAGGGGTGAGTTTTGACTCTACACAGTGTCTAGACTGTTTTAGAGCAGGTTAGGAAAGCTACTTGCACATATAGAGCCTTCCCCCCTGCCTTCTTTTTAGCTTCTTTGCATTATAAAAACAGAGTTAAGCAAGTGCTTTCTCCCTGTTTTAGACATAAAAGAATATTCAGCTTTGTAAAGTTACAATAAATGTGTGACATACAGGATAAAAGCTAAAGCAAGCATTTAATATCTAGCCTTTTAGAAGACAACTAGAAAACAAACCAAAGATGTCCAAGCCTCTGATATAAAAACCAAAGAAAACCATTTTTTCCTGTCTTTTTATAATCAAGTCAAGTTAAAGCAGAAGTGATGTTTTCCACATTGATTCAGGATTTATACTGAACCTGTGATGTGAGACTCAGATCAATAATAATTTATATACATATACATTTTAAACAGTCAAAGTGTTCAACAATTAAATTTAACTCTATGAATAGTACAGAATATTCAGCAGACATTACATGAATTATTTTTTTTCCCGTCTTGTGAAAAGACCAGAGCAGCAATGCAAAACACACCGTGTTACATCAAGATTCATTCAACATGGAGACTAATAGGTCTTCTCTTACAAGTGCAGACCTAAAGCATTTTCATTTCATGGGCTCACAATACTGTACTCTGAGACAAACCATATGTCACAAAACTGTAAATGCAGTTTACCTTCAGCCTCTCCTCACTGGTCTGAGTTGGAGAGCAGCGTTCGCTGCCTGCTAGATCTATTAGATTTATGCGACTGGTAATCCTATGATCATGCCCTTCTTCTTCCACAAATTCTGTCTAGAGAAAAGAGATTACTGCACTTAGAAAAAACATTTAATTTTGCAGATTATGACTCATCACCAAAATAAAAACCCCATGAAGAGTCAGATCTACCATGCTATTCACTTTTAAATAATGCATTAAACATTTTCTCATTTTACATTTTTTAATGAGAGTGTCCTTTAAGATACAGTATAACTTTCAACAAGAAAAAAAGAGTAAGGCGAGGATAATAAATAGTATCCAGAGACAAACACCTGAGGATTTCCAGTAGCACACCTGCATAAGCAGAAGTACAAGTCGTAAAAAATGAAATGCAGCCTAGCAGTACATTTTGCTACCTTAGCTCAGGAGCATATCAGGACTATTACTCACTTGGGCTTCAATCCAGCACCCACTGAAGTCACTAGAAGTTGTCTTTGACTTCCATTGATACCAGACTAAACCACTGGTGAGTGAAAAGGACACTGACCTACATGCCCTAATGGGGAAGCCAGGGCAAAGTATGGTGATGGCAGCAACTGAGGAAAATCAGGAAAAAAATCTGTGGGAGGAAAAAATTTGTAGGTCCATAAACGTGGGAAGAGCTCTCTCTACTTCGCCTCCTTCTCTATCCTCATCTCTCTGTGGAGGTTGCCTGTTTCCTACATACAAAATTATAGGAGGGAGAGCAGAGGTCATGTCTGCTGGGGATAGGTGCCACTGACCTGAGTGCACAGGTGTGTTTCAGTAGCTTCTCGTTTAACAGTGCCTGGAACACTTTGCATTATCCTCTCTCTGATCCAGGTCAGGTAAGTGAGACACATTACTGGGACATAAACATTCAAAACTGTGTATTATAGGATTTTCTCCCCTTGCTATAACTGAACCATGAACATATTTGTATAGTGCAATAAGTATAGATAGTGCAGAAACATTAGAAAAGCAGTGTCCTGAAAAGTTTACAGTATGAGTCAGACATGTTTACAATGTGCTTTTTAAAAAAAACAGTAGTACTGTGAGTATATAAAATAAACCAGACCTGGCTATTTAGAAAGCAAGACTACTACTTCTTTATTCAGCCCAGTATATTTAACGCAACCCTCCCCTTCATTCTTTTCTAGGCAGCACACAATAATTGAATTTTCCACCACTACATTTATTGCAATAATTAAAAAAAAAAAAAAAAAAAAGTCACACTATACCTTTGTTTGCGTTAGCACGAGGGTGAAGACAGAATGAGATCTAGAGCTCTTGTCATTCATGCCTGTGGCAGCAGTTGCTCTCTGTTTATTTCCTAGCTCGAGCCAACTCTGATAATAGAGATAAGAGACAGGATATTAAGTGAAAGGATTCTGTGAGCAGCTAACAAAAGTTTAAAGAGCTCTGCAAAAATGAATATACTGTTTCTACAAGCTGGTATTGGCAGTAATGTGGGCCAATAAAAAGAAAATGTTGGTAGCCCACAACATACTTTTGGGATGTAAGTTATGTAGGATGCCAACATTAATCAATGTTTTGAGCATTATTGATCCAATTTTTCCTTACCTCTAATCACAGGGGCCAAAATGGGACAAACTTTTTGAGACCCTGGTGTTAGCAAAAGGAAAAATGGAACCACTACTACTTTTATCTAAGCTTAAATGAGAAATTAAAATGAGTTTAGGCCCCAATCCTGCAAGTAACTTCACATGGGCACAAGGATCCGCCCACATGTTGTCAGCTGCAAGATCAGATAAGATGTCATAGGCTAACAGATTAGGCTTTGTAAGCTCATGTTTATCATCACTGAAAACAAGCATTCAGGAGTTAAGAAAGGGAGCAGTCATGAGGCAAAAGAACGATTTTTACTTACAGCTATTAGAAGACTGATTTTTATTAGTTAAAAACATCATCATCTTACCTGGATATCTGAATAAGAACTGACTATGTTCCTATAAAACAAATAAATATTTCTAGTTCAAACCAGTTCATTTTGTTTCTACAAAAGGCATTAAAGTTTTAATTTTTGAAAAAAAAATTTACTGAGTTATAGACAAGCACATACACTGAAGCCGAACTTCATCAACCGCACCATGCAAGCCTAAGTGTCTACCCCAGCAAGACTGGGCAGGATCTTAGGCCTTGATTTTGCAAAGATTTGCACATGTGCTTAACTTTACTCACTGTAAGCAGTTTCACTGGCCTCAATGAGATTATTTACATAGATCATAAAGTTAAGCATGTGCGCAAGTCTTTTCAGAATAAAGGGTCCTGCCCAGTCCTGTTAGGGTTGACCTTTACATCTGCAGAGCCTTTATTAAGTCAATGGGACTGCACAAGGGCATAAGAACAATAGCAGCATATTGCCATATCAGGCTAATGTATTTACTAGAATGACAACAGTTAATGCTTACGCTGTCAAGTCTTCCACGTATGGCCCCAATACTGGATGTTCTCTTACACGGAGCTGTTGAGAATAATTGTAAATGAAAAAGCTATTCAAATATATGAATGTGTCCTAACAATTATGCAATAATCTCTTAAAAGTAAAAAAACCTAATGAAAATAGAAGTGAAAAATTATTTTTCTACATGTCATGGTATAAAGAGTTTTTTTGGAGGGGTGAAGGAAGGTCTTACAAAAAAATTCAATGCATGCTCCAGAGTTACATCATTAGAAGAATAATAATAAAACCTTTTTTATACCAGGATAACTGAAAATGAGTTCTCAATTACAAAAGTAACCAGGACAAAATAGGTCACAAACTGGAATATACTGTTGCTTACCAGATAGAACCGAAGATGTAACAATGTGTGAACAAAACAAAATTGAGGAAAATTCATAACTGGAATTTGCTAGAAACACTCTTTACTGCTTTGACACTGAAATTTTAAAAATACCTGCAACACACTTAATTACATGCCCAAGACTCAACAGAAATTTAGCCTGAGTCCATTAGCAAACATATTCTTCCAAAATCACTGTCCAACTTAACCCTCCCAATTTAATAGAGCTGTAGGGTGCTCTGCAGAGAACTAGAATTGAAAAAGTGCTAAATATAAATGAATGCATTTCACTAATAAATGCTGTGTATTGGGGGGGGGGTTCCTCTTTTTCTCTTCAGCATTTCTTGCTTTAGTCATCTCCCTCTCCTCTTCATTTTGTTTTTTTCCCCCACTCCTGTCATTTAATTTACTCTCTCTCTTATATCTGTTTATGATCTTCTGCTTTTACAGGCAGCACAAGATCTTGCACTGTCCTCTTCCTTGTTTGTTTTTCCCCCTTTGATCTCAGTTTGTCCAATGCTTCCTTCTAAATGTTCTTTCACTGTTCTGATTTCCCCAACCCCACTCCATAGTGCTACATTTTCACTGCAAAGAGGTGTGTTTTTACATCAAAGTAACTATCCTGATGTAAAATCCTAGCGGAAGCAAGGTACTGTAGTTTTTACGTCAGTGTAGCTAGTCAAAGCCAATGCTAGGTAAGGGAAAAATAAGATTGATCTTGACCAGCTACATCAAGGTGAAAATTACCTGCATCTTGTCTCCACTAGGATTTTACACCAAGATCTCTCTCAATGTAAAAAAAATTTTTTTTAAGCTAAGACAAACCCTTAGTGTTTATGTATACAGGTGTGTTATTAGATCATATTAGCTAAACCAATCTAACGAATACCTTCTATGACAAGTTGTTCTTTAACACAATTTAGTAATTTAGCAACTTGCCTTGCCTCCAGTAGAGTTTCAAAAGGAATTCATTAGCTACTCGATCTAGCATCACACCTTTAAATCCTACTTAAAACAAGACTTTAGGGTTGAATGGACAAGCTCTGCTCCTCCAAAGAGGGGGGGTTGGGGGATATACATGAGAAACCCCAACATGTAAATGCAGAAGAGGACAAAAAAGAGCGACCACAAAAATCCTAGAATTGGAGTTAGGGAAATGATAGATAGAAAAATAAAAATATCAAATCACAATTTTGGGGAAGGGATTAAATGTGTGTTTCTTTCAGATGCTGTCTGTCTAGCTATCTGCTTCAAGTAATTTGGTATGAAGTAGGGTTGCCAATTTTAGTTGGACATATTCCTGGAGGTTTCATCACATAACAGTCTTTAATTAAAGATTAATTTTTGTCCTAGAGTCTGCAGGAATTAATCCTAGAGGGATGGCAATCCTCCCTACAAAGAAAATATTCAGAGAGCAATCCTCAAAAACGTAAATTCCTCCACTTGGAAGACTGATGGGCAAAATTAAATTAAAACCCTAGCTGCAGATTCCAGCTCTCTCACAATGTTACTTTAATTAGAAATAACCTTGGTTCTGTTTTTTAAAACCTCTTCTATGCAGTGGCATCATCAATAGCAGTAGCAGGAAGGGGGACAGATTAGTAACAGCATTTGGGTGAACATAGAACCCCAAAAATCAGTGTATATTTGTTCATTTTATCACTGAAAAGGTTTTGGTCATGCAGTAGTAGAGAAAAAATAAAATCTAGTCTGCAAAATATTACTCAGTTAATATTTAACAACCTTAAATCTAAAAATGATCTTAAAATTTGACAGTTTTTAATTGAAACTGGCTTATCAATGTATTTTTAAAATTTGAACCAGTGTAAGTTCTAGGCACTGAGTACATAGGTAAAGATGCTTCATAGCAGACTAACATGCCATCTTCTCTGTAACTCATTTAGTAGGAACATTTATAACAAGGTAAAATATTAGTAGATGAGCAAGAAGAAAGCAATGAGCACATCACAGAACAACAGTGCTACAAGATCTACCTATACAACAACTTCCGAGCTTGCCTGACAGGAAGCTTACCTATCCTTCCAGTTAGAAGGCAGGTGCCACTACAGCTTGTATATTGACAGATATATTAAGAGTGTATGAGTAGTAACTTACAGGTTGTTTCTTTTGTCCATTTTCAGCTTTGAAGATGAGCAAATCATGAATTTTCTCATTGTAGACTTCAAAATAGCTCATTTCAAGATGGTACAAATTCTAATTTAAAAACAAATTATATGAGTGAGATATTCTACCAGACTTCTTTTGTCATTTCCAGTCAACAAATTTAATGGCAGCTGCAGGTATTCTACACCACCGTTGCAAGCTTTTATTTTGAAGTCATCTTCCAACAGCATGATCCTAGACAAGACATCTTAAAGTATACAAACTTATTACAATTCTATCCACTGCTTTCCGCAGCTGTGACACGTCATGTTTAAAAAAAAACATGAAGCAACATTATGCTTTTAACACATAAAAAAAAAAGTTTTCACTCCTGCAGGAGTCCTATATTCTTTTATGGACTAAGTTTGCACAGTATGATACATGCAATACATGAAATAAAGATTCTGACTGGTAGAGCTGGCACACTTTGGTGATTTATTACCATGTCTCAGAAAACGGATATGCATTTTTATAACTGGTATCCACAATTATCTTAATTTATTGAATGAGGATTTTCTGTGTAAGTACTCACCCCTTCACTTAAACTCCTATAGTATTTATAAAATTAAAATATGTTGTCTAAGGAGCAAAGAAGACTGAAGTAAAAAAAAACTGACAATGCAAATAAAAATAGAACTTGGATGATTTAGGGCAACAGAATCACTTATTCACAGCACAGAAGCACAGACAATAACTTATATCCACTCTATCGGCATTCATTAGAAACTATAATTTGATGTTGAATTTAGCAATAAAGAGTAATATACTACTTAGATTCCTCAATGCCTAACAAACCTTTTATAATTTTTGTGCCTCACAGTAAAGCAAAATAATTTATAAGCTTTTTTGCTCTGAATACCAATATATTTATGTATGCTGATGTGCTGAATAATACTTTGGCAATAGATAAAGAAATTTCAAGCAAGTTAAAACAAAGAAACTTTTCCGAATAAACTTCACTCAAAATTACCTTCGCTATTTTATAGTCATCAAAATTTAACATTTAGTCACCGACACTTGCATGCAGCCTTTTCTTTCCTATAAGAAAGGAATTATATGTTCCTGATCTCTAGTTTATCTATAGATATGTGAACCATAGCATCAAATAAGATGTAAAAATAAGCTAGATGTCCATCTGTTTTACATTTAATATCTCCTTCAATAATCTTCTCAAAAATCAGATTTATAAACTGAAGAACAGATTCAAAACATTCTTTCTAGGGAGCATCCATACTATTCTTACCAGGGAGCATCCATACTATTCTTACCAAGGACTGCATCTTGTATTTGTAGCAAGGTGAGATTTAGCTGTCTCAGTCCTCTCTCAAGCTCTCTGGTCTAGGTAAAAAAGACGTACAATACCAAAAAACATCCAGCTCTACCAAATTATTAGGAATTCACTCTTAGCAAAGCCTGAATCCCAGTAACCATAGAAACAAGAAAAGCACATCTCTGGAAGAACCTCTAGTGATAAGAATCACCCAACAAAACCCCAATTCATCCTTGTCTCTGGATAGCATAGGTATACACGGTATATACATACCAAGTTACCATGAAACACCACATACAGATTAGCCATTGTCTTAATCTGCTCAACAGCCCTGGTGACCCTTCTGCTAGACTTCCTCTCAAAGATTCCAAAGCAAAATTAAAGAAGCTGTAATACTTGTTTTCAACTAATTGCAGATTCTTCAGTTTGGATCATTTTTTGTTTGTTGATCTCTCCATCTGATAAATGTTCCTCTCCGCATGACCACCACAATTTTTCTCCTTGAAATGCTTTTTGGCTCACTAAACAATTCAGTTTCAGCATCCTTTCCAACATGCTAACTTGGAGTAATGGGACTGTCCTGCTCCTCCACAAACTCTAGCCTATGCAACTGCTTTCTTCACATGACATGACCTACAGTTAATCTAGAAAAACAACAAGGAGTCCGGTAGCATCTTAAAGATTAACATATTTATTTGAGCATAAGCTTTTGTGGGTAAAAAACCCACTTCTTCAGATGCATGGAGTGAAAATTACAGATGCAGGCATTATTATACATGAAGAGAAGGGAGTTACCTTACAAATGTATAATACCACCTGCATCTGTAATTTTCACTCCATGCATCTGAAGTAGTAGATTTTTTACCCACGAAAGCTTATGCCCAAATAAATTTGTTAGTCTGTATCCACAAAAACAACGAGGAGTCCGGTGGCACCTTAAAGACTAACACAGCCCCTCCCCTGATATGTTACTCTAGGTAGCACCAATGCAATGGATGTAACATGTTGCTTTCTACGGTTTATAACATAGGCTCTAACAGAGTATTTAAAGAACTTCCCACTAAATTATAATCAATCCTTTCCTGAAAGAATCAAACAAGGTATCATAGAGGAACAAAAAACAACCATTTGTTGTCCTGAGAAATCGAGAAGGTTATTATACTGAAAGATGATATCACCCATATAAACTGTATGATAAGACAGATTTGAGGCGCTGAAGTTCAAACAACTGAAAGGCTGTCTCCATTTCACCATGTAAGTTACTGTACCAAAACATATATAATGTACCTCAGTATTGAGAGAAACTTTGGGACAAAGCTTGCATTTTATCTTTGTCCTCCATGTGTCTATCTGTGCTTTGGGACCCTACTTTTTGCCACTTTTCCTTCGGATAATGAAGCCAGGCTTGAGGGCCTACAGACTTTATGGAATGTTCTTCCAATTGTGGATTCAGTAGATCAACTAAAAGTAAGTGCTTGTCTAAACACAAAAGTTACATAATACAAACATGCTTTAGTCTTTCCCTTCTTAAAAAAAACCAAACACCTTTAATCTCCCTTATCTTTCCAACTCCCATTCCTTTCATCCATAAATTCATTTAACAAAACTATCTACAATCACTGCCTGGAGTTCCTTTTCTCCAATTCAGTCCTACACCACTTTCAATCTAGCTTCTGCCTTCTATACTCTGCTGACCTTGCTCTCGCCAGAATCTCCAGTTACCTCCTCTTAGCCAAATCTCAGAACCAGTACATCATCCTCACTCTTCTTCACCTGTCAGCTGACTTTGACATAGTCAACCAGGCTCTTCTTGAAGTCTTGTCCTGCGTTGGCTTCTTTGAAACTTTACTCTCCCTGTTATTCTCCTACCTCTCTATTTGCTCCTTCTGTGTATTCTTTGGAGGATGCCCCTCATCCCTCCCTTCCAACTTCATGTGTTCCCACAAGGTTCTGTCCTTGGTCCCCTTTGTTCCCTCTACATCTTATCTTTGGATAATCTCATCTATAATACAAATTCTACCAGCATCTTTGTGCTGATGACCCTCAGGTCTCCCAACCACACCCTTGTCTCCTTCTGTCCAAACTAAAATCCTCCCTGGCCAGAGGCACCAAGATCCTTTTACCTATAAAGGGTTAAGAAGCTCAGGTAACCTGGCTGACACCTGACCCAAAGGACCGATAAGGGGACAAGATACTTTCAAATCGGAGGGGGACGGGGGGAGAGGCAGGCTTTTGTTTGTGCTCTTTGTTTAGGGGTTGTTTGCTCTTGAGACTAAGAGGGACCAGACATCAATCCATGTTCTCCAAATCTTTCTGAACAAGTCTCTCATATTTCGAACTTGTAAGTAATAGCCAGGCAAGGCGTATTAGTTTATCTTTGTTTTTCTCAACTTGTGAATGTTCCTTTGCTAGAAGGAGGTATCCCTGTTTTGCTGTAACTTTCAAACTAAGGCTAGAGGAGTTCATCTGGGCTCTTTGAAGCTAATTACCCTGTAAAGTTATTTTAAAATCCTGATTTTACAGAGATGATTTTTACTTTTTTTTTTAAAAAAACCCTTCTTTTAAGAACCTGACTGATTTTTCCATTGTCCAAAGATCCAGGGGTTTGGGTCTTTGATCACTTTTGTAACCAATTGGTTAGGATATTATTCTCATAATCCCCAGGAAAGGGGTTGTAAAGGCTTGGGGGGGGCGGGGGAGGAACTCCAACTGGTCCTCTCTCTGTTTCTTGTTAAATCACTTGGTGGTGGCAGAGTACCAGGTTTTAACCTAAGCTGGTACGAATAAGCTTAGGGTGCTTTCATGTGGGTCCCCACATCTGTACCCTAGAGTTCAGAGTGGAGAAGGAACCCTGACAGTCTATGATATCTCCTCATGAATATCCAGCTGTCAGATCAAGTTCAACATGGCTAAACAAAGCTCTTATTCTCAATCACTGTAGACACCACCACCATCCTGCCTGTCCTATCAATCAGGCCATGCCTCAGGTGTCATCTTCAACTTGGACCTCTCTCAGGTCTTCACAACCAGGCTATGTCTCAATCTTGCCAATTCTTTCTGCATAAAATCTCTAAGGTATAGCCTCTCATCTATCCACAAAGCTAAAATTCTTATCCAGGCTGTCATCTCACATCTCAATTAGTACATCCTTTTCTCTGGATATAACAAATGCAATCTTGCCCCACTGATATCCATTTAGAATTCTGCTGCAAATATCACTATCCTAGATCAGCACTTTGATGCTGTCACCTCTCTTTTTACACCCCTCCACTGTCTTCCCCTCTCCTCTATCGCATCAAACTCAAGCTACTTGTTTTCACTTTGAAGGCCCTTCACAGCCAACTCACCCCCATCCGCAAAGCTACCTAATTATCCTCCTTGAAATACCTCCTTTAAATGCTTTTTTGTCTTGGTACCTACAAAAATTTTGACAATAGTTAAGATGCTGGTGTACCAAGACCACTGCCTATCATTCTGACCAGTATTGTCTTCACTGTTTCCTCGTACTCTTCTGCTAGTATGTCTATATCCATCGGATGTCTTATATTTAGGTTGCAAGCTCTCTGTCTTTAGGTTTTGCATCTGCACAGGCCCTAGCACAATGCTTCATAACTAAGGCCTCTAGGCACTATGATAATACAAATAGCGAAAGTGGTACAACTCCATTAGTGAGGATGCAATTATATCATATAGCTACTCCCATATGGGAAGGGGAATAAGCTATACTCCAGTATGAGACACCTTTACACTGATATAACTGCATCCACTCTAGGAGTTGTGTCAGTATAACTATTTTTGTAAAAGAGTCACATACACCAATACAAAAATTGTGTAGAGATCAGGCCTAAAAGATTGTTCTTAAGTAATCCTGGAGCTTTATGTGAACTAAAAGATGACTTCACAATCATTTTAATATAACCAGAGACGGTTCATCTAATTGTTCAAACTTTGGTTCTTTTTCATGGTTTCCTTTTTTCATATTATGATCACCCGTGTTTATCCGAAAAGTAATTGTTGTAGTAATTTTAATGAAGAAGGGCTTACATTCATTAAGTTAGGAAAGAATTGCACATACCCTAGTAAGAAAACTGAGGTCTTGACATTAAATAAGCTGTGCTCTGAGTAAACAGAAAGGCTGCTATACAGTGCAGACTTGGCAATGTCTTATTATTGGACAAGACTAGGGAGAGGGAAACCCAGAATAACCACTGCCATTTGCACTGGGGATCTCTTAAATCTCTCAAAATTTCAAAATCAGAAAAGTTTAGAGGAGGGGTGTTTGTTTTTAAATAGAGTAAAAATAGCTACCATCAGGCAGGTTTTATTTAATTATTGAGTTTCATTTGTATACAACACCACCAGATGTGCTAGAATTTTTATTTACCCTTCTTTCTGTAAATTTTTATCTTTTAAATACAAAAAGTATATATTAAAAAAAACCACATAGCCTTTTGGTACACCACCAACAGTATGTACATACCTCTTTTTGTATTATTCCTGATATGGGACTATAGCACAATATATGATTTGGATTGTCTAGAGAACGTTGCTTGTCAGTTCTAGCAAAAATAAAATTTAAAGCAGCAGCAGAGTACAGAAACTAGGAGGAAGTAAAATAGTACTAAAGGGTAGAATGACAGAAATAAATATCCAAATCCTTGACAACAATATACCTTAATTCAGTACAGCCACAATAGAAATAAGCTTTCTGACACAATACCTGCTGTGTGTCCATTTGTGCTATTTGAGTAAAAAGATCTTCACAAAATCTTGGAATTATTCCTAGTTCTTCACCAAATCCCATCATCCTGTAATTACAAAAGAATGTGTACACCAGTGGTTGGCAGCCTTTCAGAAGTTGTATGCCGAGTGATCATTTATTCATTCTAATTTAAGGTTTTGCGTGCCAGTAATACATTTTTTAACATTTTTAGAAGATCTCTTTCTGTAAGTCTATAATATATAACTAAACTATAGTTGTATGTAAAAGTAAATAAGGCTTTTAAAATGTTTAAGAAGCTTCGTTTAAAATTAAATTAAAATGCAGAGCCTACCAGACTGGTGGCCAGGACCTGGGCAGTGGGAGTGCCACTGAAAATCAGCTTAGCTTGCGTGCCGCCTTCGGCACCCGTGCCATAGGTTGTCTTCCCTTGGTGTACACACACCCACACATGTATTTGCAGTTTTTTTTTTTTAGAAGATGTTTACATTTATCTCCCTAATGTAAATATTAATCATGTTGCAGTTAAGACCATATTACAGTTCAAATCTCAGATGCATTTCTAAATTATACCAATACTTAATTATAGAAATAAATCAGAGACATTTAAGGATCAGGAAAAAAAAAGTTATCAATACCTGACCTGGTGTCTACAAACCAATTTATCTCCAGATTCCAAATTGATGTTTATGGGCCTCCCTTTCAAGTCCTGTCTACCAGTCCAACTTCTTGAATTCATTACTACTAATTTTATGAAAAATTCATACTTAACACATTTCAAACTATACCAACATTTATTTAAAAAAAAATAAATCAATGCACAGAGACCAATTCACTTGAAAATCACCAGTTTGTTCAAAAATAAATCTGGCATAGTTGTTCCTATACTAATCACCTCATTATCTCCAGTTTGTACTCCTCTTGATTTGAGTTTTGCATCTTTAGTTCAAATTAATTTCAGTTTCAATTTGAAAAAAAAAAAAGACATTAACTCAGTTGGTAAATGTTTACATTAATCGCTGCAGTAGTATAAAGAAATCTGTGCTGAAACTATAATCCCAACACAGTACTAGTTTATTTCAAACATTAAAACGCTGTAAAATGTGACCTAGTTTAACATGAAAATGAGTACTGTCCTCTTCGTTCTCTTCCCCTACACAGCTACTGAAAAACTTGTTTAAAAACAATCATATAGAATAGCCATTGTTCAAGTAGGAAGTACAGTGTCTTGTGTACTTCTAGTAAAGAGCTATGCAATAGAGGAATCAAATTAATTAAAGCCCTGCACAAGTGTTGTGCCAACATCTGAGAACTGTGAAGCTGTGTAAAGAGAGGTATAAATCAATGTTTGCCAGAGAGAAAAATGATAAAGTTGGGAGAGAACAAGTCATTTTCAAGCTTTTAAGAAGGCTGCTACAAATATGACGATTTTATACTACAGAAAGTATTGAATGTGTGTTTTAGTCCACCTTTACTAAATACTGCATGTCAAAATTAGGATTTCAAAAGAATGACAAAAATTTAAAAAATACACTAAGTATTTTCAATTACAACTTTTGCAAATAACTGCTCAAGATAATTATAACAAGAAAAGTTTAGAGGAAAAATTATCTTTTCCCCCCCATTTCTTTACTTTGACTATATGCAAAGTACTGCCAAATGCACACTTTTACTCTTTCCTTGTAGTCCATTTCCCTTGATTGATGTGTGGGTGTTGGGAGAAGAATCAGTTGTTAAAGACAGCAGAGTCTCTACTGTAGATGCAGCATGCGCCAACAGTAGTAATTTTTTTGCATCTACACTGAGTTGCATCTACACCGGGGGGTTGCCGGGCTAAGAGTGTAGAAAAAAACAAAAAACAGTCCCTAGCCAATATAAACTGTGTTGCCAAAACTTTGCATAGACTAAGACCAGGTCTACATTAAAAGTTAAGGTGACCTAACCCCCATTATAGACAGTGCTAGGTCAACAGAAGAATTCTTCTGTTCACCAAGCTATCATCTTTCGGGGAGGTCGATCAACTGCAGTGACAGGAGAACCCCTCCCATTGCTGTAGCAGTGTCCACACTGAAGTACTACAGTGGTGCAATTGCAGCATTTCTAGAGAAGACAGTCTAATGTTTGACTGTAAAACCACAAAAACGGGCTGAGGAAGTCAGTGGGAGATACATATGTGAAAAAAAAATTTTTAATTGACTAGATTTTAAGTTGAAAATGTCTTTTTATAATAAACTTCCCATTGACTTTCTTTAGATTAAATATTTGGCGGGGATTGTTTTTTAAAAAAAGACTAGGATCATCTCAAACATTCCTTCCTTTCATTCCTGAGAAACTATAGCCATAACTATTTCTGCTTATAGGGTTTCTTTAATAAGCACCATATTCACTAGGATGTCAATTTCACCAAAAATTGACAACTACAACAAACAAAAAGGGTGGGATTTTCAGAAGCGCTCAGCCTTAACCTTAAGCTAAAAGTTCCCATTAACTTCACTAGGAGCCAAGTTACTACATAGAGAATAATTTTTTGTGGTTCAAGGCATTTCTGGACAGAAGCCTACATGGGTTTGATAAAGCTGCCTGCCAAGTGCTATTCATATCCTCTAGGCACATTGATACATATTTGATTTTATTACAAATATGCAACACTGGAATTCAAATTAAAGATCCTTAGAAGACATACATTTAAGAACATAAGTATGGCCTTACTGTGTCAAACCAAAGGTTCATCTAGCCTAGTATCATGTCTTCCGACAGTAGCCAGTGCCAGGTGCCCCAGAAGGAATGAACAGAATAGGTAATCATGATGTGATCCATCCCCTGTCACTCATTCTCAGCTTCTGGCAAACATTTGTTACTGCTTTTAAGATAACATTTTTTTCAGTAGTTTTCTCAATATTGCCCAGCCAAACAATGTTAATTCTACTTTAGCTGAAGCCAGTGCCTCAGACTTGAATTCATTAGATCAAACAATGGAAGTAGCATAGCCCTTGATATAATAGCATAATAATGTATTCTATTAATAGTATTTGCCCAGCTCTGACTGTCTTAATTTCTATTAAAAGAATTACATTTAAAGCAGATTTTCAAAAGCTTAACAAGTCAATCATTTACAAGCCTATTTAAATTAGGTCTCTTTCAGCAAATCCAGGTGACTTATAAATTCAGCTCCAACAGAAACATTTCCAAATTATAACATTTGCAATGAAACTTACGTATATGATTTTCCAGAACCAGTCTGTCCATAAGCAAAAAGACAAGTGTTGTATCCCTCAAACGCTCTTTCTAGAAGCGGTACTGCCAATGCCTTATATATCGTCTCCTGGCTGGCAAAGTTAGGATGACAGTAGTCAAAAGACCAGAATGAAAAGTCATAAATGAAGTCATACACTTGTTTTGTTTCTGGATGTCGCACAACTGTCTCCAGGCCACTCATGGAGACCACCTGGAATGCTTTTTCTTTTTTCTCTCTGAATAAGACACAAAAACAAACTTTACAGATAAATGAAACATTAAAAGCAAAGTTATGTTATGGTGGTCAACTCAATCACATTTTGTGCTCAATTATTTTCTTAAGAGCCAAGGTGTTTTACATTTATGTAGAACATTATCATCTAATAAAGAACAGCTTAATTTTGCAGAAAAAAATATAAACTTAAGGCTAGGATGGGAAACCACTGGTAGAAAATAAGTCTTTTTCATGGAGTAGTGACCTAACTACATCAACATGCTTCTTAATGCTTTTTTCTTTATTTAGAAAAAAAAAAAAAAAAATCAGATCTTTTCACCTACATTACATGTCAAGAGAATGAACATCTTTAATAGAATGACCATGCTGCCTACTTGATGTATATAAAAATGTTTATGATACCACACATTTAATTCAGCTCAGTGTATAAAATAGACCTACACCAAAATGAAAAGTTGATTTTAAAATAAAGCTGAAGATTTTTAATATGGTCAAATAAAATACTTGCTACATCTTTTCTAACCATGCACTGTAACTCTTTGCCTAGACGACCAACTGAAATGATTCAGGAAACATTAGCAATTAAACATTACTAACAAACAAATTAAAAATTATATTACATTGCTTCTACCAAGATAATAATGTCATGAGTCTGACAAAAGCTCATGCTCCAATTACTTCTGTTAGTCTATAAGGTGCCACCGGACTCTGTCGCTTTTTACGAGATAATAACGATTCTATTGAACATATACTGTAGAAACTATTTTAAACTGTTTAAATCAATCTCTGAAAACAGTTGATTACTAACCTGTCACTGAAAGGCCTTACTCGCACAGCCACAGTCACTTTACTGTTTTCTACTTTGAGAGGATTTTCCTCTATGCAAGTGTTCTGAGCTACAGTTTCTACTTTAAGTGCAGCAGGTTGCATAAATATTTGACTCCCTTCTGCCCTGGCACTTCTATGTATGGACAAAGAGCTGGATGCATGGGTGTTCTTTTTCTGTATAACTTGAAGACAAGGTGTCCTGTTCTTAAGAGTAGACATAGCTGGACTTTTGGCATCCTGAAGAGTGCTACACATTGGTATAGCCTTTGTTCCTTCTGTTGTACCACCTCTCCTAGGTGTTCTTTGTTTTTCCACACTGCCATATTTAGCAACTGTATTTTGTATCCTTTCCTTTCCAGTCAGTTCATTAAAATTATCTTTTTCATTCAGCTTTACCCCTGGGGTCCTGTTAAGTTTTGTTGCTATTAAATGTGCTGATCTAGGAACGTCATTTTGAATTTTGGCATCAACAATAGTTGCCCTATATTTCAAACATTTACTATTCCCATTTCCACTTGAACCATTAAGATTAGCAAGGGAATCTTTATTTTTCAGATCAGAGCATCTCTTTTCATTCATCTGACCTTCAACAAACTGAGTACTAGATTTAATGTAACGGGTGTTACTAGTACTAATGCCTGGTGGAAATCCATTTTTGTTGTTTGTCTGTGCAACAACAGAATCTCTATTTTCTATCCCAGGTTCACTGTTCTTATTTGTTTTATGTTTCTCTATTGATCCAGTCCCCAAACGTCGCTTCAGGGTAAGTCTTCCATCTGTTTGGGTACTTTCAATGTCCTGTGCTGTGTTCTCCTCCAACTGTTTATCAATAGAAGGGGATATTCTGCTTGCTCCAGTTCTTCTCTGGAGAGTTAACCTACCTTCGGGTTTAAATGTAACTGAAGGATCACCTGCATTTTTACAGGCAGAAATCACATAGGTCCTATTTATTTCTTTGGTCTTAGTCAGAGAAAGAGACAGTGAATTATCTTTTTCATCTTCTGGTACCTGTGATTTAAACTGCTGTCCAAACCTGTTGCTTTCAGGAAAGGTATTTTGGGGAGGATTTTTTTGGAAAGAAGAAACACCAAGCACCTCAGTGTGGTTTCTAGTAGGAACTGCGTATATGGGCATTTTGGCTTCAAGCACGTTTTAATTTTAGGATTTAAAATATACAACTGAAGCTTCTCCTGAGAGATTAACTTGATTTTTTAATTTTATCTTCTCTACAATCGAGTGAGCCACCATCCAGCTTTTACATGGAATCTGTAAAAGTAAAGCAAACATATTTATTTTTATCCTGAAGAATGCAAGTTATTTTTACTACAATGTATTCAAGTCCTGTGTTGGGAAATATATATTCAGTCTGATGTTTAAAGTAAATGATATCCCCCTTCTACCTCACACACAACACACACATTTGATTAAAATGCTACTGGCCACAACATTGCACCTCACCCTATTGGATGCAGGTTTGGCCACAGTGAGTCACACATTTGTGACCAATTGTGATTTTTGCAATTCATGTCTAAGAGAATGTCTACACTGCAGTTGGAGTTATGATTTGAAGCTCACGTAGGCATTCCTGTATCAGCTTTAATCTAGCTCAGTGGTTCTCAGCCAGGGGTACATGTACCCCTGAGAGTATGCAGAGATCTTCCGGGGGGGGGGGGGGGGTACATCAACTCATTTAGATATTTGTCTAGTTTTACAACCAGCTACATAAAAACCACTAGCGAAGTCAATACAAACTAAACTTTCATACAATGACTTGTTTCTACTGTTCTATATACTATACACTGAAATGTATGTACAATATTTATATTCCAAATTATTTATTTTATAATTATATGGTAAAAAGGAGAAAGTAAGCAATTTTTCAGTAATCATGTGCTAAGACAGTTTGTATTTTTAGGTCTGATTTTGTAAGCAAGTAGGTTTTAAGTGAGGTGTAACAAATCAGATACCTGAATGTGGTACAGTTGTCTGGAAAGGTTGAGAACTATTGATCCAACTAGTTCGCTAAAAATAGCAGGGAAGAGGCAGTGATGCAAGCTTCAATGCAGGTTAGGAACACAAGTAGGTACCCAGGGTTCTGGGCAGGTTTAGACAGCCCATTCTGAAGCCCATGACACCACTTCTTCACAGCTGTTCTTGGCCATGTTAGCTAGATTAAAGCTATTGTGGGTATGACTACATGAGCTACAATCACACCTCTAACAGTAGGGTAGATGTATTCTAAAAATTAAGCACAGATCCCAAAGAAGCTCCAGATGGTACAAAATGCAGTAATCCAACTTAGTAACATTGGTCACCATGAGCATGTCACCCCATTGCTCTACTCTCTACACCAGTTCCCAGTTGAAGAAAATCCAATTCAAGGGCTCTTCTCCTGATATTCAAAGTCCTCCATGGAATTACCTCTAGCTACCGAAGAAACTGCCTCTTCCGCTATCATGATGATTTCCCACATCTAAATTCCACTGGAACCATGAAAGTATCAATCAAAAGGAGAAAGCCTGTGAATGTAGGAAGCAGATCTTTTACAGGAACTATACCTAGACTGAAATTCACAAACAGAAAAATTAAGAATCACTAGTAACTACACTATGTTCAGAATCAAATGAGGAACTCATCTATATAATTTAATTTTCCCCTCCCTATATCCCCCCACCCTCCCTCCCCACACACACAGACACACAACAGAGAAGAAAAAAACAAACTTTCACTCATCAAGCTATTTCTCCTAGGATGCCAAAGGGAGACATTTCTTGTGTTTTCTATTTTTTAAGACTCAGGAGGCACTCAAGCACTATAGTGTTGGGCTCCATGATACAAGTCCCCACATAGATTTGACAGATGAGACACACTCAGATGTGTATCACTACTGACCATGCAACATTTTAGGTGTGATATGAGTATACAGTGCCTTCGATCATCCAGATGTATCACCTGGAATTCCAAAAAAGCCCAACAACCTTTGGTGCCCAACTGCCATTAAAAGTCAATATGAACTGGATGCCTAACTCCCTTAGGTCCCTTTGAAAATTGCAGACATTTTACATAGCATCACAGGCCAAAGAGTATTTTATCCACATGTATTTTGTAGTCTATCTAAATATATTGGTAATATATCTTTGAGGTGGATGGGCTGCATACAGAGAGTGCGGAAGGTTGACATGACAGCAGGGAGCTATGTGTTAGTTAAGACTAAAAGAAGTTGAAAGTCTATCCATTTTAACTGTTTTTTGTTTTTGGATTTGATAGTGAGAAAAAGCTTAATTTTCTTCCTATAGTTAATTTCTCTCTCCAGTTCTGCACTTTTCATAATTACAGGGCAGAGTTTATATAGCTCAAATGCTGGAAAGAGAGCAAAATACAAAAACAAAGCCTATTAGCCAGCCATCAGCTTGATGTAAAAAACTACTTCTACATTATCTGGAGTTTGCACAAAGAGATTCAGGAGTGTTCCCTTTGAGCAATGATTTATGTTACATGCTTTTGGGTCATTTACTACTATGGTCTCTAAATTATCCTTATCTCATTTTGATTTGGCTTTAAAAATACTTAAAACTGAAGATACATTATCTGTCTTACTCCTATATAGTTATAATTTGTAACTACTTAAGGAATAGTACTTCTGCAGCAAGATTACTCTCTCAGTTTATAGCTGCCTTCATTTTATGAATTTTTGAAAGTAATAAAGAAAATATACATTTATAACTGAACTCTTTGTTTAGACATAAAATCCAAGTGTTCAAAATTAGGTTAAAGCTTAAAGAGATCAATGAGCTATTACTCTACCCACCAAATCCATTCTATTCAGAAAAAGCTGGTCAGATAATTTGTTATGATTTTTTTTATAATCACACACTTTTACTTTTATGCCCCAAATGCAACTGCATCCCAAACCCTGCACAAATGCAGTGGTGCAGGTCTATGAACTACCCCCAGTACTAGTACTCATTTTGTAAAGATACAATGTTTGGCCAGGACATGTCAAAAGTACCATATTTCCCCAAATGTAATTTTAACAAAATAAAGATCCCACTACTGGCAACAGATGTAATACTCTGTTGGCTGAGTGCACTTGGCTTGGGAAGCAAGGCCACAATCCCTTCCTCCCTTCACAGCTGTCTCAATGGAGTCAACAACTTTCTTGCATTCCTGTTTTTCCGAGCAGGGTAACCCATTATCCAACTGTATTGAAAGGCACTGCGAGATCTGAGATGAGTCCGTTTGGAGCCTTCTTTAGAAGGCAGAGCTCTCTGGAAAGGCAGGTCCCAAGGCAACAGCTCAGGGCTGACCCCAACCACTTGCAGATGCTGCGACTAAAGGGGGTTAACGGGGTGTCCTGCGCACTGAGCGCGGGCTCGGCAAAGCAGGGCCCCACCAGGACCCCAGGCGCGTCAGGGAGCAGTTCGCAAGGCCCTGCCTCAGGACAACGAGTCCCGGCCCGAGGAATTCAAAGCGGGCACGAATGGCCGCACTTTCCCTGATCAACGGTGGGGGGTGGGCGGAATCTGTTCCATTAACAGCCTCGTAGCCCCCTCATCGCTGGAGAGGGCCCCGGCTTGGGAAGGTGGGGGGAGGACTAACAGCCCGCAGGGGTACCCCATCTCCAGGGACCAATGCAGAGAGGAGGGGAGAACGAGAGCAGGGCACTTCCATTGAGGAACTAGCCCACCTCTGGGCTCCGCGCAACCACCTCACTTACCTGCCCCCAGGCAAGCGCACCAGCAGCGGCCGCCCTCCAGCGCCCTGTTCGAATGCGCCGCGCAGCCCACGATTGGCTACAGCACTGGTTGCGTCATACGCAGCACGGGCGGGGCGGGCCCTAGGCATTGTCTTGGGAACGGTCTTCCCTGAGCGGCGGGTTTGTTTATGCTCTGGCCTGGGGAGCTCGTTGCCGCCCCCAATGAGGGAGGCTCCCCAGCGCGCCAAAGCCTGTCCCCAGGGAATTCCCCCTGCTCTTCCTAAGGGGAGACCCTGGCATTGTGACAAAATGACCTGGCGCGCTGAAGCAATTGGTCCCCCAAGGGAATGCAGGTGAAACCCTCCTTCGCATCTTCCAAGGTTTATGCAAGAGAGGCAGGACACCCTCAAGAATTTGCTTTGAATATTTGTTCTCACTTTTTTTTCCTAACGAGCCGTTTGGGAGGTGGGAGAAGGTTCCCCTCCTGAAAGTGTCCCTGTCTTACTTGGCTCTTATCACCTCTCCCATCTATCCTGCTCAGCACCATTTTCAGCTACTCACAGAATGTTGGCACCTTCTTCCATGCTGCCCTGCACACATTAAATACCCTCTCTGAGTTGGCCCCCTAAGGCCAGAGCTGTCTCTTTCAGATCTGTCCTTAGGATCTTGCTGTGCTACAAAGCCTATAAGAAATTAATTACTAGTTGCTAGGTTGAGTTGCTGATTAAGATAGTTGATACTTCATTTATAACTAGCCCCTGAAAGCCTGTGCTAGTGCACCACTGTCACTCATAAAGCCACCTGTGTAAAAAAACCGAAATGGCTGAAACCTTAAAACCAGTCGCTAAGAGCATTCAGAGCATGTACAAATGGTTAGGCAATACATCTGAAGAAGTGAGCTTTTTTACCCATGAAAGCTTATGCCCAAATAAATCGGTTAGTGTTTAAGGTGCCACTGGACTCCTTGTTTTTTTAGGCAATGGATCATTTCTGAGTGGTCAAAGATAACTTCTGCTACCTTCCAGCTGATTTTAAGAAAAATATCATAAAATTACTAAGATTTTGCACTACCTATCAGATAAAAAGTAGTCAGATTTTAATCTTATACTTGAAAAAATATAATTAAATATATACATTGAAATTATGGTTAAGATATTCATCCACAAAAGGAAGGACTTTCTGAGTTAATGTCATAGCCTTAACATTTAATATAGTATACCAATTTAACCGATACTTTCTCTGTTGAAAGGTTCTATCCTTCCCTTCCAAGTGAACTCAGTGGTTTGTTTTTGCTTTTTCCCATATCTGGGAAATAATCCTATTAATCAATAATCCTATTATTGTTTGCAAATTCCCTTTTCTTAAACACCATACAATTCAAATTGATAGTCTTTGCCAGGCTTGATTGACTACATAATATTTTCTTCAGAGAGCTCCAGTGAAATCATTTTGACAATGTAAAGTCATTCTCATATAGCAGTTACTTCCCATAAGAGATGAAGAGGCAACTTCCAACTGAGGCAAACATAGTTCAGTTCAAACTAAATCAATTGACCAAAGATTTCTTTTGGCTCAGATAAATACAGCTGCCTCCTTCAGACCACAAAGATCTTCATTTAAGACTTGGCTTTAGGATAAGCCACCAGATGGGGCACGGCGCTTGTCTAATTGTTTATGTCTGATCTGGTGTCTAGCCAAAAATTGTGGGACAAAACAAACCATACCATTTATCTCAGTTCAGATTAATAACCCTTCCACTACTCTACTCTTTCTCTTCTTTAAGAAAACATTATAATCCAGGTTGTAGTTTTTTTTAATTTAGTTATTGCTTTATATTGAGCAAAATTATCAATTATTTTCACAAAAAATTTCCACAGAAAATAATCGTAAAAACAGGACAGTAAAAGCTGTGTTCTACACATTCTACATGCAAGTACAATAACCCACCCTACCCCATGTTCTTAACTGGAAAAATACTGTTAGCTGTTTAGGTTATCAGAATATCCATCAGTCTGATAATCTTATATGTTTTGAGTAGTTTTACAGCAGGTCTTAAAGCATTCAGCTCTGCTATAGAGCAGGTAAAACAAAACAGCTGGTATTCAGAAATATTGTACATCAGCCAAACTAAAATATGAGCAAAGGTAAAACTATTCCAGCAGAGGGAGACAAAAGGAAGGATACAGTTCAGAAGCAGCAGCAAAGTAAAACAAGACATGACTCTTTTCCTCATCTTAATGAAACTATGTTAACAAAGGAATGCCAGCAGTATCTGGAATACAGTACAAATCAGGATGAAATACTAAATACGATATTTAACATAAATATTAGCATTTGGCACTGATTAAATGGAAAATAATTTAAAATATCAATATAGCATTCAAAGTTGGAAGGGTTAAATTCTGCTAAGTGCAGAGAGTGCTATGTCATTTCCAGTATGTGCATATGCACATTCACAAAGAGCTTGTCTACATGAGAACATCCAGGAAAGTTAATTTGAATTAACTAAAGATGTGAATTTGAAATAGATTAATAAAACTACATTAAATCCCTGTTGTTCAGAATTAGTGGCCTTAATTTGGTTTAGTTTATTTGACTCTGGAACTGAATTAAGGTCACTTTAATTCTGAACGAGGTTTCACTAATCCACTTCAAATTCACACATTTAGTTAATTTAGATTAATATTCCTGGATTAATGTCCTTATATAAACAACCTCATACAAGACAAAAGCAGTACTGATAATGTATTGGTATTCTGGCTGTTAACCTGAAAAGGGAACCCCTTCTGAATTTCCTAAACTGTAGTCCATGGACCACTGGTGATCATAGAGCAGCTGTTTTTATTTTGAGATGAGACAAATGGAATAGATTAGTGGGGGAGATGAAATAGACCCAAAACAGAGAATGACAACTTTCTTCAAAAAGGACAAAACAATTAATGCACTAAAGAGAGCTAAATGATTACTTCCTAATGATGCTCTTGTTGCCACAGGGATTTTATGAATAGGAGAATAGATGTCCCCAAGACAATTTATGTTAAGAAGCGGTTCATACTATAATCAGAGAACTACTGCTATACAAGTGGGAATAAATTACACAGTAGCAGTGCCTAGGAGCAACATCTATAGCAGGTCAAGGTGGTGAGCCAGTGAAACATGTGGACAATAACTCCTTACCTCCATTATGCTGCTCTCTAACTCCTGTTTTAGAGGTCCACTAAGAAAAGGTTCTTTACAGTATTTCAGGGGATACAGGAGCGAGAAAGAGACGTTCCTCTGTTTTTTTGCATACCACATAAAAAGGAACTCATGTCTTTGTGAATTCCATATTGGATTATTGTCTGCGATCTCCGTGAAGACCATCCAGAAGTTTTAGATAGCTGTGTAAGGATGGACATGGAACATGGGTCACCTTAGCACCAGAAGCTGCAATGGCTTCCGGTTAGCCTCCAGCTGCAATTTAAGGTGCTGTGTTCTCAATAATGTAGCTGCTGGTAATTTCTGAGATCACTCCCTCCCCTCTTTATCATCTCAATTAAGATCAATGGGAGCACTTTCTGCTAACAGCTCTTATATTTGAATTGCAGTGGCCTGGAGGGACAGCTCTATCTAAACTTGTTTCCAGGATAGGTCTGAAAAAGCCAATCTTTTGAGATTCAGGCTATAGTACAAAGCTTTATTTATTCCAGACTTGGGCTGATAGGATGACATGGAGAGGGCTGTGGTCAGTGTGAAATAGGTTTTATGTTAGTTTTTGGCTTTTATCAACTTTATTTTTTTAATTGTGTTTTACATGTGTCCAGAGGCTTGTGTAGAACTGATGAATGAAATTGTTTTTAACTGTTCACTTTATTAATGTAACTTCATAAGTAACGTTTTATGAATGAAACAACATTCATTCATAAACCAGTTACCCCAAGAACTGGCTAACTGACAATTAAGATGCTTGTTAAGAGTCATAGCAGTTCAGCCAGTTGCCCTTGTAAGTTTCACTGTCAATCAATTCCTGCTTAAATCACTAAGACTTGCACTGTTTCAGTACTATAACTTCTGTTCACTGTTTGCCATATTGCAATTCAAACTCCATTTTAAAATGCTTACTCCATTTTATAAAAGCTTGCTGCAACCTTCATTTTTGCAAAATCCTCCTAATCTTATTAGACATGTGAATGAGGTATGTATAGATGATGGAATCAACCTCCAGCCCCAGCCTGTCCTGATGAAATAGAGTTCAAACACCAATGGCTGAAGATGCAGACAACAGCCCTAACAAAGTAAGAAGAGTCCACCCTAAAAAGAAAAGAACAAAGGTACAACAGAAGAAAGATCAAAGCCAGGTCTGAAGCTGAAAGTCATGTCTGCAATTGATGGGTGATCAATCACACAGAAGCCAGAAGCAGTGTGACACAGCAAGACCTATAGACTCTGGATTCAAACGAAAGCCTACAAAAAGGATGGGAGAGATGGAAGACTTTGGGAGGGTAATGTCTGCTGCCAACATGGGAGGGCAGACCCAGCACTACCTTCTGCCTGGCTTTCCTGGCCAGTTAGCCACCATGAGCCACGAATCCAAGCTGCAAAATCAAGCCACGGACTCAAGCTATGTTCAGGACTGGTAACTATACAGCAGCTGCAGAACATCCGATGGGGGTGTGTGTGTATATAGGTATAAGTTATTGGTCATAAATCAACTTGTGTTATAACAGCTATTGCATCTTTGTCTTGCCCCCTGAAACGATCCTGTGTAGTTTTGTCTGCGTAACACTTACAAACATATATATAACACAACACAAAACAACTTACATTCGAGTTATCTTCTACCAGTGGGTTACTTTAGTAGGAATGCAGCTTCTAAATAAAGATCTGCCTACATAGCAAATGTGTGGTCTTTCCAGAGGACAAAGGCATATTTCCAAAAACCTCTGTTTTCACGTACTGTATAATTCCACACCCATCCACATGCCAGTACAAGTTTATAAGACTTCAATTTTCCTTTTCTAATTCAAACATTCATTCTGTAGTCTGACTCGCTCAGAAAAAAATGCCTGAGTTGGATAAGAGTTGTGTTTTTATAAAATAGGATGGATAAAAATGGACTCTTCTTTCCTGAAGTTTCATTAATGATGAGAAGATGGTACTTTATTCTGTAATAAGCTTGGTTTTTAAAAGACACTGCAGGGTTTGGGCAATATACACAACATACATTTAAAATATTAAATTGATAGGGTTTTTATTGAAGGGAGTTAAAAGGCTTTGTTGATATGCTAAAACTATTTCTAGACAGTCTATGGGACTCCAAGTCATCAAACAGTTATGCACATGCTAAATTTTAAGGACATATGTAGTGCTCCTTAAGTCAACATCCCCAGCTGGTATAAACTGTCAAACTCCATTGCTTTAATACATCTAAAAAAAAAATGTACACAAATTAAGGATCTGGCCAATGAGATTAACAAGCTTATATGTAAGCATTTCTTTAAGAATATGCAGGATCACAGCCTAGAGCACCAGATTCAAACATGTTGAGATCAAGAGCATTTGAAAACTGCTTCCCTGCATGATCTATCTGATTCTGGTGTGGTTTTTTTAGGGCTGTCAAGCATTTTAAAAAATCACGATTAATCGTACTGTTAAACAATAACAGAACACCATTTAAATATTGTTGTTTTCTACATTTCTAAATATACTGACTTCAAGTACAAAACAGAATACAAAGTGTACACCCCTCACTTTATATTTATTACAAATATTTGCACTGCAAAAACCAAAAAATGTATTTTTCAATTCACCTAAGTACTGTAGTGCAATCTCTTCATCATGAACATTGAACTTACAGATGTAGAATTATGTACAAAAAACTGCATTCAAAAATAAAACAATGTAAAACTTCAGCACTTACAAGTCCACTCAGTCCTACTTCCTTTTCAGCCAATCGCTCAAACAAGTTTGTTTACATTTGCAGAAGATAATGCTGCCCACTTCTTGTTTACAATGTCAACTGAAAGTGAGAACAGGAATTCTCATGGCACTGTTGTAGCTGTCATCGCAAGATATTTACGTGCCGGATGAGCGAAAGATTCACATGTCCCTTCATGTTTCAACCACCATTTCAGGGGATATATGTCCATGCTGATGACAGGTCCTGCTCGATAATAATCCAAAGCAGTGTGGACCAATGCATCTTCATTTTCATCCTCTGAGTCAGATGCCACCAGCAGAAGGCTGATTTTCTTTTTTGGTGGTTCAAGTTCTGTAGTTTCCGCATCAGAGTGTTGCTCTTTTAAGACATCTGAAAGCATGCTCCACACCTTGTCCGTCTCAGATTTTGGAAGGCACTTCAGATTCTTAAAACTTGGGTCTAGTGCAATAGCTATCTTTAGAAATCTTGCATTGGTACTTTCTTTGTGTTCTGTCAAATCAGCAGTGAAAATGTTCTTAAAAGTAACAACATGTGCCGGGTCATTATCAGAGACTACTATAACATGAAATATATGGCAGAATGTGGGTAAACAGCAGGGTACATACAATTCATCCCCAAGGGAGTTCAGTCACAGATTTAATTAATGCATTTTTTTAACGAGTGTCATTAGCATGGAAGCATGTCCTCTGGAATGATGGCCAAATCATAAAGAGGCATAGGAATGTTTACCATATCTGGCATGTAAATACATTGCAATGCCAGCTACAAAAGTGGTATGCAAATGCCTGTTCTTACATTCTGGTGACATTGTTAATAAGAAGAGGGTAGCATTATCTCCTGTAAATGTAAACAAAACTTGTTTCTCTTAGCAATTGGCTGAACAAAAAGTAGGACTGAGTGGACTTGTAGGCTCTGAAGTTTTACATTGTTTTATTTTTAAGTACAGATATTAACAAAAAATCTACATTTGTTTAAATTGCACTTTCACAACAGACTGCACTATAATACTTGTATGAGGTGAATTGAAAACTATTTCTTTTATCATTTTTATAGTGCAAATATTTGTAAGAAAAATAATATACACTTTGATTTCAATTACAACACAGAATACAAGATACATGAAAATGTAGAAAAAACATCCAAAATATTAAATACATGTCAATTGGTATTTTATTGTTTAACAGTGCAATTAAAACTGATTAACTGCAATTAATTTTTTGAGTTAATCGTGTCAGTTTACTACAGTAAATTAACAGCCCTATTTTTTTTTTTATGGTATAACATTCCACCCTAGCAGCCCAATCATGTTCCCATTAACAGAATGAGATCACAATTTAATGTTTTAATTATTATATCTAATTTTCCTCATTCCTCTACTATGAAGGACATAGTACAAACACAGTCCTTGCTAGCCCAAATGACAGCAGGGAAAAAAATCTTGTTGATGTTATAGAGTACTGGAGCAGGATTTTTTTTTTTTTTTTTTTTTTTTTTTTTTTACTGGTTTCAGACATGAGATGGAAAGAAGCAATCATTTTCAATAATTCATTGTGACTCATAAATGAAAACTGTGTGGGTGCCCAGTATTAAGGATAATTATATTGATTTGAGGGTTAAAAGGAGATTCTTAACTTAAAACATAGTTCATTTAACAAGAGTTAAAAATATTTGCAGATAGTAAACATGTCCATGTCATTTTTTTTAGTTTTATAATCAAATTTTCCTGTTTTAAAAATATTCCTCTCTCTTCCACTGCGGTGCAAAAGCCCCACAGAAACACCAAGGAAAGAAGACTATATATTTAATGGGAACAGTGAAACTAACTATATAGAAGATGTCATCCATACAAAGTAAAACTGAAAAAATGCTTGTAGATGTTACTGTACTTTCAGAGTGAAGTGTAATTTCTAGATTTGGAATGTCCTTTTAGATCAGGCACTATTTGGGGATGGAGATGAAAATCAGACTCAGGATTTCACCAGAAAAAAGCTTACAGATTCTCAAAAATAACTTTGACAGATCTTATACCAATGATATAAATTCACATTTAATTACTACTGAAATACAGTGCTCTCATTATATTTACACATTTATACATATAATACCATCAATCACTTCTGAGTATTACTTTTGTCATGTTTTCTAATAATGTCCATAAGATTATCACCTGTTACAAGACTATTCTGTGATGGTTTAACTTTCTGTTGTTCTTTTCTCTTCTGGTCATGAAGATAAGGGGAGTTTAGCAACTGTGGAGGAAGAATTGTGCCTGTTGGTTTTACTCTCTTTACAACATCCCAAAAAAGCTTCTTGCTGTTGTTATTGATAAAAGTAATTGCAGTTCCACTGTGACCCAGCCTTCCTGCTCTTCCAACCTGCAAATGAAAGTTTATTTTAAATTAGCATTAGTAATCTCTCCCCTTCAAAATAAAAGCCTTCAAAATAAAAGAAGCTTGCTTAAAACTCCATTGTGTGATGGTTTAAAAATCTATTTTTTGCTGCAGCAATACTGTATATTGTGTGTTCTTACATGAAACTGGATATATAGTATGGCTGTCAAGCGATTAAAGAATTTAATCACAATCGCACAATTAATTGCACTGTTAAACAACAGAATACCATTTATTTAAATAAATTTGGACATTTTCTACATTTTCAAATATATTGATTTCAATTACAACACAGAAAAAAGTGCAGAGTGCTCACTTTATTTTTGATTACAAATATTTGCACTGTAAAAAAAACATAGTATTTTCCAATTCATTTAATACAAGTACTGTTGTGCAATCTCTATGATGAAAGCTGAACTTACAAATGTAGAACAACATACAAAAAAACTGCATTCAAAAATAAAACATAAAACTTTAGAGCCTACAAGTCCAAACAGTTCTACTTCTTGTTCAGCCAATTGCTCAAACAAGTTTGTTTACATTTGCACAAGATAATGCTCCCAGCTTCTTGTTCACAATGTCACCTGAAAGTGAGAACAGGCATTAGCATGGCACTGTTGTAGCTAGTGTCACAAGGTATTTACATGCCAGAGGCACTAAAGACTCCTATGTCCTTTCATGCTTCAACCACCATTCCAGGGGACATGTGTCCATGCTGATGACAGGTTCTGCTTGATAACCATCCAAAGCAGTGTAGACCAACGCACGTTCATTTTAATCATCGTGAGTCAGATGCTACCAGCAGATTTTCATTTTTGGTGGTTCAAGTTCTGTAGTTTCCACATCAGAGTGTTGCTCTTTTAAAACATCTGAAAGCATGCTCCACACCTCATCCCTCTCAGGTTTTGGAAGGCATTTCAGATTCTTAAATCTTGGGTTGAGTGCTGTAGCTATGTTTAGAAATTTCACGTTGGTATTTGTATTTTGTCAAGTTTGCAGGGAAAGCGTTCTTAAAATGAACAACATGTACTGGTCATCATCCGAGACTGCTATAACATGAAATATATGCAGAATGCAAATAAAACAGCAGGAAACATACAATTCTTCCCCAAGGTGTTCAGTCACAAATTTAATTAATGCATTATTTTTTTAATGAGCATCATCAGTGTGGAACCATGAAGAGGGATATGACTCTTTAATGCATCTGGCATATAAATATCTTGTGATGCCAACTACAACAGTGCCATGTGAATACCTGGTCTCACTTTCAGGTGACATTGTAATTAAGAAGTAGGCAGCATTATTTCCCCTTAAATGTAAACAAACGTATTTCTCTTAGCGATTGGTTAAACAAGATGTAGGACTGAGTGGACTTGTAGGCTCTAAAGTTTTACATTGCTTTGGTTTTGAGTGCACTTATGTAACAAAAAACACCTACATTTGTAAGTTGCACTTTCATAATAAAGAGATTGCACGAAGTCCTTGTAAGAGGTGAATTGAAAAATATTATCATTTTTGCATTGCAAACATTTGTAATAAAAATAATATAAATTGAGCATTCTACACTTTATATTCTGTGTTGTAAGTGAAATAGCTATATTTGAAAATGCAGAAAAATATCAAAAATATTTAATACATTTCAATTGGTCTTCTATTGTTTAACACTGCAATTAAAACTGTGATTAATTGCAATTAATTTTTTTAACTGCGATTGATTTTTTTTGAGTTATCACATGAGTTAACTGCAATTAATTGACAGCCCTAATATATAGCATTGTCATGGGCAAGTCAGTACTCTGAATGCTCTACTGGCTCTCAGTTGTTCCTCAAGAGAAGTGAAGTCTAATAGGTTGGAACTAAGCAAAATATCAAATATTGCTATACCAATAAGCAGAGTTCCCATTCATTGACATTTCACTTTTGTCCAACAAAAGATGACAGGAGATTTTTAATATACACATATGCTTCAAAAAAGTATAGGAACAGAGATACTCCTTCACATTGAGGTGGAGAGGGAGAGCTGTAACACCATTGGCAAAGAGGCATTATTTTTTAGCGTTCCTCCATTAATTCAGACTGAAGGTTTGGTGTTTTTTCTATAGGATGGAGGAGAGATTCTTCAGGATGCCCTTCTTCCTCCCCTCCTAAAGGGAACTTTTCCAGAGGTATGTCCATCCCTACGCGTGCATCTTTCAATTCAGATCATGCATGGTTTTGTTTTATTTCTCCAACAATGTTTTAGCAAATATCTCATGTAGTGTTTAAGGTACACATATCTCTTTACCTGATGTACATATTCGTCCATGCTTGAGGGCATATCAAAATTTACTACCAGTTTGACATTGACAAGGTCAAGTCCTCGCCCAAGGACTCCAGTGCTTACTACGACTTCATATTTTTCCTGAAATAATCCCTGAGGGGTCGGAAACAAAATTAATTATAATTACTTTCTATCTATGCTTTTTTCTCTTGGAATTCCCTTTTTGAGACCTGCTGTAGAAGGGCAAGATATCAGGGATGTGCTGGCCGCCCTTCCTGTAGCCCCCATTGGCCTGGAGCAGCGAACTGCGGCCAGTGGGAGCCGCGATCAGCCGAACCTGCAGATGTGGCAGGTAAACAAACCGGCCCAGGCCGCCAGGGGCTTTCCCTGAACAAGGGGCGGCCCAAGTTTGAGAACCACTGCCCAACTGTACTCTTGATTTATGTAGCATACACAGAAATAAAATTTTGTGATTCACTGAGTCCTGCTTAAAATGATACAAAACAGCAATTCAGCAAGGCACAAAAGCAATCACAGACTAATGTTCAGGTCAATTCCCATTTAAAATAAATAATAATCTATAAAGTAATCTAGAGTATTTAAAATAGCCACTTTCTTGAAGTATTAGTAGAAATACAATCTGTGCTTTCATTTCAGTTTTCCATAAACTCTAGCATTCATTGTAAAAACCCAGTAATACAAGACAGATGTAAGTACTATCATCATGCATTTCCTTCACCCCAAAGAAGAATATTCTGAGGAATAGAAGTTATGCTTGGAGTTCAAAAAACAAACATTAAATCCAGTGGCATCTGGAACTGCATTAGCCAGAAGCTTTTATATAAGTGATAGACCACAACAAGATGCCTATTTTACTAACTCATTACAACTAAATTACATTTTTAAAAATAAGATGGAATGTTTCACAGTGACATAAAATAGAGATCTCTAGGAAGTACAAACCTGCAATATATTTGTTCTTTCAGTTTGTGATTTATCAGAATGCATGGATATGCATTGTAATCCTGTGATTTTATGAACAGCATCACTCAGAAGATCTGCTCCTAGCTTGCAGTCCACAAATACCAAGACTGGAGGTTTGAAGAGTTTCTTATCCTGTAAAATTAAAATAGTTGTGTAAAACCTACTGCATCAGCAAAGTTTCTTGCTGGTCAACCACAGCTGTTTATTTACAGTTGCTCATTTTCTCTTCAGTAGATTTTATACATTACACTGAAACAAGCATTTATTTAAAAAAAAACCTCCCAAACTCCTAATAAAAAAAGGACAAGATTTAAGCCCTAATCCTGCAAATACTTGCACATGTGTGATTTTACTCATAAGTCAAATTAAACACATGCATATGGGTTTGTAAAATCAGGTACCTAGTTTGCCTTGACACAACTTCAAAAATAATCTTTTTGAAGTTGTGTTTTAAATACAAAAATGGTGACTTTTTAAAATCAGAAATAAACCTGAGGTTCACTTAAATGCATATATCAATCTCTTACATAACTACAGCTAAGATTACTTCAGAATGCTCATAAAATAAGCCTAGAATTACTGTGAGGATTAAGGCCCAATGTTCTTTTGAGGGGTGTGTGTGTGTATTTTATTTATTATTTTCTAGAGAAGTTTCAGTAGAGTTGGTTCAAAACGAATAATCCAGCCCACTCATCAATCTTTTTAACGGCATTTTAAAGGACAAAGTACCCTCAAGTATTTTTGTTTTATTAGGGAACCCCCAGGGAGACATTCTTGAACGTGGTGGGGTAGATAAACTTACTTTCCATTACTGCTCTTGCTTTCCTCACACATATTTGAACTAGATAGGCAAGAGCTGAATTAATTTCGTTTAATTTAACTTTATTCACTACAAGCATAGACATAATTTGCTAAAGAAAAAACACTATACTAACGTTTAATATTTCAAATAGTTTTTTCTTTTTAGACGGTTCTTCTACCCACAAGATAATCTGGCGAACATTGGAACATGGCAGATTCTTTTCTCCAATGGTTATTCTCACAGGATTCTGCAGAAGTTGATTTGCCAGCGGCTCAATGCCAACTGGTATTGTGGCTGAAACCAATATGGTCTGACGATCATTGGAGGTGTTTTCCAAAATATCCAGCACTTGTTGCTGGAAGCCCATCTTTAACATGGTATCAGCCTAAATGAAAATATGAATTTAGGACAGTATGATCTTTTCATAATAATTTTAAGTATAGCATACAAAATAAAAGCCTTCAAAATAAAAGAAGCTGCTTAAACTCCATTGTGTGATGGTTTAAACATTATTAAACACTGGTTTAATGCACTATTCTTTAATTGATCTTCAACACTAGTGTAGTGACTTTGTCACCACATTAAAATCAGTTCTGATTTGGGTAGTCAGAAGAAAAGCTATGAAGAGAGATAGACACTGTTATTCTGTTAACATTCGTGGGTCACTGTGGCGGAACTTCCACTCCAGTCAGTCATGTAAACTGACAGATGACTACAGCCACTAAAGCACTAAATTCATTTTTTAACCCTCAGAAGTACAAACTATATTTTAATGAACATTGTGTGTTTAGTTGTCCATCCACCACCTCGCCTGGGACTCCAATTAAACCATTTATTAGACACTATGGCCCTAATCCAGTAAATCACTCACTCACGTGCTTAACTTTAAACCATATGCAAAATTCCGAGAAAGTCGGGGGACTACACACAAACTTAAAGTTAAGCACTTGCATAAGTGCTTTGCTAGATCAGGATCTATATTAGACAACCATTTATTTAACAGTCAGAAATACGAGAGCTCTAACAGTGGCCATTATCATTATATTTAGATAACACTCATTTCTAATTGCAGTATTTAACTTTATATGAACTTACTTCATCCACGACTACAATTTTAATACCATGGAGCTGAACAGAGCTTTGTTTTAAAATATCTAAGAGTCTTCCGGGTGTTGCTATTATAACCTATCAGAAAAAAATCAAAACATTAGAAAAGCAAGCTAATATGAGTTAAAGCTATATGAAAACTGTATTCAGTCCTTGAAAAATAATATGTTTGACTTTAGCACTTGCAAGCACTGGAGGACAAGCTTTCATTTTTTGTTTTTACTAGAGACAGAAAAAACAGTGAGTGACTAGCACGGGTAAGTTACAATTACAGCACATTTGTACTAATAATCTATCTTTGTGTAATTATTCAAGCTCAGATGCACAGAGACTTGAAATTCCTGTACATGATTCTCCAAAGTTGTGTGTATCTGAAAACAAATGGCACAAATTAGCCCTCTGAAGATACCTGGAATTTATGAATGTCTGCAGTGTGTTCCGTGCCAGAAAAATCTAAATCCTAAAGTCAAGGAACTAATGTGTTTCCTGTTGTAAATTATAATTCCTCACCTAAGTAAGTGGCAAATTGTACCCTTTGAAAGCAGCAAAAATATAAAGACAAGAAATCATTTTGAAATATTATTCTTTACATGTAAAATTAAGAAAGATACATATAAATGTTTCATATCTGTAAAGAAACTTATTACTATTAGGGCTGTCAAGCGATTAAAAAATTAATCGTAATTACTCGCACTGTTACAATAACAGAATACCATTTATTTAAATATTTTGGATGTTTCCTACATTTTCAAATATATTAATTTCAATTACAACATAAACTACAAAGTGTACAGTGCTCACTTTATATTTATTCTTATTACAAATATTTGCACTGTAGAAAACAAAATTAATAGTGTATTTCAATTCACCTAATACAAGTACTGTAGCGCAACCTTTCATTATAAAGTTGAACTTACAAATGTAGAATTATGTACAAAAAAATTGCATTCAAAAATAAAACAATGTAAAACTTTAGAACCTACAAGTCCACTCAGTCCTACTTCAGCCAAATGCTCAAACAAGTTTGCTTACAATTTTCAGGAGATAATGTTGCCCACATCTTGTTTACAATGTCACCTGAAAGTGAGAACAGGCGTTCGCATGGCACAGTTGTAGCTGGTATCGCAAGATATTTAGGTGCCAGATGTGGTAAAGATTCATATGTCCCTTCATGCTTCAACCACCATTCCAGAAGACATGCATGCATGCTGATCATAGGGTCTGTTTGATAACGATTCAAAGCAGAGCAGACCAACGCATGTTCGTTTTCATCATCTAAGTCAGATATCGCCAACAGAAGGTTGCTTTTCTTTTTTTGGTAGTTCGAGTTCTGTAGTTTCTGCATCTGAGTGTTGCTCTTTTAAGACATCTGAAAGCATTCTCCACATCTCATCCCTCTCAGATTTTGGAATGCACTTCAGATTCTTAAACTCTGTGTCGAGCGCTATATCTAACCTTATAAATCTCACATCGGTACCTTCTTTGTGTTCTGTTAACTCTGCTGTGAATGTGTTCTTAAAACGAACGTGCTGGGTCATCATCCGAGACTGCTATGACATGAAATATATGGGAGAATGTGGGTAAAACGGAAAAGGAGACATACTGTTCTCCCCCAAGGAGTTCAGTCACAAATTTAATTAACGCATTACTTTTTAATGAGCATCATTAGCATGGAAGCATCTCCTCTGGAATGGTGGCTGAAGCATGAAGGGACACATGACTGTTCAGCATATCTGGCACATAAATACCTTGCAATGCTGGCTACAAAAGTGCCATGTAAACGCCTGCTCTCACTTTCAGGTGACACTGTAAATAAGAAGCAGTCAGCAGTATCTCCTGTAAATTTAAACAAACTTGTTTGTCTTAGCAATTGGTTGAACAAGAAGTAGGACTGAGCGGACTTGTAGGCTCTAAAGTTTTACATTGTTTTGTTTTTGAGTGCAGTTATGTAATCAAGAAAAATCTAGATTTGTAAATTACATTTTCATGATAAAAATTGCACTATAGTACTTGTATAAGGTGAACTGAAAAATACTATTGATTACAAATATTTGCACTGTAAAAATGATAAAATCAAAATAATAATATAAAGTGAACATTGTACAATTTATATTCTGTGTTGTAACACAAATCAATAAATTTCAAAATGTAGAAAAACATTCAAAAATATTTAATACATTTCAATTGGTATTCTATTGTTTAACAGTGTGATTAATCACAATTTTTTAAATTGCAGTTAATTTTTTGAGTTAATAGCATAAATTAACTGTGATTAGTTGACAGCCCTAGTTACTATAAAAATTCAGGAGCTAATCTTTACTGCTAAGGGTCTAGATTCACTGTGTAGAGATAGGGTGCCCAACCTACAGCCCACCAGAGCATTTCATAAGGCCCATAGCCTGCTTCAACACAATATACTAACAGCCGATTCATTAGTATTTTGTGCTCTTTACCTTTTTTTATTTTAACCACTTTCTGTAATTCTGATACAAAGAAATCAGTGTACAAAAATGTATTTAGATGGGTTGTTTTTATGTACAGTATTGTCTATTTAAAAACATACAAAACCAGATGAACTTAAAATATAAAATCAATACAGGTGACTATAAATCTGATTAAAATATGTAGAATCTGTTTGGCCCCCACAAGGCTGTGGTTTAGATTTATATGGCCTTCTTGCGTAATGATGTAAAAACTTTTGACTTTTCTACACATGCCATAAAAACATCCTTTCTTCAAGGGACTCTTTCACACAATAGTTCTTACCTTAACAGTTTGTTTCAGACGATGAAGTTGAGGTGGCAGTGGTAAACCTCCTACAAGAAGAACTGTTCTCATGTTTGGCAGACCAATCATCAGCTCTTTAGCTTGTCTCTCTATCTGAATTGCTAACTCTCTTGTTGGTGTCAGAATAAGTGCAGATGGAGTTTTAGTCTAAAAAAGGAAAAAATAAATACTTCTATCCACCATTGAATTTTCATTCTTAGGTGAAAACCTAACATAAATCTTTCTATAGTGACATAGTTATGTAGTACAGTCATTTTGATCTAATTAGCTAGTCAACAGCCTACTAAAATCATTCATGAAGCCAACTCTAATATTCAACTGAAAGATAAATGATTCTAATTGACATTTAGGTCCCTTTACACTGCTCTGGCAGTGAGTGCAATGTAATGTATACCAACTTCAAAGCTCCTTTATGCGCCAGAGCAGTGTAAAGGGCCTTTAGGTATGTTTACTCAGCTAAGAATAACCTCCAGCTGGCCTGTGCAAGCCAAGTCAGGCTTGAGGGGTTCAGGCTGCAGGGTTGATTCATGGCTGTGTACACTTCTGGGTTTGGGCTGGAGCCCAATCTCTAGGACCCTGCGAAGTTTGTGGGGGTGGGGGCGGCTACAGCTCGGGCTCCAGCCTGGCCCTGGAAGTCTACACAACAATGAAACAGCCCCACAAGCCTGAATCGGCTGGCCTGGGCCAACCATGGGTTTTTCTTTGCTGAGTAGACCTTTAATGTCAATGAGAATCAGGACCGGAATTTTCAAAGCAATTCAGTGCATTTTCTTTTTTTACTGGACAGACACCTATGTGATTTATAATGCCTTTTATGTATTTTTGTCAGGTAACAAATGCATCACTTCTAGCTGCTTTCTAAATCAAAGCATCCTTTGACTGTTCTTCTCAATACTGTACTGGATACTAAAGACAGGATGCAGGCTAAGCCTTAAAATAATAAAATAGAAAAATTATCTTAGATGTGTCATTATTCCCCTGCCAACATTAAGAGATAACTGGACCGAGAATTAACCAAGAAATAGAATTAACTCGATCATAATTTTTATATGCATTATAATATGCCGAAACTGTAATTTAATTTAGTCTACTGTATAAATAATACATCTATACAGCTGCGAAACTAGAAAGATCACAACTGTCTAGGCCTGAAAATAATATTTATCTAGGTTGTTTTCCCCAACATTACAATAACAAGGACTTGTTTACCAAGAAAATAGATTTCTCTTTTTGTAGACTATTGTTTATTCAAACTGTTGTAGAAAGAAAGAAAGAAAGAAAGAAAGAAAGGAAGGAAGGATTTACAAATCCATGGAAGACTATATTGCCCTACTTAATTCTAGAATCCAAAAGCCTGTATATATCGACACAGTCAATAAATAAAGTTAAAAAAAATACTCTGTTAACACAACTACAATCATAGGGCTTTGTCTATATGGTTCTTAAGTCCCCACTAATGAAGGGTGCACTAACGGGCCCACGTGGACCATGCTGGCATGCACTAAAAGTTCCCTCGTGTGTACTAATGTAGTCTCATTTCAAAAAAAACCTCCCGTTTTTACATTAACGTGCATGAAGGAACTTGTAATACCAGCAGGGTCCACACAGGGCAGTCAGTGCACAATACTAAATTTACACCCTCATTGGTGTGGACTAATGCACTGTGTAGACAAGCCCTAAAGCCCAGAATTACAAGTGAGAAGCAGGGCTCAGATGTAAATCGTTAGCATTTTTAATTGTATCTATACATAGGGTACAGGTATCATCCATCCCTTCCCTGCCTGCCCCGCAAGATAGACAGGTCAGAAGTGGAGCCATTCCACGGCCAGGCTACAGTAGTTATTGTGTGTGCTGCGCTACCCCTCTCTGTGGAATAACTGGGGAAAAAAAAACTACTTAACTGGCACAGTCACTGAATTATCCGGCTCAATTCTGCCCCTTGACAGCCATAAAAAGAATTTCCATAGCTGTGCAAACCTACTGTGCAGATTCTCAGCATCTTGTCCCTTCTGAGCAGCAGCAAAAAAGGTTACTCACTTTGTGCAGTAACTGCAGTTCTTCAAGATGTGAATCCCTATGGGTGCTCCACTTCAGGTGCACATGCCCCTCTCAAACCCTCCATCTGAAATTTTCAGTGTGCAGTGTCCTTTTGCACAATGCATGCACTATGCCTCCTCAGGTCAGACACCAAGGCAACACAGAAGCGTGCAGGTGAACTATCCGCAGTTCCTTTTTCTCCCAGATGTCCCATAGAGAACAGCCTGAAGCAGAGGGAAAAAAAGAGGGTGGGTAGTGGAGCAACCATAGGGACACACAAGTCGAAGAACCACAGTTAAGACACAAAGTGAATAACCTCTTCTTCTTCAAGTGATGTCCCTATGGGTACTCCACTTCAGGTGACTTCTGAGCAGTATTCCTAGAGGGAAGAAGCAGCTTTGGAATTGAGTCTAGAACTGAAGATAGTACTGCAGTATTAAGTGCTTCATCAGATCTGCTGGCATTGATTAAGGCATAGTGTTTCAAAAACATCTGTACTGGGGCCTATATAATGACCCTACATATCTCAGATACTGGCACATTCTTAAGTAATGCTGTAGATGTTGCTTGCGATCCGGTCGAATGTGCTATTACTCTTGGGGGGCAGAGAGGGAGAGATGAATGCCTGCAGCAGCATAATAAGTAATAATTAAATCAAAATATCCATCTCAATAAAGTCTAAGCAGAGACTGTGGACCTCTGGGATCTATCCAAGGAGGAGATGAAGTGTCTAGATGACTTTCAAAATTGCTTAGTCCTATCTAAATAGAAAGCCAATGCCCTTTGGACATCCAGAGTATAAAAACAGAGAGCTATGAGACTGGAAAAAACACGGTTAGATGACTGGATTGGTGAAGGTGGAATTCAGATGAAATCTAGGTAAGAATTTAGTGTGTGGACTTAAAGATACTTTGTCCTTAAAGATATATGGGGGAAGGAGGAGGATCTGCCATCAAGATGCCAATCTCCCCAACCCTATGGACTGACACAATGGCTGGTAAAAAAGACTGTCTTAATAGATAAATAGAGCAGAGAGCTGGTTGCCATAGATTCAGATAGAGGTCTCATAAGGTAACCAAGTACCAAGTTGAGGTTCCAGGTTGGGGTGGGGTCTCTAATTTGAGGGTAGAGATTCCCCAAACCCTTAATAAACCTAGCCAATATCAAGTGAGCAAAAATGATGAATACTTTTAACAAAGAATGAAAGGCTGATACTTGGACCTTAATCAAACTAACCAATAACCCCTATTTCCTCAGATGCAACAGGTAATACAGGATGGCAGAGATTCTGGTAGGAAGCAGCAACGTCACCACCAATGGAAGAAACTCTTCCATTTCTGCAGGTAAGCAGTACAAGTTGACTTCTTTCTACTATTCAGTAACATCTGTTATACCTCTTGTACCTGTTGTATTTCCATAGAGCAGAAGGATTCCAACTCTGTGAACCACTGAGGAATCACACCCTGAGACAGAGAATTGCTAGGTTAGGATGAAGCACGTGGCCCACACTCAATGAAAGGAGATGAGGAGTGGACAGGAGCTTGAGAGGCATTTGGACACAGATAAAGCAGGTAAGGGTACCAAGCTTGTCTCAGCCACGTCAGCACTATATGGATAACTTTGGCTATCTCCTGTCTGATTTTGCTCATCATCCTTAGCATCAGCTGTGTTGTGGGAAAGGCGTAGAACGGACCCTTCTTACAAGACAGAAAAGAGGTGTCCCCCAAGGATTGATGGCCCAGATCTCCTCTTGAGCAGAGAAGAGGGCACACTTCTTGTTTCTAGAGGTGGCAGAGATCCCCAGCAGTCCTTTTTTTGAATATGCTGTGGAGAACTTGTGCATTCATAGTCTTGAGAGCAGTACTAACGTCATCAGCTGTGTTGTTCTGAATACCTGGGAAATAGACTGCTGAAATTTGGGTCTGATGAGCTATGCACCAGTTCCATAGTTTCATGACCTTAGCACACAGGAGGAGGATCCTGTTCCTTCCTGTTCATTAAAACAGAACATGCAGGATACATTGTCCATCATGACCCTCATTGATTTACCCCTGTTATAAATATAAAGGGAAGGGTAACAACCTTTATGAATGCACTAACATAAATCCCTCTTGGCCAGAGGTACAGAATCACTTACCTGTAAAGGGTTAATCAGTTCAATTTAACTTAGTTGGCACCTGACCAGAAGGACCAATGGGGAAAGAAGATACTTTCAAATCTGGGGCAGGGAAGGTTTTGTTTGCGCTCTTTGTTGGTTCCCTCTCAGGACAAAGAGAGAGACCAAGCAGGTAACCCACCTCCTAAAAAGATCCTGAACTGATACATCTAAAAATTACAGAAATTGTAAGTAATAGCAAGGAAATGCATTAGATTATCTTTTGTTTTAGCTTATGAATTTTCCCTATGCTAAGAGGGAGGTTTATTCCTGTTTTTGTAACTTTGAAGTTGAGCCTAGAGGGGAATCCTCTGTGTTTTAAATCTTTTTAATTTACCCTGTAAAGTTATCTTCCATCCTGATTTTGCAGGTGTGATTCTTTTACTTTTTTTTTTTTTAATAAAATTCTTCCTTAAGAACCTGATCGATTTTCAGTATCCTAAAAACCTGAGATTTGGTCTGTGCTCACTTTGTTAACCTATCGGTTGGTATATTATTCTCTAGCAACTCCCTGCCCTCCCCCCCCCACAAAGGGGGTGAAGGGGCTCAGGGGGATATTTTGGGGGAGACAGGGCTCCAAGTGGCCTCTCCTTGAATGTTTGTTTAAATCACTTGGTGGTGGCAGCAATACTGTCCAAGGACAAGGAAAGGAATTTGTGCCTTGGGGAAGCTTTTAACTTAAGCTGGTGGAAAATAAAATTTAGGGGGTCTTTTATGCAGGTCTCCACATCTGTACCCCCGAGTGGGGAGGGAACCCTGACAAGTAGAAAATAAAGACAAGCGTTCCTGACAGCCCTAAGCACCAACAGATTGATGTGGAGACTGGTTTCTTGAGTTGCTCATCTTCCCTGAGTTGTGAGGATATTGAGGTGGGCTCCCCATCCCACCAGTGATCCATCTGTTATTAAAGTCATAATGGAGCTGAGCAACAGAAAGGAATCCCTGAAAAGACACAGAGTTGATCCTTCCACCAGTGTAGGGAGTTCCTCCCATCTGTCCAACATGTCTGACTGGAAAATGCATCATTCTGAGCCAACCCTGGAAGCAGTGGACCTGCATGACCGGTCAAAGCTACAAGTTGTAGTCTGAGGGCTGCACTGAATTGCCCGTACCAGAACTGTCAAAGTTATGAATCTGTGTAAGGGAAGGTAGTCCCTGGCTGCCAACAAGTCCAAATACACCCCTATAAACTGTATCTTCTGTATAGGGGTTAAAGTGGATATTTTTACATTCCGTTTCAGGATAACCTGCAGGGGTTAACATGTGACAGAGCAAGGGCTGTCTGAGTGGAAGACACCACTGCTTCATTAGAGCTGCCCTTGAGTAATCAGTCATCAAGGTATGGGAAAACTATAATCACTTCTTGACAGCAGTAATTCACCACTGTTGCCACTGCTCTTTTGTCCAGAGAGATCCAGTGTCTTCTGGTCTTTGTCTTACGGGGTAGACTTAGAGAAGTACTATCTATCATGCTCAGTTAGGTGGAGCATCGGAGAACAAAAGGTCAGAATCCTTAAGGGGAACATAATATTTCTTTTCTGCCTGTTTACATGTGGCCGGACAGTGGCAGGTGTCTGCCATACAGTCTTAGATGGATCTAGGAGTATCTCATTAATGGCTAACACCACCCTGGAGGTTGTGTGGACGACAGTATATCCAACAATTTGTGCTGTGAATCCTTGACTTCAAAAGAAATTTGCTAGCTAGAAATTTATGACTTCTTCAAATTGCTGAAAATCTCTGGCAATGGATGACGGTGGAGGTATAACCATCTCACCATCTCATACAGAGAAGAGGATGAAATAAGTATTTGAGGGGTGGTCTCTTTATCTGCCCTGGATTCGTGGTCTTCAAACGTCTCTTTGTGTGTGGCGGGGGGAGATGCCTTGTTGGGGAGGACAGCTGTGCAACTCTAGCCTCCCTATGCGACAGTATAGGTGGTCTGACAAATTGCTGCCAATAAACATCCCAGGGGTCCCAGTGTGGCCACTGGGGGGCCCAAATGGAAGTTGGACTGGCATGCAGGGTTGGTTCCATCACCCTTGATAACGAGAATGGGGGGGAGAGGAGAAAAACAATCCTCTCACTTCTTATCTAGCTAACTATAACTATACTAATTAATCAATCAACTATAGAAAAAGAGAAAAGACGAAGCATGCTTGAGGAAGAAACACTAAGGCTCCCTCTCAGGCCAAGGCAGTTGAGAAGGAACTGAAGGCAATTTGCTCGTATTCACCTATATGGCCTTGGTGCCCAGCCCAAGGAGGTATAAGGCATATGTGCAGGCTGAAAGCACATTACTAACTGAAAATCTCTGCTTGAGAGGCACATGCACTGTTGAATGGAGCACCCATAGGGATACTACTCGAAGAACTATAGTGATTCTGCTGCACTTTGGATCATCCAACCCTAAACTGCCACCAATTACTTGAAAAAGTAAAGCCATTTCCCTCCCACCCATAATAGACAATAATTATTATCCTAAAAATTAAGAAGCTAGAGAGACAAACTAAAGTTTTTCAGATGTCACAAGCAAAATCACCATAAATAAATAAGCCATAGTGTATTAAAGGAGAAAAAAAAGAAAATCTCCTAAGTTAGAGACACTGATTTAAATCCACCAAAAAAAAAAAAAAAAAAAAAAAAAAAAAAAAAATGCAACATTCAAATGAGAATCTGGACTGAAAAGACACCACAGTGTATCGTCAAACTGATGCACAGAATAGTATGCCAGATCACCCATTGCTTGAAAACTTGCCATATGAAATGTAAGCATTCACGTTAGTCTCTTTTCCCTTACTTCGAATGGTATTGCCAAAGATTAAGATAAACTACAAAGCAAAAATGAAAACTGAGTTAAGTATTCATGTATGCACTGATGGGCCCCTCTTGATGATGTTGTGGGGAGCAGTCAGCACAGAAATAAGTTTTACCTCACCTTTAAAATTTATTTTACCCTCTGAATTCCTCTGGATATTTGCTGGTTGGCTGAAGACATCACAGCCTGATATTCATCTGTGAAATCACATGAATACCAGGAATGTCTTTAAAGTCCTCATAGTATTTGTGATGTCACAGAATGATGAATGCTGGTATATTAGCAACTAACTTCTAAGTTACTGGGAATACTACATAATTATTGGGAGAAAACACACCAAAAAAGGGTCAATAGGTTACTTTTTGTGAACAAAATGATACTGCGAGTACATTAATGTCAATGAACAGACTATATTTCCTGCCCACCCAACTAGAAAGTATTCACAATATTGGTGGTGGGGGGCGGGGGGGGTGGACTCTTAAAAAAATAAACTACTGAGCTTCAGTACAATCACTGCCATTTTTAATTACATTGAGAATTCTGGACTCATTAAGCTTCTCACCTCTTTCTGAATATATACATAAACTTTAATTACCTCCCTAAACTTTAATTACCTCTTCCAAGGCTTTAATAATAACTGGAAGCAGGAAGGCTGCAGTTTTTCCTGAGCCTGTGTCTGCACTGGCCACGATATCCCTTCCCAAAAGTCCAACAGGAATCATCTGCATCTGGATAGGGGTTGGAACTTCATAGCCTGAATTCTTTAAATTATAGTTTAAAGTTTCCGGAAAACCACAGTGTTCAAACTCTATAATAGGTCTTGTAACTCCTTTGCCCTGGACAACAATACCTAACTGCAATTTAAGGTTCTTGATCTGGTCATCTTGCAGGCTTAAAATAAAGGAATGTTCTTTATAGGTATAAAGGGTGACAGGCAAAAGAGTTTCTGGTTTTGATTCTACTTTCACAAGACTGTCAGAGTTTAACCCTTCTTTTTCTTGGGCTTGTAAAAGATGTTTGGCTTTACATTCCAAACTACAAACATCTTCATCCGTTTTATCACAAATATATTCACCATAACGACCACAAACAACACATATAGGTTCTCCAGGTTCTGCCCAGCGCTGGGATTTGCTGAAAGATTTAATGGGTTCATCCACAGAGGAATTGTCTTCATCAACATTTTGGTTGTCCCTTCCCAAAGATTCATCAGCAAAGGGAAAGTCTGAATCTGGAAAAGTTTGTAGCTCTGTGCATTCTTGTACTGTTTTATATAAATTACATCCTGAAGCAGAAGCATCTTTTATAGTTGGCTTAACATCTCTTAAGTCTGTGGCCTCCACTAATGAGGGTTCTCCAGAAGACAATTTTTTTATTTTTGCTGTACAGCTTGGGTCATCATCAGCATTCCTCCTGACTTTAAGAGACCTTGGAACAAACATGCTTCAATATTCTGTGAAGAAAATAATTACAATTATTAGAAGGTATTTTAATGTGGCCTTGGGGAAAAGCTGCAGAGTGGAGCTAGTCAGAGACTCCAGCTGGTAGCCAAAGCAGGGACTGCTGCACTGCAGCAGGGAAGCAAGGGGTAAAATAAGGTCCATCCAGGGTCACCCCACCCTGAGCACACAGAAATGTGATGGGGAGACCTCTGACCCCAACTCCAGGGGTGTTAGGGTCCACATGTGCCTTCCCAAACCATGTGGCCTTGGAGAAAAAGTAGAGAGAGCAGCCAGCCCAAGATTCTAGCCAGTAGAAGTAGAACCAAAGCATGTACTTTTAGACATTCAGAGAATTTTCTGCAGTTTTGACTGGAGCTTCTCTGCCCTGTGCTGATTGGCTGTTTGCTCCAAACCTCTCTGTCATCTTCCTTCCTAGTCTCTTCACCTCAGTTTCACTCAACACCTGGGCTTCTGACCCTCTTCACCCTTGTCCTGTTTCCCCTTTCTCTTTTCTTTCCATTTAGCTTATCCCTCCTAAGTAAATCCACTCAAAAGAGATATACATTCACACTGTTCATGCCGTTTATTATACCTCCTTCCCCATCTTTGTCTATTTAGGGGTTTGTCTTGTCTATTTAGATTGTATGATCTTTAGAGTGGAGACTTTGTATAGTACAATGGTGTCCCACTCTTGGTTGGCCCTTAGGCTCCACTATAATAAACATGGTTAATAATAATTGTTATGGTTTATTTTTACCATGAAACATTACAATCAGTGAAATGTCTTTTCAAGGCAAGAGACTGAATCAACATTCATAAGTACCTAATAGTTAATTAACAGTTGTTTTGGCTCATACAGCACAGCTCAAGGCCTTTGAGACCCTTACACAATGACAGTATCTTCCCTTTCTCTAAACAATACTGAAAATGTTTATACCCATCAGCCTCATGACATCATCTAGACTTTCACTGTTGAACTTTTCACCTTGAGTGTAGTATCACTTCTTGTTTCAGCCATCCTACCATCTTCTTACTTAACCCTTCCAAAGCCTGACCCCACACATGTTGAGGTCTAAGTTCCTTCTAAGCTGTGCAGCCATGCAGCAGACTATCAAGGGCCACAAAGACAGGGAGAGGTGCCCCAGCCCCAGGGTGCTGCGGCAAGAGAGGACTGGGGGGAGTCCTGTCTGCTCGCCGCAGCCCCAGGGAAGCCTGCCCAACCCTCTCATCCCTGGCCCCACCCCAGACCCTGCACCCCCAACTGGAGCCCTCATCCCCCTGCATCCCAACCCTCTTCCCCAGCCTGAGCCCCGTCCCGCACCCTGAACCCCTCATCCTTGGCCCCACCCAGACCCTTCACTCTCTTCATTCCAACCCTCTGCCCAGCACTGAGCCTCCTCCCAAACTCCAAACCCCTCATCCCCAGCCTCAACCCAGAGCCTGCACCCCCTAACCAGAGCCCTCATCTCCTCCACACACCCCAACCCTCTGCCCTAGCCCTGAGCCCCCTACACACTCCAAGCCCCTCGGCCCCACCCCTGTGACACCCCACCTCCATATTGGTGCACATAACAAAAATCATTCCACATATGGATATAAAAAAATTAGAGGGAAAGTTGGTCAAGGTGCCCACCATGAATCTCTCACTTTCATTCCATTTGTCATCTTCATTCTAATACTCTCCCCTTCCATCTCTATCTCATGTTTCCACCTTCTTTTATCTCATTTTCTTCCCATCACCTCTTTATACTCTTTGACCAGCCCCCTTCAGCCTTCCTAGATAGCCCACATAATCCTTTGAAATCATTTACTAATTTTAGCTCTTAATGTGTGTAAAAAAACATAAATAAAAAGTATCCCAGAATCTCCGAGATTCAGAAAGAGATCAACAAAATAATACAGTAAATTGTGGTTAGTCTCTTCCACCTTCCCTATCCCACTATTTCTTGCCTTCCAACTTGTGCTGTGCTTAGCTTAGTTCCAATCCTGCATATACATCTGATTGACCAGGCCCTTACCCACCACCTCACTGCCCTGAAATCCCAGTGACTTTCTTTGCAGGACACAGGACTCAGATTGCAAGTTTCCTGGAGAAAGAACTGTTTCTTACACATCTGTAAAGCACCTACTATACTTTGAGTGCTGCATAAGTAAAAGTATATTTCTGGGCTACAAAATAGTTTGTTGTACAGTAGCACAGATACACTGTTGGTCAAACTGAGATGACTTTGTCCATATTATATAACTAAAAAAAATAACTTACTTAACACAGTTGTCCATCCAGTGTCTATGGAAAATAATCATTATCAGGATGGCAAATTCCAAAAGGAACATAGACTCCATGCAAATCAAGCGTCACCCAGACTGATCTCTGGCAAGGTGCTTAAGGTAGTCTGATTACATATTCAGTTTATCTCTGTGATCCTCCTGAGGAGCACCAAGGGTTGTGAGACATCACACCACAACCTGCGTACAGCAGTCTTGTCTGTGCCTACTGTGGATCAGCTCCATGAAGGCACCACCTCTAACAACACAAGCACTACTTTCTAGGCCCTACTCCACATCGTGATAAATACAACCCAAACCGAGTCCTACAAGCATTCCCTGTAGCATCCAGTTCCTTATTCACTGGACACTCTCAGAAATACCAGACCTGTTGTTCCAAAAGGAATAGTATACAACAGCTTGTAAGATTCAGCTCAGGGCCACTGTGATGCTGTATAGTTTATATGGTTTTATAAAAATTTAATAAGTAAATATAATGTAATTGAGATACGCTTCATGCAAAAGGTCTCTTGTAAGGTATTACAAAGCTTATAATCTACTGAGTGTGATCATCCTATTTGTATAAATATACCACTCTTGTATTTGAAACTGAAAATATAACTCAGGGCCTATTGTAATTATGTAAAATGTGGGCCAATAATGGTGATTTGGAATCTTGATGACTCCCATTAACTAGGACCACTGTCTGCAAATGGTTGCATTTTACCTGCAAGTCTTCCTGTATACCTGTGTGCTGGCAAGTAGGTAATGAAGTCGTGCAGTGACATGTGATCAAGTCACCTGAACTGGAATCCATCTTTAACCTGGTGTCTTTCCATTGAGAAGGAGGGGGTGGGAACTCAGAGAGGGACAAAAGGATTCCCACCTTATGCAAAGGATATATAAAGGGGTGGAACAGAACAAGGGAGGAGCCATCATGAAGAATCCCCTAGCTACCATCTAAGCTGGGACAAGAGCTGTACCAGGGGAAAGAATTGTGCCCAGACCTGGAAGGTGTCCAGTCTGAGAAAAAACTTACTGAAACATCTCTGAGGGTGAGATTATCTGTATTCAGTTTGATTAGACATAGATTTGCACACTTTATTTTATTTTGGTTGATGACTTACTTTGTTCTCCCTGTTACTACTTGGAACCACTTAAATCCTACTTTCTGTATTTCTGTATCCCTGCAGCCATCAAGGAAACTTTTTGCTGTCCTGTGAAAATCTACACAAGTTTGGACAAACTATAAGCCTCTGAAAATTATCATTTTGTATTGCTTGGCAGAGGCTTGTTAATGGTCCTGTGGAAAAAAAAATCATGTGATCTCGTAAGTTAAAGACTATATTAAAATGCATACACACAAGGAAGCAGAATTAAGGTTGCATGGGCATTCTGTCATTCCAAACTTAAGTGTTTGACTTTGTAACCTCAGCATTATTTTAGGGGAGATTTTTGGTATGCAATTTTATTTTAAAATTCAGACTCTTTGTATATATGAAATGCAAAGCAAACTGATGTTATCTGAATTAATCATAGGCTGTACATACATTTATAAAGTTTACGGACGATACTAAGCTGGGAGGGGTTGCAAGTGCTTTTGGAGGATACATTTCCAGCAAGGATGGTTTTGGTTGGACTTTAGGGAAAAACTTGTTCTGTCTGGGGAATTAAACACTGGAACAAAATGCCTAGAGAGGTTGTAGAATCTCTGTCATTGGAAATTTCTAAGAGCAGGTTAGATAAAAACCTGCCAGGGATGGTCTAATAATACTTAGTCATGCCTTGAGTGTAGGGGACTGGACTAGAAGACCTCTCAACCCTTCCAGTTCTACGATTCTATGATTATATTATCTCCACAACCCTTTTATAACATAATATTTTCTTACTGTAAAAATATTTTGCATACATGTAGACCCTTTTGTCCACATATTTCAAAGCACTTTCGAAACATTAAGTAAACCTTACAACACCCAGATAAAGCAAAACACTATTATCCCAATTTTACAGATAGAGAAATTTATGCACAGATAGTTTAAATGTCATTCAGTGAATCAGAACTCATGACTACTAGATATTTACTCACATTTAAACAATCCTTCTTTCCCACTGTAAAATTGCTTTAGAACAGCATTACGATATTATCCAAGGAGTGCATTGATATTTTCAGTAGTTAATAATGGCATATAGGACTGGTCAACATTTTTCTGTCACAATTTTTTTCAGTCAAAAGTTGGATTTTCAACCCAACGACATTTTTCAGGAAGTGTCTGCTTTCTGTAGAGACTTTCGGTTTTTTTGTCAAAAAACCATACGTACAAAAAAATCCAAATATTTTGATTTGGATCTCCTGCTCTGGTGCCTCATGGGAGCTGTAGTTGAGTTTCCTCATGTTTCCATTCTCCTCTAAGGGCTGGGCTCCCCAATCAAAGTGCATCTCCCAGCTGCCACTCTAGCTGTCTCTCACACACACATCACCTTGTGGACAGGCCACAGCTCCAGCTGTCACACATACCTTCTAGCGCACAGAGGCCACACCTCCAGCTATCAGCCCCCCTCTTAGGCAGCAGACTTCCAGGAAACCCATACACACACCCCATACCCTGCAACTCTCACTTCTGCACTGCTGCCAGTGGAGGCACTAGCTTTAAAGCTGGGCACCTGGCCAGCAGCCTTCCTCTCTGGCTGCCCAGCACTGAAGGCAGCACATTTGTCAGCAGCAGGTCAGAAATAAGGGAAGAAATCCAATGCGCCCCCCCCCCAACACACACACACACACACACAATAGCCTTGCAACCATCCCACCCTGCTAGCCTTTTAGCTTTGGACCCTTATGGTTACAACACTGAAATTTCAGATATAAATATCTGAAAATATGAAATTGACTAATTTAAAAAATCCCTGGCAGTGAAATTGACCAAAATGGACAGTGAATTTGGAAGAGTCCTAAAGCATAATGACAAAGTACTTCTATCACAGATAACTTAAAATTGCAAAACTGAGCTGTTGCCAACCATCCCAGACCCCCCCCCGCCCACTCCAAAATAAACCTACCATGGAACTTATACCAGCAAACCTATGCCTATCAGGGATCACACCCCTGCCCTAGCTCTGCAAACAGAAGTCTGCCGTGTAGACATGGTTCTGGACACAGAAATGGTGGGGCAGTGCAGTTAGAAGCTCGGGCTTGATCTACACTAGTAACTCCTCTGTCTAGATAACACCACTTATGAGGTGGCATTTTCTTTTTGCAACATTTCTATACCGACAAAAGCCCTAGTGCAGGTGCCGTGACAATGCCAAAGAAGCCCCCTGCCGAAAAGCTACTCTGGCCAGGGAGCCGAACCAGTCTCGCAGAAGCGCTCGCTTGCTGTGGGGCAAACCCCGGCTAGTGTGGACATGGCCTCAGCCCAGCCCTACATTCTCCCCAGGGATACGGGAGCGATTTGAGCGCGCTCAGCCATCCCCCCTCTCCGGGGCCAACCGGCGCAGGGTCTCGTCCATACCCCTCTCCACGGCAAGGTGGATGCAGGCGTCTCCCAGGGGAACCCGCACTGCAGGGCTTGAGGTGCCCGGTGCAGACACTCACACCCCCCCCCCCCGTCCTCCAAACAGGAGCTCCACGCCGCAGACGGGACGCACAGCCCCGCCGGCGCCGCTGCTTTGGAACTAGCGCGCTCCCAGGGCGAGGAGTTGCTGGGTAACGTAACTTACCGGTACCTCCCCGCCATGCACCTCGCAACCAGCCCGAACTTCCCTTACAAAATGGCGACACCACAAGCAGCGAGAAAATCGAGTGCCGAGGCAGCGAGCAACCAGGCTAAGCTAGCGGTGCGGGTGGCGACAGGAACCAGAGTGCACGCGCTGGAACAGCGAATCATAGAGGGCAGGAGCAGGCTGACGTGGGCGGGAAAGAACAACATGGGAAGGGAGCGGGACGAGACCAAATAGGACGTGGGGGAAGACTCTACCAGGGCCTGAGGATAGAGGGTGGCAGCGAAACGGGGCGAGTCTGGGTGGAGCAGGCAGCAAAGCCAAGAGAGGTCAATGCGCGGGGAGAGGTTTCTGCCCTGACGGGAAATGCAAGAATCAGATGTCAAAAAGCAGAGCGCTTAGGGAACGGGACACGGGGACGCCCAAAGCCGAGGTCACTCCACCCCCCCTCCCCAAAAGCAAGGGCGATTAAACAGCCAGCGGCAGGAGGGGGAAGGAGAGTGGACGGGCAGGTAGCGGTTATGCAGCAGAGCTGTAGTTACAGCAGAGGAGGCAGGTTCCGCAGTCTCAGCCCTTCTTCGCCGGCCCTTCTAACTTTCTGAAGAAAAGCATCTTGTGCCTGAAATTTCTCCTTGGTCTCCATCTTTTCTTCAACATTTTGCTGATGCTGAATTATTGTTTCACAGGCTTTGAAAAGAAGGGTGGGTGGGTGCTTCCCCCCCCGGAATAATTTAAATATGATTAAGATTTCACACGTCATGTGCATGCACTCCTCAGTAAGAAATGCATGCCTTGGGCGAGGGGGAAAGAATGGAATGGAGGAGAAAAAGCATGTCTGGATAACTAGGTAGCTGTATGCTCCCAAGTGAGTTTCTCACTGGGTAAATATAATGGGCATCTACCTAAGTGACACATAGTATATACACAATATGGTATTTTCTATCAATGTTCAGCTTGGAAAAGAGATGACTAAGAAGCGATATGAGAGAGATCTATAAAACTGTGAATGGTGTGGAAAAAGTGAATAAGGAAGTGTTATTTACCCTTTCACATAACACAAGACCCAGGAACAACCAATTAAATTAATAGGCATCAGGTTTAAAACAAACAGAAGTACTTCTTCACACAACACAGTCAAACTATGAAGGTTGAACTATAACAGGGTTAAAAAAACAATTAGATAAGTTCATAGAGCATTGGTCTATCAGTGGCTATTTGCCACAGGGAGTCCCTAGTCTCTGATTGCCAGAAGCTGTGAGTGGATGTCAGGGGATGGAGCACTAAATGAATGCCTGTTCTGTTCATTCCCTCTGAGGCACCTGGCATTGGCCACTATTGGAAGACAGCATACTGGGCTAGATGGTCTGACCCAGTATGGCTCTTCTTATGAATTAATATAAAAAACTCTGTACCATTTCTTGCAACCTAGTTACAGCAATTCTGCACCCTTTTCTGCGGTGCCCTGAATGCAGTAGTCCAATCCATGCATGTTTAATTATATTAGACTTTCACAATATAAATTCTCCCAGGAAAAGCTTCTCCTCTTTCATTAATTGGATCTAGCAGAGGCTTGTGGTCCCAAGGCCAGTATCGTCATTTGAAGATGCAGTAGCCAAGTTTTGATTCCATGCTAGAACAGCCTGGTGCAGTGACATTCTGTCAAAGGGGTCAGGAACTGCCTAAGTCTATTATACAGTATTCCAGCTTTATATGTTAACAGAGCACTGCAAAATTGGAGATTAATAAATTATCTTAGAATCCATTCATAAAAATTCTCCCTCAAATTTGGGAGTGTCTTTTCAATCCAAGAAGATATAATATTAGAAGAAACAAATCAGAAATGTACATGAGTTAAGAAAAAACGGGCTAAGATCTGCTACAACTGCATCCCCGTTTTCTACAAATATTTGCATATACCGCTATATATCTTTATTGCAACAGGTTAGGCTACTGTGCTATCATTGTTGCTGCATTCAATATATTGCAAAAGCTTTGTGTTTGGTCAGAGGCTAGCTGAAACTTCCTCCAGTTAAAATTATTTTCTGTGTTGGTCCCAGTCTGCACCAAAACTAAACCACAGAGTCTAAGGCCTGGTCTACACTACGCGTTTAAATCGATTTAAAGAGCGTTAAATCGATTTAACGCTGTACCCGTCCACACTACAACACCCTTTATATCGATATAAAGGGCTCTTTAAATTCGATTTCTTGTACTACACCCCGACGAGAGGAGTAGCGCTAATTCGATATTAACAATTCGGAGTACGGTTAGTGTGGACCAAGAAATCGACCGTTATTGGCCCGCGGGCGGTATCCCACAGTGCACCACTGACCGCTCTGGTCAGCAATCTGAATTTCTGCGGATGCAGCGGCGCAGGTAAACAGGAAAAAGCCCCCAGACCGAAACTAAGACTTTTTGAATTACATTTCCTGCTTGCCCAGTGTGGAGCTCTGATCAGCACATGGGTGGCGATGCAGTCTCAAATCCAAAAGAGCTCCAGCATGCACGGACCGTACGGGAGATACTAGAATCGCCTGATCGCTGTATGGGGAGAACAAATCTGTTGTATCAGAGCTCCGTTACAGAACACGAAATGCCAAAGCGTTTTGAAAAGAAAACTTCCAGGATACACAGCGTGCGTGACAAGCGTAAATGGGAAGCCAGAGACTCAAATGGACGCTCATGGAGGGAGGGAGGGGGTACTGAGGACTCCAGCTATCCACAGTCCCCGCAGTCTCTGAAAAGTATTTGCATTCTTGGCTGAGCTCCCAATGTCTGTAGGTTCAAACACAGTGTCTGGCGTGGTTCAGGGAACAGCTTCTCAGTTTCTTCTCCCCCCCCCCCACCACATGAAAGAAAAGGGAAAGAAAATCATTCCTTGACTACTTTCAATGTCACTCACTATGTGTACTGAATGCTGCTGTGTAGACGCGATGCTACAGCAGTGAGGAGCAGTATCCGCTCCTCTCCCTCTCCTCTCCCCGGTGGTAGACGGTGCTGTAGGACTGCCCACCATCCTCGAGAACCCCAATGCCTGATAATTGCTCAATGATCACCTGAGGGAAATGATTCCTGGTTACTCCCAGTAGATTAGGACAGAACGGCTAATAAGCATCTTTTCATCATAGCAAGTGGGGGCTTCAGCCCCCCCTTTCCAGTGTAAAGAAAAAGAATTCCGTACTGCCTGGACTGTCATAGCTGCCGGAGGCTCCCCCCCCTCCAAGTCTCTGTTTCTTTTTCCTGCATTCTTTATAACTTCATGACACAAATGTGGGGGGACACTGCCATCGGTAGCCCAGGAAGGTTGGTGGAGGGAAGCAACAGGTGCGGTGTTACAGGGCACGGAGGCAATTACTTTTCGAGACTGCGGGGACTGTGGATAGCTGGAGTCCTCAGTACCCCCTCCTCCCTCCCTATGGCGGTCCATTTAGTCTCTGGCTTCCCATTACGCTTGTCACGCAGCGCTGTGGATCCTGGAGTTTTCTTTTCAAACGCTTTGCATTTCGTTGTTCTGTAACGGAGCTTGATACACAGGATTGTTCTCCCATACAGCGATCAGGTCTAGTATCTCCTGTACGGTCCGTGCATGCTGGAGCTCTTTGGATTTGGGACTGCATCGCCACCTGTGCTGATCAGAAGCTCCACACTGGGCAAGCAGGAAATGTAATTCAAAAGTTCAGTGGGGTTTCCTGTTTAACCTGCCGCTGCATCCGAGTTCAGATGCTGACCAGAGCGGTCAGTGGTCACTGTGATACCGCCCGGAGGGCAAATAACGTCGATTTCGTCCACACTAACCGTACTCCGAATTGTTAATATCGAATTTAGCGCTACTCCTCTCGTCGGGGTGAGTACAGAATCGACCCAGAACCCCCCGTGACAATTAAGATTCAACCCTGAATTCCAAGGGGCGGGGGAGACTGCGGGAACTATGGGATAGCTACGGAAGAGCTACCCACAATGCAACGCTTCAGAAATCGACGTTAGCCTCGGAGCATGGACGCACAACGTCGAATTACTGTGTCTAGTGTGGCCGCATGAAAACGAATTTATAATATCAGTTTTATAAAACCGATTTTAGCTAATTCGATATTATCCCGTAGTGTAGACGTGGCCTAACAAGCTATCGCTGTGATTTGCATATCTTTTGGTGGCTCTATAATCAGTGCCAGGTTTACAATGGCACAATGGAGCCCGGCCCACGCTCAGAAGGGACTCCATCCTGCTCTACTTGTACTGTTCCCTGAGACCGTGCCAGCCCGATGGCTCCCCCATACTCACCACTTGCTCCTCTTGGCCTGCCCGCTGGCCGACCAAGCGTTCCTCTCCCCCCCAGCCCCACCTGCCGGTTTTTCTCTGCCTCCTGGCCGGACCCCAGTGCACCTCTGGCTCCAGGTAGTCTCTGCTTCCCACCACCTGTGGGCCCCCACCTGTCTCCCTGGAGCTGAACCACCTGGGACTGATGCAGAAGCCTGGCCAGTCTCGGCCAGTTCGGGGGAGGAGGGGGGACACAGTGTGCTGGTTTGTAAACAGTGCCCTCGCACTGGGCTGGGCAGAGCGGGGCCATCCATGCCATGCCATGCCCCTGGCCAGCCCCTCACTCTGGGGACGAACCATGCTCCATTGCCCCCAGGGGGGCCCACAAATATGTTTGATACCAGGCCCACACAAGGTTAATCCGGCCCTGTCTATAATCAGTTTCACTGGACAGCAGTTCCTGATAGCTATTGCTGCTGACCTCAGAAATTCACCAAAGGAATTGGAGATGCTGGTGATCCAGCAACTCTTGTCAGCTGAGAGATCATGCTGAAATGACCAGTGACCTGCATATTCAGAAGGCTAGTCTGTTGATTGTTATACCTGGAGGGAAGAATGGGGGAATATGCTGTCTACAGTCAGGGCCGGGGCAAGGAAGTTTCGCGCCCTAGGCGAAACTTTCACCTTGCCCCCCCCAGCCCTGCAGCAGCTGCCTGCCCCCGCAACCCTGAAGTGTGCCCCCCCTACCCTGTGGCAACTCCCCGCACCCTGCGGCAGCTCCCCATCCCCTGGCCCGATGAGCCCTGCGGTACCTCCCTACCCCAGCTCACCTCTGCTCCGCATCCTCTCCATGCAGGACTGTGCAGTGGAACCCCTGGGCTGGAGGCTGCTGGCAGCGGCGTGCTGACCCAGGGGACCCCCTGGGCTGCCAGCGGCGCGCCAGGGCCACCCAGAGGATTCCGGGGGCCTGGGGTCTTCGGCGACTGGGGGCCCCCGCTTCGGCGGTAATTCGGAGGTGGGGGCTCTTCCGCTCCAGGACCTGCCGCCAAAGTGCCCCGGAGACCTGCCGTGGGGCCCCCCCCGCCGCCAAATTGCCGCCGAAGCGGGACCCGCTGCCGAACTGCAGCCGGGTCTTCAGCGGTAATTCGGTGGTGGAGGGCCCCCACCGCGGGTCTCCGGGGCACTTTGGCGGCGGGTCCCGGAGTGGAAGGGCCCCCCGCCACTGAATTACCGCCAAAGACCGGGCTGCACGTCAGCAGCAGGTCCCGCTTCGGCGGTAATTCACCAGCGGGGTGTCCTTCTGCCCCGGAGCGGAAGGACCCCCTGCCGGCAAAGACCAGGAGCAGAAGAAGCTCCAGGGCCTGGGCCTTGCGCGAGTTTTCGGGGGCTCCCGGAGCAAGTGAAGGACTCCGCTCCAGGGGCCCCGAAAAACTCTCGTGGGGGCCCCTGCAGGGCCCGGGGCACATTGTCCCTCTGCCCCCCACCCCGGCGGCCCTGCGGCGCACTGACCCAGGGGACCCCCTGGGCTGCCCGCTGCCGATGCCGCCGGCAGCTCAGACTCCCTCTCCATCCCAGCAGCAGCGGCCGCTCAACCACTTAAAAAAAATTTGGGGGCGCTGCTTTTTGGCGCCCCCAAATCTTGGCACCTTAGGCAACCGCCTAGCCTGTCTAAATGATTGCACCGGCCCTGTCTACAGTATATCCAGGATGAACTCATTAATACAAGAATTGTTGAATTTGTGTGTTATATAGCCATAACAACTGTGCCTTTAAGATTACTAAGACTTGGAATAGAAAATGTAACAACGTGGGATAACAGTGATGTGTATGTGTTATGTTTTTTAACTGATGCACAAGCCCTTAGCTCAGATGTCATATATTTGGTCACAACATACCTGCGTTTTTTTGTTTAAATGTATTTTCAAAGATACCAAATACTATTGAATAATGAACGTAATAAAATGACTAAAAAATTAAATGTAGACTAGAAATCATATGTACTACAATAGATCATATTCATATCTAAGAACCTTATGACTGTAGCAGTAGGACAATCCACTCATACTGTGCATATGATAGTATGGAACACCACAAAAATATTCTGTAATTGAATATCTTGGCAGAATTTCAGACTTGAAAATGTAATGGGATCAGTATATTTTTTATTCAAACTATTTAGAGTCCAAAATTATGCTTCATGAACAATATTCAAGTTTTTTGTTTCTTACAGGATTTACTTAAAAAGTTTACTAGTTCACATGATTTTCAAATATTTTCACTTTTCAGAATTCTAGGATCTCTACAGTTGCCCTGTAATGCAGAGGAATGCACATTTCCAGAACACAGAGAGTTTAGGGCACTGAAATACACAGGTTGTCAAATTCATTAGAACTGAGAATCATGCTTGTAGATCCTAATGGGAGACAAAAACAATGGGGATCTTTGAGTACTGTATCTATGTCAAAACAGTAATCAACACTGAAGGGAAAGGAAGGGCATGATAACAATTATAATGACTCCTAGTCTAGAGTAAAATATGTACCACTGCACCTAACATGAAAATCACCAAAATATCATAATCTCATAGGCCTGAGTTTAATAACTCTGTTTTACAGAAAACTGAGCTTTGAACAAATCCAATATAACAGCAGCAGCATTCTCTAACGTGTTGTTGAATCTTTGGACGTTAATGATCATTTTAGGTTCAAACTCCGAAACTTGAATAATACTATCTATACCAGCGGTCTCCAACCTTTTTAGGCACAAATTCACTCTTTGAATTTAAGTGCAACCTAGGATCTACCCCGCGCCACTCTTGAGGCCCTGCCCCAATCACATCATCCCCCCCATCTCTCTGTTGCTTGCTCTCCCTTCCTCACTTTCACCAGCCTGGGGCAGGGGGCTAGGGTATGGGAGGGGGTGCAGGCTCTGGGCTAGGGCCGAGAGGTTCAGAGTGTGGAAGTCTTGGGCTGGGGTTGCAGGAGGGGGTGGGGGTGCAAGCTCTGGGAGGGAGTTTGGGTGCAGAAGGGAGCTCTGGGCTGGGGCAGAGTGCTGGGGTGCAGGAGGAGGTGTGGGGGTACTGGCTCCAGAAGGGGGCTCAGGGCTGAGGCAGGGGGGTTGGGATGAGGGAGGAGGCTCAGGGCTGGGGTTGCGGGGTTGGGGTGTAGGAGGGGGTACTGAGTGCTGGCTATGGCAGGAAGCTCAGCGCTGGCGTACAGGCTCCTGCCAGGTGGCTCCCGGTTAACAGCGCAGCAGGGCTAAGGGAGGCTCCCTGCCTGTCCTGGCCCCACACCACTCCTGGAAGCGGTTTCATGCCCTGTGGCCTTGGGTGGGGGGGAACGTAGCTCCGCAAGCTGCCCTCTCTGCAGGCAGCACTCCTGCAGCTCCCATTGGTCACAGTTTCCTGTTCCCAGACAACGGGAGCTACAGGGGCAGTGCTTGGAGGCAGGAGCAGTGCACGGAGACCCCTTCCCCTCCACCCTCAGGGGCCTTGAGGCATGCTGGCCACTTCTGGGAGCGACGCATTGCCAGGGCAGGCAGAGAGCCTGCTTGGCCCTGCTACGTCCGTCAGATTAGCAGCTGGAGATCGCATTCGACTGTCAGAGGCTCCAGGATCGACCAGTCAATCGCAATCTAATGGTTGGTGACCACTGGTCTACAGGATAAAGAAATTATATGTTTTTGTTTTCACACAGCATGATCTTGCTGTTCTGAGCTGCAAAGTACAGGAAGTTTCTTAGTCTAATATGTATCTTTCCATGGAAAGAATAATTTAATCAGTGGGTATTTCTATTCTCATATTATGCAATGATTCATTTTTGGTTGCATGCCTTTCAGTTTTTGACTCTGTATTGTACGCTGTTCCATGAGAACACTAATGCATTTGTAATATGAGTGTCCTTTGATTAGATTTGACATTTTTGATTATCATTTGTTAGTTATAAATGCAACATAATAGCACACATTGAGATTCCCCCATCAGAAATCCTGCCTACAATTGTATATCCACTTAGCAGCTTTCTTTTCTTCAGTGTTTAATGAATTAGTAGATGAGCTCATACTTTTCCATCACAGTGATCTACTGCATCCAGAGATAAAAGCAGGTCACAGAAATATTTTAAATCTAAACATTTTAATAAGCTTTGCTGGAGATATCATTATTCAATCTAGTTAGAGACTAAAAGAAACTGAGTATTGAGTGAGCAATCTGGGGGATTATTTTACTATCCGAAAAGGAACTGCAAAATACCACTAGCTCTCACAGCATGCTTAATTGTCTAGAAACCTGTTTTAAATTGTTCAATATTAGAATGTTAGATTTGATTATGAAGTCATAATTGTTAATCTTTCCTGAGGTGAAAACTTTTTTACTGCCTCTAGAGGTTCATACAACCAAGAATAGAAGGAAGATGAGAAACCATAAACACATATGCCTAATTGTTTACTCTGTGTCTATACCAGAATTTACTAACTATATAATTTCTAACTAGAATTTGTAACGTAACATGAAGCATAGCAGTATTCACACAGAACTGGGGACAGATCACATTTACACTTAGGATGAACATGAAAGCATTCGGAGGGAGGGAAAAAACACTTTTTTTGCCCTATTACTTTTTTATTATTTGTTTTCACTAGTGACCACAATATGCTAGGCACTGTACAAACGCAGGAGAAGGCATGGTCTCTTCCCAGAGAGCACATAGTCTGATACAGACAATGGGTAGGAGAAAGGAGAAAACATACAGGTAAAGGGATTCATGTGGTGACTGATCACGTTTTGATAGTATATATATTAAGAAAAAATGTATTATCTCCAATTACCTTTCATTACCTGTCATCGTTAGGCAGCTTGGGTGCCATCCACAAAGCAACTTAGGTGTCCAAACTCCAGAGTTCAGTGCCTAAGTCACCGTACGCAGCACCACTGCAATCCACAAAACTGCGCTTGGCTTCCACCTACCCCCGTAGGTGCCTACACTCACTCAGCACCTTACCTTCAACTGTAGAAGTTCCCTTAGCCCCTAAGTTTTATATCCTGGGGCATGCTCACTGCAGCCTCCCACATCTGGGTGCTTATATCCCACCTAAGCCCCAGGTGATTCATAAACTGAAGGAAGATGGGTGTATGAATGCCTAAAGTCACAAATTGTGATCAGGTGCAAAGGAAGAAAGATGAGATGGAGTCTGATCCAGAGCGTGAGAACCATCCTGTCCAAGATCCCACTGAGGTGACCACTTCAGTGGAATTGGCCTGATTGCAGTACCTGAGAGCCAAGGAAGAATGCTACCACTAGAGACCGATGGTGAATTGCAGATCAGGAAGACCAAAGCAGCCCAGGACACAGTCAAGACTAACAAAGAAGCTGAGGAGAAAGCCCACCAAAAACACGTGCAATGCAGCAAAGGCCAATGCAGAAGCTGAGGAGCAGGCACACAGGAGGCTGACAGAAGCTCAAGCAATGCAGCTCAAAATAATGGAGCAGCAAAGGGGGCTTCCCCTCCAGTGAGTACATCTCCTACAACAAAATGGAGAGGGAAGAAGTCTGATCAATTTATAAATATTATATAGAAGAGTACCTGTCTACCTTTGAGAGGCCAAGTGGGATGCACAAAATTCCATAGGATAAACAGATGCCTGTCCTCTTAACCAGATTAGCTGGGAAAATGAGACAAGTTTTTAAAGATAGGGAGGAGGGTGATAAGGTGCATGAGAAATTTAAAAAAAATGTATTGAGAAAGATTTAAGATTATTCCTGAGAACTATCAATTGATGTACAGAAATCTCAAAATGTTTGACAATATCACTCATGTTGAATATGTACATACAATAGGTAATGGAGAGGGGGCTGAAGGTGATTACCAGAAAACTATTTGATCTGTTGGCCCAGGAACAATTGTTATGGGTAGTTACAGGTGAGGTAAAGGCAGAATACTATCCATGGTTTTAGAAGCTGCAAATTTGCTGATGAATTTATAGACTCAAGGGCCTTCAGGGAGCTCAAATCCCAGGTGAAGGAAAGTCACCTAAGTTAAGTTGGAAGAGGGGACTGGAAATAAATCTAACCCCAACTGTGATTAAAAAAAAAATAAACCTAAGGGAGCTCTGGGTTTAAAACCTCATATCAAAAGGGAAAGCAATTAATCTGCTATAATTGTGGGGCTCCTAGCCATATAAAACCAAATTGTGAAAGGCTCAAAGTAACCTTAATAATCCACACTCCCATCTTCTCCAGTGAATGCCACTACCATTGCTTCAGAGGCAGCGGTGGAGCAAAAGAATATCCTAGTGAACTATATTAGGACTAAGTCCTGGGAGGGCAGTGAAGAATTAATTGAAAATTCTAGGGTAAATGGCATAGATTGAAAAGCTGGAGGGACAGTGCATCCCAAGTCACTTTGGTCAGGAGAAATTTGGTAAGGAAGGAAGACAGACTTCCTGGCAAAAGATTAAATATATTAGTTTTGGCTGAATTCTCTGTAACTATACCTTTGGTCAATGTCTATCTAGAATGCAAGAATTTTAAAGGAGCTGCTGTGAATATCAGAAATCTGCTTCCCACTGATGTTTTAATTGGGAATGATATATTAGCCATGTCTGAGCAGGTTAAGATCATAATTCACAGCCAGAAAGAGTATAGATCAGCCTCACTTGGCTTGTCTGTGGACAGCAGGGAGGGCTGTGAAGGTAGCAGAAGAAAATTCCATCAGTCAGTCCTTTGTCAGATGAAAGTAAGTTTGTTCCCAGAGGAGGTTTTTAGGATTCCATCATTTTGCCAGAATCTGCTCTTAAGTAACACCCAAAAGGAATTTATTGAGGCAAACCAGGCTGATCCTTCTCTGGACAAGGAGAGGGATGCAGCTCAGAATGCCCCAGCTGGGGAAGAAAAGGGTAGATTTTTTTTCTAAAAGGTTTGTTGAACAGGGAGGATCCTATAGCAAAAAAAAGAGGCACCCTGGTGAGATCTACAAACAGATGCTTGTGCCTGTTAAGTACAGGACAGTGGTGCTGCAGTTATCTCATGACTGTCCCTTTGCTGGACTGTTAGATGTGGCAAAAACATGTGACAGGCTCATACAGAATTTCTGTTGGCCTCACATGTCAGAGGTGGTGAAAGATTACTGTGTTTTATGTCAAAAGCGTAACAGATTAAAGGGACCCTCCAAGGCACCTTTGTGGCCTTTGCCCATCATTAAGGGGGTGTTTCTGTAGGTATTGTGGGACTCCTACCCAGACATTCCAGAAATGGAAAGAAATATATACTCGGTGTGGTGGATTCTGCCAACAGCTACCCTGAAGTTACAGCTCTCTCTAACATAGAAGCTGAAACCATGGCTACTGCCCTAATTACCATTTTATCGCGGGATAGGTTTTCCCAGGGAAATCCTGTCAGAGCAACTTTAATGTCTGTATTTTCCAAAAAGTTATGGGAATTGTCTGAAATGTGCCATATAAAAGCCACCGCTTATCATCCAGAGACTGAGACCAAGGGTCTGATAGAAAAATTCACTAGAACACTGAAATCTATGTTGAGAATGTACGTTACTTGTCAAGACAATGATTTGGATGTATACATGAGTATACTCCAAGAGTCTATGGGGTTTGCCCCCTTTGACCTCCTTTACAGGAGCCAGGTAAGGGAACCCCTAGATTTAATTTGAGACTGATGGGAGGGTACTACAGCCTGTCAGGGAACGTCACTCATTTTAAAGCGGATGTAAAGGCAATGATGGACTTAATCCACCAGAACCTTTAAAAGAGTCCAAAATCTCAGAAAACATGATATGACAGGCAAGCTGGAGAAAGATCTTTTGAAACAGGTGACTTGGTGTTGATTCCAGTAAGGAAAAACAAGATGGAAGCAAATTGGGAGGAACTTTTTGGGGCAATAGAAAGAGTGAATGAGGTTACTTACAATGTAATAAATCCCCATGGGAGGGGAGCAGTGCAGACAGTACATGTCCATCGGTTAAAAACTTAGCACAAAAGAGAGATGACGGTGAGTATGATTTGTTGTGCTGATGAGGAAACATTTTCTGTCCCTTTAATTGATTTAGTCCCAGAGAGAAAGAAACATATTTCCCTAGAGAGCACTGAGATTTGGGAGGGTTTGAACTCAGCCCAAAAGCAGATTTTGGCCCTCTTGAAATACCAAGGCAGGTACTGTCCAACCTCTCCTGCCAACATAGGGACCACCACTCTTTGGGGATGGTTTAATTATGCCAGTGGGAGAGCTGTCTCCTGTCAGTATAGAGTAGCTACACGGGAGACCTTACAGAAGTGCAGCTGCAGCAGTACAGCAGTGTCACTGTAAGGTCTGTAATGTAGGCATAGTGTATGACTCTTAGGAAAATCAGTTGTGTCAGGATGTTAAAATATATGGGAGAAAAATGGATAGTTAGTTCTGGTGAATTTAATTCTCCTCCTCCCCATTCCTTGATGCTGCGAAACCAAATCTACCAGGAATTACTTTTATCTCGGGCTCCTAAACAGAATTTTTAACAGCAAATTTTGTGTCTTTAGAAAGCACCAGATTATCCAAAATGTGCCTGGGGAATGATGCTCTTAGACATCCTGCAAGGGTGTTAGCCTAGTATTCTACCTCTTGAAAATGAATTAATTCAAACACTGGATGGTTGTGAAGTTGGTTTAAAGACTTAGTGAATGGACAGTCTTCTGAATTAAATCTGATCTTTTTACCTGAAAGTGGGGAATGGAGGGGGACATTGGTAAGGTTTTCTGGTTGTCTCAAAAGCTGTTTCCCATATTTCACATATCCCAGTTCCCATCCCTTTGTTTTCTTTACTTGATTAAAAAAAATCAAGAAATATAATGTAGGATATAAAGTTGTTTTTGTGTAATCTGTGGAATGAATGTGATAGCCTATCCTGTCTATTATGGTATAATGGTTGCTAAAAAAATTATTCTTTATTGTTCAATAAGTCAACACTGAATTTAACAAATACAACATCTGCTTCATTTTCATACTATTTGCCATTTCAGAGAAGTTACTAAAACAAATGGTATGTCTACAAAAATGAAAGAGCACATAAAAAAAAACAGAATAAATTCAATTGTAAGACAACATGAGTTAGCTAAGTAGTAGCTGGAATAGATTTGTCTTAAATAACAATTAAAGGAAAGACGCTGATGAGCTCTCATTATAATTGCAAATACAAAGAAGCGGTTACCTCTATATTAAAAAAGATAACAATTACAAGTAAATAAAATGAAGACTGAAATGCATTCAGACACAAATTTAGGATTGTCCACAGTGTCAATTTAAGGGTGTCAGAAAAAAAAAGGAATAGCAGAGCCCACTTCTTGTTAGAGATCTTGTACAAGATTCACTCAATATGTGACTTCAATGAAGTGAGTCTGGCATGGCGAACCACAAATGTGCATGCCAACATGTGACCCAGGAACTGGAGACGTGCTCTGGCTGTCGTCACAGAAAACCTTGTGACTGTGTCGATGAGAACTTTCAGGGACTTGAATCTATCTAGTGGAAGGGAGGCCCTGGCTGATGTCACATCCAGGACTGCCCCGATAAGCTCTATGCACTGTACCAGGACTAACGTGGACTTGCTGTCATTTACCAACAGGCCCAGTGTGGCGCACATGGACAGAAAGGGCGCCACGTGATCCCATAGCTGCGACCGGGAGCTGCCCTTGACCAGCCAGTTGTCCAGATAGGGGAAGATCTGGACCTCATGAAGTCTGAGGTAGGCCGCCACCACAGACATGCACTTTGTGAATACCCTGGTAGCAGTGGACGGGCCAAACAGGAGAACCATAAATTCGTAGTGCTCTTGCCCAACCATGAAATGGAGGAAGCGCCTGTACTCCTCGAATATATGAATGTGGAAGTAGGCATCCTGCAGATCGAGGGCAATGTACTGTGACAGATTTTCATTACCAATCTGTCTGGGCCACAGTTGATCAGGCTGGGCCACAGGATCTTTTTCTGGGGAGGAGATGACAAGGCACACCAAGTGTCTAAATTTTAAAGCATTATTGATAAAATAATAAAACAACAGCAGAGAGTGCTGCAAACTCTCCCACCTCACTCAGAGGAAAAAATAAAGCATTAGTGCCCCAAGCCCTAACCCACTCTCATACTCACAATACGTCCAACTCAAAGCTGTCCAGGCCTGGGTGTAACGTGAGACTAAGAAGGGGGGAAGGGTGGACGGAAGTGCTCTACTGGGCCCAAGTCATCCAAGAAACTGCTGCATTCTCTGAATTGCTCCAGCTCTCAGGAGGATTGTAAGTCTTGGCTCCTCGCCGGGGATGGGGGAAGAGTGCTCCGTTCGGGGACCTCTGGTCCTGGTGCCATCTGTGCCAGTCCAAACTTGCCATCCATGGTTTCTTCAGCTTTTCCGAAACACACTGGCTAGACTCTGTTGTCTTCTGTTTTCCTTTACGCTGGCCTTCACTTGCCTCACTTGTTATGGGCTGGTTCGGCAGGTCTGTGTCTGTTCAGCTGAATCTTCCTTTTTCATGGTTGGTTTGTGGATTCTGGGCCCCCCTCTTTCTTGGCCGGCAGCCGAGAGTCAGATGGGTGCTGTGGCCTTGAGCTGGCTGGAGTTAGTGTCTTATCTTCGGACTGAGCTTTGCTTTCTTCTTTCTTCCCTTGCTCTCTTGGCCTCTTGTACCCTGTAAAGAAAACTTCCACTCCCCACTCGCACACTTTTGACCCTCCCCAAAATGCTCTGTGATGCTCGCAACAGCGTTAGCAATATACAGTGCTGATCTGCCTTCCCAGGGGACTTCCTAAGGGGAGGGGGCCACTGGGTTGTAACAGTACCAGTCCATGGGATCCAGGGAGGGGATGATGGAGGCCAGAAAGACCATGTGAAACTTGAGCTTTACCATGTACTGGTTCAGGCCTCACAGGTCCAAGATGGGCATGAGCCCCCCTTTGGCCTTCGAGAGAAGGAAATTGCAGGAGTAGTACCCCTTCCGTTTGAACTGTGCTGGCACCACTTCCACCACTCCTAAGCAAAGGAGCCGCCTCATCTCCTGCTCAAGCAGGGCCTCCTGAGAGGGGTCCCCCAGGAGGGATGAGGACGGAGGGTGGTTGGGCAGGGTAGAGGTAAACTGGAGGGTGTGGCCCCGGGAGATAGTGTTGAGGACCCAACAGTCCGAAGTCAGCCACAAACACGCTAGGAGAAAAGCACACAACCTGTTGGAGAAGGGAAGCTTTATTGCTGGTGGATCCCTGGCATGAATTGGTAGGTCCCGCCCAGACATCCCATCGAATCTGCCATTTTCCTGCCTGTTTGCCCTTGGAGTACCCAGGCTAGGGAGCAGACCGGGACTGCCTCTGCGGGCATTTTTTATAATCCCATGACTTTTTGTAAGGGGGCTCGTATTTAGAATGGGTGGCCTGCATGGGAGCCTGCTGCGGCTTAAACTTACGTCTAGCCGGAGCTGGAATATAGAGATCCAGTGTCTCAAGCATAGTGCGGGAATCTTTCAGGCCATACACCTTCACGTCCATCTCTTCCGCAAACAGGGATTTGCCATCAAACAGGAGGTCCTGCAAGGAGTTCTGCACCTCACTGGACAGCCCAGACACCAGGAGCCACGACACCCTCCTCATGAACACCATGGAGGCCATGGACCATGCAGCTGTATCTGCCGCATCTGATGCTGCCTGCAGGGTTGCCCTGGCAACTGCTGTACGCTCCTCCACCAGAGCCTTGAACTCTGACAGAAGCTTCCTGTCATGCTCCTAGAGGGACTCCTCAAATTTGGGAAGAGAGCCCCATAAATTGAACTCATACCGATCCAGGAGAGCCTGATGGCTAGCCACCCATAACTGGAAACTCGAGGACAAATAAATTTTCCTCCCAAATAAATCCAGCCTCCTTGAGTCTTTATTTTTCAGAGTAGGGGCTGGTTGGCCTGGCCGTTCCCTATGGTTGACCAACTCGACCACCAGGGAGGTGGGGGCAGGGTGGGAGTACAGATATTCATGCCCCTTGGTGGGCACAAAGTACTTGCATTCCACCCTCTTAGAGATGGGGGGCAAGGAAGCCGGGGTTTGCCATAAGATATTTGAAATTTTTGCCACTCCTTCATGGAGTGGAAGGGCCACCCTGCCCAGTACCGAGGTGGACAGGATGTTGAAGAGGCAGTCCGAGGGCTCCTCCACCTCCTCGGCCTAAAGGTTGAGGCTTGATGCCACCTTTTTCAACAGTTCGTGGTGGGCTTTAGAGTCCTCCTGCAGAACAGAGGCGGGAGGGGCTGTAATCGCCTCATCAGGAAAGGGTGAGGAGACGGGCGCGGTACTTTGTATGTCCACCGGTACCGGAGGACCCACCACTTGGTGGTCCTCTGGATACGGCACCAACGATGCACGTCCCACCTACTTCCTTTCTCGGAGGCTGGGACAGGGAGGCTGATGGCTGCTCCAAGGCTCCAGCAACTTAGTGAGCCCCCACCGGGGACTGCGTTGGTGGCCATGGGGCCCATTGGTACCACGGCACTGGCCACAGAGTCCAGTGCCACTGCACCTGCTGTGGCACTGGGGGAGCAGGCTGTTCAGCCTGACTAGCCAGTCTCATTGATCGATGACTATGAAGGGAGGCCAGGCTGGCGTATGCCCTGCCGCTGTCCCTGGACCAGGAGGAGTGGTGGAATCGGGAATGGTGCCAACCATGAGACCATGATCCCAATGTAGAAGAATGGCACTGCTGGTAGCAGCTGCTCTGCAATCAGTTCCAGCAGGCGGATCTGCGATGGCGAGGCACCGGTGATCAATGACCGGGACTGGCATGGACATAACATCCTGGGCTGCTTGCAGGGCCTCCAGCGTGGAGGGCACTGGGACATCCAAGGAAGCCTTCTCTGAACGGTCCGGGCTACTCCGCTCAACCTGAATCAGAGGCCGATGGGGACTGAGGACTGCCCAACATGGGTCTAGCCTTTCGCCCGGTTTTGCTCTGGTGCCACAGCGGAGAAGGCCTCTTCTTAGGCTTCTTGACATGCCCCGCGGATAGGGAGCAGTGCTGACTGGTAGATGGCACCGAGGGGTCACGGCACACCAACACCGCAATACCTGGTGCCGACTCAGAGCGGCGTACTGGAGTCAGGGACAACGCCAACTCCATCAGGATAGCCCAGAGCCAAATGTCTCTTTCTCTCTTGGTCGGAAGCTTGAAAGACCTGGAAATCTTGCACCAATCGCTGAGATGGGTTTCACCCAAACAGTGTAAACAGTCCACATGTGGATCACTCACAGGCATTGGCCGCCTACAAGTTTTGCACGACTTGAAACCCGGGGCCTGGGGCATTCGCCAGCCCAGGTGCACTAAACTAAACTAACTAATCTAACCACTTCAACTACAGGTACTACTACACTGACCAACCAAGCGTTCTGGAGGAAAGCTGCAGACAAGTTGGAGCAGAGCAGTTCCAAAGCACCTTCCTGGGCGGCAAGAAGGAACTGAGGGTGGGGGGAGTGCGCAGTGCCCCTTATACCGCACCATGGAGGCATCACTCCGGGGGTCGCTGGGGCGGTCTCCTACGGGTACTGCTAGGGGAAAAATTGCCAGCACCAGTGCATGTGGCAAGCACACACACCTATTGTGGAATACACATGGGCAATCACTTGAAGAAGAAAAGAAACTTTAACAAATCAGAGAACTGGAGGTAGGATCCCCTGGTAAAAAAATCTAAGGGAAAAATTTGCTCAGGAAAGGTGGCAGTTTCTCACAGAGACAACATTAAAGGCACAATAGCAAACTAGCCCAACATAAAGGAAAGATAGGAAGAAAGGTAAGAGGCCACTCTCTTTATTGAAAATCAAAAAGGAATCCTAAAAAAAGTGGAAACATGGGCAAACTGATAAACAAGTATGGAAAAAAATCAGAAAGGGTAAGGCACAAAATGAGTTACACCTAGCAGGGGACATAAAAGGCTGAAGTTGTCCTGTAAATACATTCGGAGCAAGAGAAAGTTAAAGGAATATGTGGAACCATTACTTAGTCAAGAAGGATCGCTAATTACAGACCACATCAAGAAGGCTGAGGTGCTTAAGGCCTATTTTGCTTCAGTCTTCACTAAAAAGATTAATTGTGACCAGATGCTTAACACAATTAATATTAACAAGGGGGAAGGAACATAAATTAGAGCAGAGAAAGAATAGGTTAAAGAATAAGATAAGTTGGATGCAGTGAAATCATCAAGGCCTGATAAAATTCACCCTGGGGTACTTAAGGAATTAGCTGCAGCACTATCAGAAGCATTAGCAATTATCTTTGGGAATTCATGGAGGATGGGTGAGATCCCAGAGAACAAGAGAAGAGCAAACATTGGTCCCCTTTTTACACATAGATACTAAGAAAACCCAGGGAATTACATATCAGTCAGCCTAACTGTAACACCTGGAAAGATACTGGAACGCATTATTAAGCAATCGATTTGTAAAAACCTAGAAGATAATAGGGTTATAAGTAATATCCAACATGCATCTGTCAAGAACAAATCATGCTAGACCACCTAATTTCTTTTTATGACAGCGTTACTGGCCTAGTGGAGTAGAGTGAAAGCAGCAGATATATCTTGATTTTATTAAGTCTTTTGACACAGTCCCCATGACATCCTTACAAGCAAACTACAGAAATGTGGTCTACGTGAAATTACTGTAAGATGGGTGCACAAATGATTGAAAAGCCATACTAAAAAAGTAATTATCATTGGTTTGCTGTCAAACTGGGGGATGAATCTGGTGGGGACCCACAGGGGCTGTCCTGGGTCTGATACTATTAAATATTTCAATTAATGTCTTGGATAATGGAGTGCACAGTATGCTTATGAAATTTGCAGATAATACCAAGATGGAAAGGATTGCAAGCACTTTGAAGGGCAGGATTAGAATTCAAAATGATAAATTGGAAAATTGGTCTGAAATCAGCAAAATGAAATTCAATAAAGACAAGTATAAAGTGCTACAGTTAGTAAGGGAAAAAAATAAAGGCAAAAAATACAAAATGGGAAATAATGGGCTAGGTGGTAGTACTACAGAAGAGGATCTGGGAGTTATAGTGGATCACAAATTAAACATGAATCAACAATGTAATGCAGCTGTAAACAAGGCTAATATCATTTTGGGGCACAGTGTCATATGTATCACACGGGAGATAATGGTCCTGCTGTACTCAGCCCTGGTAAAGCCTTAGCTGGGCTAACAAGTCCCGTTTTTGGTGTCACACTTTAAGAAAGATGCAGGTAAACTGGAGAGAGTCCAGAGGAGAGCAACAAAAATGATAAGAAGTTGAGAAAACCTGACCTTACGAGGAAAGGTTAAAAATCCTGTGTATGTTTAGTTTTGAGAAAAGAAGACTGAGGGGGGGCACCTGATAACAGTCTCCATTACATTAAGGGATGTTATAAAGAGAAAGGTGATCAATTGATCTCCATGTCCACTGAAGGTAGGACAAGAAGTATCTGGCTCAATCAGCAGCAAAGGAGATTTAGGTTAGATGTTAGGAAAACGTTTCTACTATAAGGCTAGTTAAGCTCTGGAACAGGTTTCCAAGGGAAGTTGTGGAATCTCCATCATTGAAGGTTTTTAAGAACAGGTTAGACAAACACCTGTCAAGGATGGTCTAAGTGCAGGGGCTAGACTAGATGGCCTCTCAAATTCCCTTCAGTCTTACAGTTCTACAATTCTTTAATTATGACACTCCTTTCAGCTTCTTGAGACCAGGCCACTCCACTTCTGCACACTCACAACACACAGTTTCCTTCCTGCTCCAACCATCTTTAAATGGTGACAAATCCCTCTTGTCTGTTTGCAATGCCCCATGTCCTCTTGTGACACCTACTCCCTTTAGATAGCTCAGGAAGTCCGGATGTAGAGCTGAAGTGCAATTGTCCAAGAGAGGGAGGGAAGTTAAGAGATTGATTCTGTCATGGCTTGCTGGCACCAGGGTCAGACGGTACTGCAGCTGGAGAGTTAGGGATGCTGCTGTCTCTTGATAGCAGATCAAGCAGTACCCCTGAAGCATAAGGCTCTGTGCAGTTGCATAAATAACTAATGCCTAAGGCAGCTAATATTTATACCTCAAGTAGCTTCAAAAAATATCACAGACACAAACTGCATACTACCGGCTTTTCACAAGTCATCCAGTTCACTGGAAAACTCGAAGTCTGTTATTTCCACAAATTACACAGAACATGAGATAATCCTGCAAATTTACTTGCAAGCACTTATTACATTTTGGAGGATAGCACTTTGCATACATTTCACTATGTGTAAATTATGAGGCACCATATGTATTTATAATGAAATACATACTCTACATAGATTCATAGACTCTAGAACTGGAAGGAATCTCGAGAGGTCATCGAGTCCAGTCCCCTGCCCTCATGGCAGGACCAAATACTGTCTAGACCATCCCTGATAGACATTTATCTCACCTACTCTTAAATATCTCCAGAGATGGAGATTCCACAACCTCCCTAGGCAATTTAGTCCAGTGTTTAACCACCCTGACAGTTAGGAACTTTTTCCTAATGTCCAACCTAAATCTCCCTTGCTGCAGTTTAAGCCCATTGCTTCTTGTTCTATCATTAGAGGCTAAGGTGAACAAGTTTTCTCCCTCCTCCTGATGACACCCTTTGAGATACCTGAAAACTGCTATCATGTCCCCTCTCAGTCTTCTCTTTTCCAAACTAAATAAACCCAATTCTTTCAGCCTTCCTTCATAGGTCATGTTCTCAAGACCTTTAATCATTCTTGTTGCTCTTCTCTGGACCCTCTCCAATTTCTCCACATCTTTCTTGAAATGCGGTGCCCAGAACTGGACACAATACTCCAGTTGAGGCCTAACCAGCGCAGAGTAGAGCGGAAGAATGACTTCTCGTGTCTTGTTTACAACACACCTGTTAATGCATCCCAGAATCACGTTTGCTTTTTTTGCAACAGTATCACACTGTTGACTCATATTTAGCTTGTGGTCCACTATGACCCCTAGATCTCTTTCTGCCATACTCCTTCCTAGACAGTCTCTTCCCATTCTGTATGTGTGAAACTGATTGCTCCTTCCTAAGTGGAGCACTTTGCATTTGTCTTTATTGAACTTCATCCGGTTTACCTCAGACCATTTCTCCAATTTGTCCAGATCATTTTGAATTTTGACCCTGTCCTCCAAAGCAGTTGCAATCCCTCCCAGTTTGGTATCGTCCGCAAACTTAATAAGCGTACTTTCTATGCCAACATCTAAGTCGTTGATGAAGATATTGAACAGAGCCGGTCCCAAAACAGACCCCTGCGGAACCCCACTTGTTATACCTTTCCAGCAGGATTGGGAGCCATTAATAACTACTCTCTGAGTACGGTTATCCAGCCAGTTATGCACCCACCTTATAGTAGCCCCATCTAAATTGTATTTGCCTAGTTTATCGATAAGGATATCATGCGAGACCGTATCAAATGCCTTACTAAAGTCTAGGTATACCACATCCACCGCTTCTCCCTTATCCACAAGACTCGTTATCCTATCAAAGAAAGCTATCAGATTGGTTTGACACGATTTGTTCTTTACAAATCCATGCTGGCTATTCCCTATCACCTTACCACCTTCCAAGTGTTTGCAGATGATTTCCTTAATTACTTGCTCCATTATCTTCCCTGGCACAGAAGTTAAACTAACTGGTCTGTAGTTTCCTGGGTTGTTTTTATTTCCCTTTTTATAGATGGGCACTATATTTGCCCTTTTCCAGTCTTCTGGAATCTCTCCCGTCTCCCATGACTTTCCAAAGATAATAGCAAGAGGCTCAGATATCTCCTCTATTAACTCCTTGAGTATTCTAGGATTCATTTCATCAGGCCCTGGTGACTTGCAGGCATCTAGCTTTTCTAAGTAATTTTTAACGTGCTCTTTTTTTATTTTATCTTCTAAACCTACCCCCTTCCCATTAGCATTCACTATGTTAGACATTCGGTCTTCACTGAGAAGTCTGAAGGAAACAAAGAAGTCATTAAGAATCTCTGCCATTTCCAAGTTTCCTGTTACTGTTTCTCCCTTCTCACTGAGCAATGGGCCTACCCTGTCCTTGGTCTTCTTCTTGGTTCTAATGTATTGATACAGAAGAACAGGGCCAAAATTTAACTTCTGGCCAAAACCTGGGGTCCTTCTTCAGACCAAACCCAATGGGTGTAGCTAAAGAAAGGAACAATGAGGAAAGTCAATCAGGATTTTACTCTTTAAGAGAATTTCAATGCCTATGTTATTTTTGTTTAAGTACAACAAAATCTAGTGTTGAGAAAACTGCCACTATATGAGATACCAGTTTAAAATGTAAAGACCAAATTTACTATTGGCATAAGTGAGCACAAGTCCATTGTTAACTGTTATGGATTTTCATCCACTTAATGAAGCAGTGAACTTGGTAACAAATCTCTTAACAGTGTTTCCCTGTAATCTATATCCAGCAAAGCTTTTCCATCTCCAGCAAATATGCAGTCTCAGAACATTTCACAATACCTGCTACTTACTGTTCCTGCTTATGAAACTGCATAAATCATTGAATTAAAGAACTATTCAAAATGACCCTTAATTCCTACAGCTAAGAAATTCTCAAAGGCTCAAAAGAGGATCAGTCAACTCAGCCCTGCTCTATATTATGGCATTCTTGAAAATTTTGTAGATTTTACTTTACCAGTATAATAATAAACAAAATGTGTATACAGCAGTTCTCTCTTTTTGTTCCGTTCAATACTTTTAAGTTATTAATACATCTCTTTCAGAAATTACAGTAAGAAAATGTAGGGTTTAAATTCCCCTCACACCGATGTAAATCAGGAGTTACTCTATTAACATAGAGTTATCCCAGGGCAAAACCAGAAGTGAAAACAGTATCAGACTCATTAAGTTTAAGTACACACAAACTGCACTTTTAATCATCAGTACTCCTTCTTAATTTCCTCTACTTGCAGTTTATTACTACTCCTGGGGGAATTCTGCACAAAAAAAAAAAAAAAAGCTGTGCTAAAGCATTAAAAATTCTGAGCACAATATTTTAAAATTTTGCAAAACTCTGCATATTTTATTTGTCAAAATAACACAATATAATCCTGTAATTTTCTATTATTTTGGTCATTTATTTCAAAATACCTGTCAGCAAGTATGTCTGTAACAATAGAGACAACAAAAAAATTCAAGGAATGTTTTTTGACAAATAAATTCCTTATTAGGCATTTAAACTACAATACAGAAACGTATTTCCCACATCCCTCAGAAGCAGTGCAAAGATTGGGGAAGTCAGGGTTTAATGGGTGACAGGGAAGTAATTCCTGGGAAGGAGCCTGGGAGGGGACCTGGAGAGTTGTTGGGTGTGGGTAGGAGAAGTATGGAACAGAGTTTTGGGGTTTTCTGCAGGGAGGGACTGTTAGAAAATTGGGGAGCCTCCCTCATGCAGACCCCTAGCTTCTCCTATTCAGTCAGGCACTGAACCGTGTGTCCCTGCACTCCCCCACCCGTGTCCCTGCACTCCCCTCCCCATGTGCCCCTGCACCCCCAATCAGACACGTCCTCTCCCACATCCCCATGTGGCCCTGCAACCCCTCCCATTCAGCCCCTGGATCAATGCTGTTATTCCACTACTTCCTGTGCCCTTGCCTCAGTCTGTCCCTTCCACCAGCCCTTCTGAACCCCAGTCTCTGTTATCCCCCCAGCAGCCCCATGTGACCCGCTCTGTCCATCCCCCCCACATCCTGTGCCTCCTCACCTGGCCTCTGCCCCCTCTCTCTCCAGCCCATGAGCTGGGTGTCCTCTGTTCTGGTGCCACGGTAGCCTCTGATGGGCAAAAGGTGTAATTGCAGTGCCTCTCCAGCAGAATGTATTTTCTTTGGGGAAATAATATCTGTGGGGGTGTGATGGGGCACCTGCCCCACACTGGCCAGTAAGGGGTTAACAGAGCACTAGGGAGGCCGCACAAAAAGAGCCAATAGGAGAGGGGCTGTGAAGAGTGGCCAATCAGGGACCCGCAGGCCCATATAAGAAGAGCTGCATGACAGAGCAGGGTCAGTAGCTGTTTAGAGCTTGTGGAAGGAGTACTGTGTCTGGAGCAGGCTGCAATCCTGGAGCACTTTAGACAGAGTAGTGCAGGCAGGAACCCAGGGAGGGGAGAAGGAGCTCTGGACAGGTTCCTGAGACTGAGAAGGGTGCTTTTTGGCCATGTGCAAGTGGCCCAGGGAAATGCAGTGACAGTAGAGGCAAAGGAAAGGAAGTGACTGTGGTTCGGAGGTCCCTGTGCTGGGACCTGGAGTAGTGGATCGGCATGGGTTTTCCCCCATTTGCCACTGAGGAAGTGGAAGGACTACTGAAGAGCTAAACCTTGAACAGAAACGGGGAACACAGAGAGTGATGTGGCTGGAGGGCTGAGCCATGAAGAGGATGCTGCGGATCCTGAGGCAGCAAGCAGGGCTGCAGGTAGATGGTGGAGATCAAGTGATGGTGTGCAGATTTGGATGGGGATGTTGACCTTGAGCTAATCTCGAGAACGACTTAGAGGTGCCAGTCAGGTGATGAGTGATGCACACTGACAACTTGATGGAGAATGCTGGCACAGGGTCACCCCACTACAAGAGGAGGATAGAAGACAGTGGGGATGACTGCCTGTCATAAGGATTTGAAAGATTATTTGAGAGACTGTGAAGGTGGAGAGACAATGGAACCACAATATGCGGAAGCATGTTTTGCTGAGGGATCATACACCCTCCCAGGCTGGACTCCAGAGTCGCAGCCCCTGCAGAAAGGGGCGGGCAGTCAGCAAGGGTGACTCCAGGCCCTGATAAGGCAGATACTTGAAACCCAGCAGATAGTGGGAGGCACAGGAGTACTTGCAGGCCTCTATGGCCCAGCTAGCTAAGCAGAAGCGGTATATATTCAGGCTCCTGTGGGAAGAGGTCACTAGAGGCCACAGAGTGAGAGTGGGAAGCACGGCATCAGGGCAGGAGGCCAGTGGTTGGGACAGGGCTGTGTTATGCCTGTGGGCGACAAGGACACTGGAAGGAAGAAAGCCCCTACCGGGATGGGGGACAAAAGCCTCACTCAGATAATGGGAGGAAGAAAGAGCCCAGGAGAGTCCCACATGTGAGGAAACAGGGAAGGGATGGGCATATTGGGCCTGTGAGCATAGGGGCACCTGCAGTGGGAGTGCCTGTACATGAGCTGTAGTGTAGAGTCAAGGCTAGCCCAGGTAAAAGGGCTGCGCAAAGGAGGACAATGGGAGGCCTATGGCCAAAGGGAGGCAAAGAGGTTGCTTTCAATGCCATGAGGTGGGCCGTATAAGAATACATTGCCCCCTTAGGAAAAGACAGGATAGAGAGAGAGTGCAGTCTGACTCTGTGCCCAAATGCAGCCTAGACAAGCATCTGCTCATGTAATGTTGACAGGCCCCGGTCATTGGCATAGAAATGGGGACCTCTGGAGCTTAATACATGAGCCTCTACCACATAAGCTAAACACCAACTGGCTGTTAGCTAAGGCTGTAGAGCAGACTCATGAATTGCTCTCTAAGTGGTCTCGGTGCCACTAAATGGGACAGAATACTACACCCAGAAGGTGTGTGGGTTACACTCACACTTTATAGATTGCAAGATTGGGGCCAATGGATTATGGGATTGAGGCAAATGTAAGATTGACTGGGTAGAAGAAATTGGTTCAGGTGATAATGAATGAGCAATTGTTACATGCCAGCAGATAATTAAATGGATTCTTCCAGACTTTCTAATGTTTAAGGCAGGGGTGGGCAAACTTTTTGGCCTGCGGGCCACATCTGGGTGGGGAAATTGTATGCAGAGCCATGAATGTAGGTCTGGGGCGGGGTACGAGTGGGAGTGTGGGGTGTGGGAGGGCTGCAGTGTGCAGAAGAGGCTCAGGGCAAGGGCTTGGGGTTCAGGGGGGAGCTCAAGGCAGGCGGTTGGGGTGCAGGAGGGGTGTGCAGTGCAGGAGGGGGCTCAGGACAAAGGGTTGGGGTACTGGAGGTATGTGCCAGGGGGCTCAGGTCAGGAGGTTGCGGTGCAGGAGGGGCGTGGCAGGGGGCTCAGGGCAGGGGGTTGGGGTGCAGGGTGCAGAAGGGGTTCGGGGTGTGGGATCCATCCCGGTGCCGCTTACCTCAAGCAGCTCCGAGGTGGCAGCAGATCACAGCGGAGCTAAGGCAGGCTCCCTGCCTGCCCTGGCCCTGCCCCTGCCCCACTCCTGGAAGTGGGCAGCATTCCAGCAGTGGCTCTTGGGGGTGAGGTAGGGCAGGCAGCGGAGCCGCGCACTGCCCTCGCCTGCGAGTACCACCACCAAAGTTCCTATTGGCCGTGGTTCCCTGTTCCTGGCCAATGGGAGATGCGGGAGGCGCTGCCAACAGGTGAGGGCAGCGCGCAGAGCCCTCTTCCCCTCCCGCCCCCCGGGGGCTGCAGGGATGTGGTGCCAGCCGCTTCCGGGAGTGGAATGAGGCCAGGGCAGGCACGGAGCCTACTTTAGCCCTGCTGTGCCACAGGGCTGGCAATCCCGCAGGCCAGATTGAAAGCCCTGATCGGCCAGATCCAGCCCATGGGCCATAGTTTGCCCACCTCTTGTTTAAGGACTTGTTGGGTCCCTTATCACTGGTGCCTTCAGCATTTACACACTCACATTATTGGACTAATGAAAATTTGAAAAATGTGTTGTAGTTATTTGTGTTTTAATTTATTGACATTTAGATATATGGCTATTTTATTTGCATTTTTGTACACAAATGGACATGATGAAGTGGTCATTTTAAAAAATACATGTAATTCATCTGTCAAGTATGGAAAATTCCAGATTTTTCTGACTCCCAGTCCTGAGCTACATAGAATGTAATATAATATTGTAGACTCTTAGGACTCTTCCCCCATCATTTTAATAACATTGAGCCTTTCAAGAATATGGATGTAAAATTCTTAAAGTCTCATTTAAAAAAAAAAAAAGGAAGAAACCGAATGGCAAAGACTGCCAAAATGAGATGACGTTAAAATGCCACTGATTATTTAATAAGAAGAGTAATCAAGTGGTTAGAAAGACAATTTGATTACCTTTTTTAGGTTTTTTTGGTTTTGTACATATACATCATGAAACTCAGCAGTATACATGGCTATAAACTGATGGATTACTCTTGCACTTGTTTCTTAACGAAGCTGTTTCAATTTTTGTGATTGCAGTATACCAGAACTTGTCCTGTAAATCTGGTTTTTCTAAGGACACTGGACACTCATTCATTGACTTAGAATAAGATCTCAGAGCTGGATATGCTTGCAGTACTCATTACTGTATTACTGACACAGCACAATACAGACATTGCTAATAAAATCTGCTGTTGGCAAATAACTGATAGATAAATTACATATTATATCATTGATTTCAATTAGCCAATGAATTTCATTTCTGTCATACTTAAATATTCTGGGGGCAGGGAACAGAAACCTTGACCAGTTGTCAGTGCAGAGCATTTTTGTATCAGAACTTATGTTTTTATTATCCACTCTGCCACTGATATTTTCCTGTATCGTAACTGCTCTCTAGGTGCATGAGTAGGTGAGCTGTGAGTTTGTGTCACAACATGGTCTGTACTCAGTTTCAGATAACTGAACGCAATTTTGTCCCATTTCTATTTTGGAATGCAGGACAATCATCCCCACCTCAGACAAGTCAATCCACAAATAGGATGAAGTATCAGAGGGGTAGCTGTATTTGTCTGGATCTGTAAAAGCAGAGAAAACTACAGTGCATTGGTGACCTTCCAGAAAACACCATCCTAGCCACCATGGATGTAGAGGCTCTCTACACAAACATCCCACACACAGATGGAATACAAGCTGTCAGGAACAGTATCCCT
>NC_133775.1:43753337-43804886 GCF_003597395.2 Chelonoidis abingdonii | reverse complement strand
CACTGGCCATCACATACAGCCCCCAGCTAAAACCCCTCCAACCCATCATCAGGGATCTACAACCCATCCTGGACAATGATCCCTCACTTTCACAGGCCTTGGGTGACAGGCCAGTCCTTGCCCATAGACAATCTGCCAACGTGAAGCATGGTAACTGCACACTGAACCATAGTAACTCTAACTCAGGAACCAAACCATGCAAACCTCGATGCCAACTCTGCCCACATATCTACACCAGCGACACCATCACAGGACCTAACCAGATCAGTCACACCATCACCAGCTCATTCACCTGCATGTCCACCAATGTAATATATGCCAGCAATGCCCCTCTGCTACGTACATCAGCCACATCAGACAGTCCCCATGGAAAAGGATAAATGGACACAAATCAGATATTAGGAATGGCAATATATAAAAACCTGTAGGAGAACACTTCAATCTCCCTGGACACACAATAGCAGATTTAAAGGTAGCCATCCTGCAGCAAAAAAACTTCAGGACCAGACCCTCTACCCTCTCCCTCCCCCCAAGCCTCTCTCTCTTTCCAATCATATTGGTGTTTAGGAGAGCAAAATATTTCTAATTAGTCAATGAACATATTTAATTTAGCAGTTCATGATCTACTCCATCTCAGCTGCATTAGATGGAGACTGGTAGAAGCAGCACAGAGTTATGATTTATTGGTGTGACAGACAAATAAAAGATTTACATTGCACACCTTTGAAGAGGTTGGGTATATTTTTTTTCTCTAACAGCAATGGCAGAAAACCACAGTATTTAGGTCAGACTAGATGATCTACTAGTCCCTTCTGGCTTTAAACTCAATGAGTGGTTTGATCTGGGAGAAATGTGTGGAAGGTGTCCTACACTTGACTCCCTAAAGAATCATGCTGCCAAATTCTTCCCTGATATCAGTCTACAGGTCAGATCCTGCCCTGAGTTAAGGCTGATTTGCACTACTCAGGGCAGATTTAGAACTACTGTGTGTGACCAATCTACCCCTGCATAAAATAGTCCTGGGGAGGCACAGAGAAGTCATAGCAGCTACTACATAACTCTTCTTTTTGTGTTAGGGGCAAGACCAAGGTATTTCTACAGCTACCAAAATTCAAACAGAGCAACCTTCAGGCTCCTCTTTCCACCAGGGACTGCCCTGGTGGCCAGACAGCCCTAGGACTGAGGTCACAAAGGTGTCCTTTGTGCCATCTCTCCCCAGCTGTGATGAGTGCTACTTGATCACAAGTGATTATCTAGCCCATTGACTTGAAATTATACACCAATTTCACCCTTGGTATGTAGAGTGTTCAGTGTAAAACCTTGTAATAGAGTTTTTTCCAAAATAATCTCCTTCAGCACAAAATTATTTCCACTGAGTTACAATATGGATCTCTGATCTTCACTCTGGATATCTATTGCATAGTCTGCATTAATTTAATGTGAAGAACTCCCACTCACATTAATGAGAGGTCTTCATGTGGTGTACATGAATATGGGATAAAGATAAAGATATAAGAGAAAATTTTTGCCTTTAACAGCATACCCCTATAACTTAATTTCAACCAAAGTTCTTTCCAAAGGATTATGTAAGAAGCTGGCTCAGTGTATTTGTATTGTCATATAATTACAAAGTCATCCCATAGGGCCATATGCTCACATGGCTTGTGTGCTGAAGAGTATAGCTACTTTTTCAAACCCTGACACCAGAATCTACACATAAGATAAAATATCTTATTTGGCATGGTGCCGTATCAGCCTCCAACACAGAAATGATTTTATGCTGAAAGGGCCAAATTATCTCTAGTGCAATTTCACTGATGTGAATTGAGTTTCATCAAGAATTGCTTTGGTCCAAGATCTGCGAAAGACATGCAGACTACAAAAAAGGGGTTGTGATATAAAAAGTGTCGGATGAATCAGGGCAAATGTATATCCAGTGCTATGTATCGTACCCAGGCAAAATAAAGAAACAATTAATCCCTTCCACTTCTATGTATGGAGGGGACATAAACCTGAACAGAGATAATTCCCTACTAAATTTTACACAATATTAAGAAGTCTTTTCTATAGAACCCTGTTGGTTTCATTCCTATTAAAAATCTACTAGATGTTTTCATAAGAGAACCTTTACAGACTTAAGAGTAGCTGTGGCTGGTGCATAGAACAGATTCACACAATTCATCTGAGAAATCAAAATAGGCTACAGGGGTATGGCATGTGTGCTGAAGGCGGCACGTGAGCTGATTTTCAGTGGCACTCGCGCTGCCCAGGTCCTGGCCATCAGTCTGGGGGGCTCTGCATTTTAATTTAATTTTAAACATTTTAAAAGCTTCTTAAACATTTTAAAAACCTTATTTACTTTACATACAACAATAGTTTAGTTATATATTAGAGACTTATGGAAAGAGACCTTCTAAAAATGTTAAAATGTATTACTGGCACGCAAAACCTTAAATTCGAGTGAAAAAATGAAGACTCGGCGCACCACTTCTGAAAGGTTGCCGACCCCTGGGCTACATAATATCAATCTGTCTGATAAGGATACTTGAATCCATTGTTGTTCCATTTCTGTTCAGGCACCATTAATATGGAATATCTACATAAAGTTAGGACAAGGTTTTATCAGATATCAGGAGTACTATAAATTTCAGTTTAAATGCTTATTGCCTTCTGTTTTCAAAATAGATTTATCTGTTTTACTGTTACTTCCATTACCTCTGTGACAAATTATTGCTCCCCCCCCCCGACAGTGCTACAGAAATCCATAACAGATCATCATATGGTTCCTCAAGAGATGACTCTAATTGATGTTACACAAACAGATCTTACCTACTCCTACCCAAGATTCCCATTTATAATCCAACAAGTGCATTAGCCCTTTTGGCCATACCATCACAAAGGGTGCTCATGTTCACTTAATTATCCACCATGATCTCTCAAATCTTTTTCAGTCACTGCTTTCTTCCGTAGAGTCACCCATCCTGTAAGTATGGCCTACATTCTTTGTTTCTAGACATATAACTTTACATTTAGTCATATTAAAATGGATATTGTTTGCTTATTCCCATCTTACCCAGTGACCCAGATCACTCTCTCAGTGACCTGTCCTCTCCATTATTTACTATTCTCCCAATCTCTCTGTCATCTGCAAAATTGATCAGTGATTTTGTTTTCTTCCTTGATAAAAATGTTAAATACTGTAGAGCCAAGAACTGATCGCTGCAGGGCTCTGGTTAAGGGGCTGTTTAACTGTCGATGCTTGGGTTTGGGCTGGAGCTTGGGCCCTAGGAGGTCGGAGGATCCCAGAGCTTAGCACAAATGTCTACACCGCAGTGAAACAGCCCTCCCTAGGAATGGCCCTGATCTCACCTAAAGAGAATAAGAGTATTTTGGAGTTTGCAGGGAAAGGCATAAACACAGCAAACCAAACTAAGTTGGAACATATTTAAATTTCTGATTTACCCAAAAGCTCATGAAAAAATTCTCTCTCATAGACTGAAATATTTCATGTGGTTTATTTTTGTTTCTATCAAATTGGGGAGTGGAAAGATTAAAATCTGCTTTACAGTTGGAGGTGTGCTTCAATCAAAGCTAAGCTATGAAGAGATATCACACTCTCTCCATAATCTTAAGCATTTTAATAATGCTTATCATTGTAGTATTTTTACAACATTCATCACTGGTGCTATTTCATTATATTCTCAAAGTATAAGGGTAACAATACTCATGCAGAGGTCTGGCCAGCAATGCAGAATTGGCCTTATTCACAAACGTTGCAGTATGCATAGTAGTACTATGCTCTTCCTTTTCCTACACAATATCCACAGCTTCTTGATAGCCAGTTAGTATAGCTCATCATACCAACTGATTGCTATAAATCTTTTTTCTCACGATTGGATGGCATGGGTATTTGTGCAGCTCAGTACGAGAGTATATGTAGGAGGACCATGGCCCTTTAACTCCTTTTCTGCTTTGTATGCTCTTTATTATTTAACACTAATAATCTAAATATGAAATAATAACTGTAATCTTCCTATGTAGGGTAAAACTGCAGCCCTTAAAATACCCTAAGATTGCACTGTTCAGTATAACTAAGCAACAGATATAAACAGATCACCGAAAACATTCCAAAAAGGTAGGTATTTTACTTTCATTGAGGCTTTTCCTTCTCAGATTCCTATTGGTATTTTTTCAGTTAGTTGTTACAAATGCTGAGTAGACAAACTCCAGTTTCTCATGACGTGGTGGCACTAAATTGTCAGTCTGTGTTTTAGTTACATGCTTCCAGACTGCAAAGCTTTGAAGTTGGAATAACAAATATGTTCTTCCAACTTCAGCCTGTTCCCTAAACTCTCCTAGTTTGTTGTGGGTGTGTGTAGGCATGTCATTCATCCAGTTTGGTGAAGCACAGTAGTTATTAATCATTTAATGACAAGAGACCTGAGTCTACAAATATGTGACAGGAGTGTGCCATGTACATTTTTTCCCCTGATTACTACTAATGCCTTTGAACTTTCTAATAAGATGTTACACCAGCTGCCTTATAGTTAGGCGGTGACTCTGTAATAACAGAGAGTGCAGCCAAAATCATGAATGCCTCCTTGTTTACTTCTGGGGGAATTTTGCACCACTGCACTTGCAGAGAATTTATGTTCCCTGTAGATTTTTTTGCTTCCCCACAGAAAACTTACTTTTTGACAGGGAAGCAAATGAAAGTAACAAGAATGGTCATGCAGCCTTCCCCAGCAGTATGTTTCGGGTGCCGAGGGAAGCCGGCAGAGAGGTAAATCACTGCGTGGCAGGGGGCTGGACTAGGGAAGATCCCACTGGTGGCTCCAACTCTGTGCTGAGCTCAGCTGCTAGTTCCATCTGGACTAGAGAGGACAGGACTTCCTCTTCCCCTTCACAGCATTAGGGACCACATCAGACCCACCCCCAGATTTCTCCCCCAGCTGTAGGAAGCTCTGCAAACTTCCCCCGCCCCCGTGCTTCCTGCACCCATTGCTCCTCAGCTGCAGGGGGAGGGATCATTGTAGAAGTAGCTGCTCCCCCATTTGCCTAACCACTGTGCATCCAGACCCCCTTATGCCCAGAACCGTGCACCAAGCCTCACCCCTCCACACACACTCAGCATCCCCCCCATGAACCCCACTCCCCTGAATCTGGACCACCCCAACAAGCCATCCTCACCAGGACCCCCCCTACTGAGCCCTCACCAGCTGCACCTGGATCCTCACACTGAGCCCCACTCCCCCAGAATCTAGATTCCCCCAGAATCTAGATTCCCCCCACTGAGAATTCCATTACCCCTGCAGAATCCCATTACCGTTGCACCCAGAACCCAACAAGACTCTGTGCATCCAGATCCCCCAACACCTTGACCCCTCACTGAGCTATCCGCACCCAGACTACCCCACACAGAACCCTTTCAACCCATACCTGGATACCCCTCACTAAGCCCCTCCACCTGGCATGGAGGGGCAGGGCCCTGGGGTGTTTCTGGGGCAGGCCCAGTCCTTGCACTGTGTGTGTGGGGGTGGGGGGGGAGGAAGCTGCACAATGATCTCCCAAATCTGTGCAGCCAATGGCCTGTGCTCCCCAATGCCATGCTTTATTTAACAAATAAAATTTGCATAATTTCAAAATATTGTGTGCAGAACATTTAATTTTTTGGTGCAGAATGCCCTCAGGAGTACTTGTTACAACAGTTTTGTTTGTGTTGCTAAAGAACAGGATCCTGACAAGCACTAAGAGGTTTGCACGGATTTGTAACTCAGCTGCAAAAATTTGCTTCATGATCAGACTTGACTCTAAGACTGCCAAACCAAAAGTACTTTTCTTTGCTAAATTTAAAACAGATTATATATGTTTGGGTTAAATAAGTGTAAAATGTTTGCCAGTTTTAGATGGTCTTTTGTGGTTAGGTCACTTTAAAACAACTTTGATAAAAAATAATTTTGTATTCCATTTATCCCATTATTTGGCATCTAATCCCTTTGGGATTAAAAAGGTTTAAAGTATTAAAGATTGAAAGGAGAGTGTTGTGTATGCACAGCACAGGACTCCTCCCCCATATTTTCATGAGAATTTTTTTTTAAGAAGTATGAACAGCTCAGAAGACACCACACATTAAAACAATTCAGTGAACTAAATCTAGTCCTGGTATAACTCTGCTGATTTGCGTAAAGCTACAACAAAGATAAATGTCGCCAATTGTTTTTACAAATTTATGCACTGTTTCTTGCAAACACATGCTTAAATTTACATGTGAGTAGTCCAAGTGAAGTCACTGTGAGTACTCACATGCATAAAGTTAAGCATATGCATAAGGGTACATCTACAATGCAGCTGGGTAGAGCCTCCCAGCTCAAGTAGACAGACTCACACTAGCTCTGCTCAAGCTAGCATGCTAAAAATAGCAGTGTGAATGTTACAGCAAGGTTAGCCACCTGAGTACAAAACTGCCCAGATCCCTGGGTCCATACTCAGGTGGCTAGCCTGTGCTGCCCCCACATGCCACAATGTCCATGTTACTATTTTTAGCATGCTAACTCAAGCCCTGCTAGAGCAAGTCTGTTTACACTGGCTGTGAGATATGCTTCCAGCTGTCATGTCTACAGCAACCGGGCTTTACTTTAATTCAAAACTGTTTCGGCTAATCATAGGGCTGGGCAAACTTTTAATCCAGCCCTTGAGCTCCTGCCGAGGAGTGGGGTTGGGGGCTTGCTCTGCACGTCTCCCAGAAGCAGCGGCACATCTCCACTCAATCTCCTATGCGCAGGGGTAGCCAGGGGGCTCAGCATGCTGACCCCGCCCCAAGTGCCACCGCCGCAGCTCCCATGGGGCAAGTGGGGCTCCCACTGGCCAGCAAATGGAGCCAATGGAAGTTGCAAGAGCAGCACCTGAGGATGGGGCAGCACACAGAGCTGCCTGGCTGTGCCTCCGCGTAGGAGCCAGAGGGGGGACATGCCACTGCTTCCGAGAGCTGCTTGAGGTAAGCACTGCCCAGAGCCTGAACCCCAACCTCTTGCCCCAGCCCTGATCCCATTCCTGCCCTCCAAATCCCTCGGTCCCACCCTTCACCACCCTAGAGCCCTCATCCCCCGCCACCTGCACTCCTATCCCAGCCCGGATCCCCCGTCCGCACCCTGAACTCCTCATTTCTGGCCCCACCTCAGAGCCTGCACCCCCGTGGAGCCCTCACCCCCTTCCATACCCCAACTCCCAATTTCATAAGCATTCATGGCCCACTATACAATTTCCATACCCAGATATTACCCTCCACCCAAAAAGTTTGCCCACACCTGGTTTATCATATAGTTAATTTTCTATGCACATTCCTTTGTCTAAACAAAAGTTGATTGAGGCTGTGAACAGCACTAACAGTTGATTGGATCTCACAGAAAACACAGATGGGAAAGACCTGTTAGGTCTGGAATCACCCTGTAAAGCTCTTTCCCAAGGCAATATTGTTCCCTGCAGTGTATTCTATCTCGAGTGCTTTCTCCAGCACTGCTTTAAATTGACTACACTACAGTACACATATTGCAACTCTGTCACAGGCTAATCATCAGTTGAAACTATGCTGTTCCATTAGCTCATAAAAAAGGGAAAGGTGAATTAATATTTATTTTAAATTGAATGTAATAGGTAGACCCCTGCAAATCTGTGGATATCTGCCCATGGATGAAGATGTCTACAGACTGTGTTTGCAGATTGTGGATGAGACGCAGATACAAATTTTGTATCCATGCAGGAGTCTAGTAATAGGGTGATCACAATCTGTACAATATATGCCTTACTATATAACTATCCTACCTCTATCCCTCCCATTCCCCTCCCTTTTTTTTAAAATGACCCTCTATTGCTGAGTCACTTCTGAATTTAGGACCCTGATCCTTAAAACAGTTAGCTATATGCACAGCTTTTCTTATATGAATAGTCCCATAAAAGTAATCTGTGGATTCAAAATGGATCTGGAGAAACATGCTTGAGCAATTCAGCACTGAAACAGACAAGAGAAACAATTGAAAGGCCCTCACTAGAAGTATTCAGAACAGACTATTATCACATTAAAGGGAATGCTGTAGGGAGCAGTTCTACAAAATGCAGTGGATCAAAGTGGATGAGAGGTCTGTACACCCGTTATTGCTTAACCTGCTTTTTTTTTTCTGCTGGTTTTAACATGTGCACATTTCCCATCAAACAACTCTAAATAACTTACAATTCAACGCAAATGAAATAAGCTCTGAACTGTCGGTAATGACTACAACAATCACCGGTACTCTTAAATTGCTTGCATGCTGCCCAAAAGATCCCATGCTAAAACATTACTGGCTTGATTCTCCACTGCGCTCGAGCAGAACTTGGATGAACTGGAGGGGGAAGTTGACAGGGAACCAACTGTAGCTCCCTGGTTCTCTGATGGTTCCAAAGTAAGCTGAAGCTGCAGGGGAAGAACTTTAATTTTACACCACTGGTCTAAGGTCCAGCCATATTAAGACTCTACTCCTCTACATGCCATGCCAGGACCATTCCCTACCTACTCTCTTCTATTATTCTGGAGTTTGATTTCCAGCACAGGAGGTAACACAGCGGGTGGTGTAGGAGGAAGTGGTGTAGAAGCCAGCTTTAACTGGTAGAGTTTCCGTGTACACTGAGGTAATTCTCTAGTGCAAATTGTTGGCTGTTCTAAGCAGCACAGAAGCTTCTGTGAAACACAACAACGAAGGGGCTGAATCAGAGGTGGGTAAACTTTTTGGCCCGAGGGCCACGTCTGGGAATAGAAATTGAATGGCAGGCCACGAATGCTCACAAAATTGGGGTTGTGGTGCAGGAGGGGGCTCTAGACAGGGGAGTGGGTTGCGGGAGAGAGGGGGCTTTGGGGTGGGGCTGGAGATGAGGAGTTCAGGGTGTAGGAGGGTGCTCTGGGCTGGGGCCAAGGGGTTTTGAGGGCAGAAGGGGAATCAGGACTGGGGCACAGGGTTGGGGTGCAGGAAGGGGTGCAGACTCCATCTGGGAGTGCATGCTCTGGGGTGGGGCTGGGGATGAAGGATTTGGGGTGGAGGTGGATCAGGGCTGGGGAAAGGGGTTGGGGTGCAGGAGAAGACTCAAGCCACTCCCCAAAGCAGCAGCATGTCCCTTCTCCGGTTCCTATGTGGAGGCGCGGCCAGGCATCTCTGTACTCTGCCCCATCTGCAGGCACCACCCCTGCAGCTCCCACTGCCGGGGTGGCACTTGGGGTGGAGGCAGCGTGCAGAGTCCCCTGGCTGCCCCTACACATAGGAACCAGAGGGGGGACATGCTGCTGCTTCTGGGAGCTGTGTGGAGTTGCCCCTGACCCTGTTCCCTGGCTGGAGCACTGGAGTGAAGCCATGCTGCTACTTCTGGGAGCTGCGTGGAGCTGCCCCTGACCTTGCTCCTCGGCTAGCGGTGACGGAGCGGGGCCATGCCAGGCCGCAGTTTGCCCATCCCTGGGCTAAATGTATTACCACTGTGCCTATGAACAATTCTCCTGTGCAGTTTACAAGCTGTCTGCCTCATGTACTCGCTGTTCTTGATCAGATAGTGCTCCATCTACTAATATATCCCATGGTCCTAATCTTGGCTAGCCTTGCCCAGTCTGCCTATTTTTTTCGACTGTAGATCACTCTCATGTCTGGCAGGATCCTGACAGGTTCCCATGACTTCTGTTCAGAATCCTCTCATGTTGCTCCACACCTTATCTGGTAATGTCTGGGATTACTGGGGTTTGTCAGTTTCCCCCACCTTAAAATAAATTTCATTTTTAATCTGTGTTCTGGGAGTTTTTCTGCATCACAGTAATTATGTTGATGCACCTTAACTTGTCTTGCTTTTTATAACAGCCTCTTTTTTTCTTAACTCTTACAAATATTCTTCATTTTCTTTTCCGCTAGCTGCTTACTGACTAATCCCTTGCAACTCCTATATAATTGTCAGAAGCCTCTTAACATCATCACCACCATCACAGAGCCTGGATCCAGCTATTCCCCATGATCTGTGAATAAGAGGCTCTCCTCTCATGTCTCTCTACTTCCCACGCAGAAAAGGGGTTTTAACCACCTCTGCAGCAGTATTTCCCCGCTTCCTTTAGATCAGTATGGAGGAAGAAGGCAGGCAGTGAGTGGGCTGGAAAAAGAGTCGGCTAGTCAGTAGTGGGACTAAGAGGAACACACTTCAGCCCCCTACCAACCAATAGAGCTCAGGGCAGAAATGTAATGCAGTGAGAGGCTGAATTACATTTCTGCTGCTCCCTGCTTTTTCACTGAGCCTTCTTCCTCTAAGTGGTGTGTACATTGGAAGCTGTGACAGGATGGGTCCACTGAAGCAAGGAGGGTTACCAAAGATGCAACAGCATCACAGAGGCTGGGGACAACTCTGTAGACAACCCTGACCTCCTGCTGATGCCTCAGGATCTTCAGGGTGTGAAGGCCTGTTCCAAGATGGTGACTGGGCCCTCCTTTTTAAGAAATGAAATGAGAGCAAGTAACGGAATCAGAATCTTGCTTATAACTACTTGCCTAGCAGTACAATGTCATGGCACTACCATTGTTACTCTGTATGTGTCTGCACAGTGCTTAGCACAGTGGGGCCCCGATATGTGCCTGGGACCTCTAGGTGCTACCACAATACAAACAAATGAATAAATACTCCAAATCCTTACTCCTTATCTGTTTTCTATCAAGTGTTCCCGCCCCCTGTTTATCGCATGGTTCCATGCAGTCAAATTCTGCTCTCAGTCACATCCATGCAACCAAACTGAAGTCTCTGGTGCAAAGGGGTGGAGAATTTGGCATAAGCCTTCTGCCTTGGTTAAAGAGCTTTTTCTCTAATTGAGTCAGCATGACCCCAGCTGCCCTCTTAACTTGTTTTTACCTTCTCTGAGCCAGGGTCTACTTGCACTCCTGATTCTGGCAGATAATGCTGGCTGACAGTAATGACACCATGCATTGCACACTACACAATTCCATCAAATGTCCTGTGCCTAGAGAAGCAATCAAACAAAACTATCTATCCTGTACCATTTGAGCACTTCTTTTCTTGCTTCTTAGAATGCCTTTTCCCTTCTTCCTCTATTGGCCTTCTGTTTTAAAAAGGCTGAAAGCCATCATGTCATTCAGGCTTTCTTCTTGCTATGTTACTACTAATAGTAGTTCAGGTTTCAGAGTGGTAGCCCTGTTAGTATGTATCAGCAAAAAGAACAAGGAGTACTTGTGCCACCTTAGAGACTAACAAATGTATTTGGGCGTAAGCTTTCATGGGCTAAAACCCACTTCATCGGATGCATGTTCAGTTATATTTACCATGAATGCATTTCATACTTTATCTACAAGTCTCTTTGCCTTCCAGTTCAAAAGCTTGTGGACAGGGTTACTTCATAGTGATTTGGTGAATATATACTATATTCTGGAAGCTGCCATCTTGTGCTCCAGAATTTAAGCTATCATTTAGAACAAAATATGGTTGAGAAGGAAATGTGAACAGATTGTAATGCAGTGATGCCAGACTGAAAACAATTCCGAGAGAGTTGTGAGCTGCCCACTGCCTATTAATATCAAGAGGTTATTAGTTCTGAAGTCTAATGATCAATTAAATGTCATTAACTTGTTTCACTGTTCATCAAAACACAAGAAAAGAGTTTTCTGTTATGAAAATTTACTATGAGTGGAATCTCATGTTGCCTTCTGAAGAAGATGGAACTTGATGCTTCGCAAAGTATCACTCTTTTTTTTCCTTCTTCAATCCCTACTCATGGACTCCTAGCAAAAGCGGGATCCCACTTCTGCTTGCTGTTGCTATTGCACTATCTCAACACTCCTCTGAGGCCTGGTTTTTACTAGTCGATTATTTTGGAATTAGCTGAGTTAATTTAAAAAAATAAAATAAAAGATTCTGTCCGCACGACCAAACCGTTTTTTTCGATTTAAAAGACTCTTTAATCTGATTTCTGTACTCCACCTCGGCAAGTGGCGTAGCGCTTAAATCAAGATCGCAATCCCAAGTTAAAAGGTATTGTGGACGCAATTTGACCTTATTGGCCTCCGGGATCTATCCCAGAATGCTCCCTTGTGACCGCTCTGCACAACACTCTCAACTCCGATGCACTAGCCAGGTGGGCAGGAAAAGCCCCGGGAACTTTTGAATTTCATTTCCTGTTTGGTCACCATCAGCACAGGTGACTATCAGCACAGTCCACCATCACAGGCAACCATGCAGAGTCCACCATCACATGAAATCATGCAGTCCTGGATTTGCAGACGACCTCCAGCATGGTCCAAACGGGAGGTACTGAATCTCATCGCATGCTGGGGAGACGAATCTGTTATGGCAGAACTACACTCCAAAAAAAGGAACACAAATACGTATGCTGAAGTCTCCAGGGCCATGACAGAAAGAGGCTACTCCAGGGACACAAAGCAGTGTCAAACAAAAATCAGGGAGCTCAGATAAGTGTACCAAAAAGCCAGGAAGGTGAACGGGTGCTCTGGGTCACAGCCCCATAAATTCTATTTCTACCGTGACCTGCATGCAATTGTGGGGGGTGACGCCACCACTACCCTACCACTGTCCGTGGACACCTGCAAGGGGGGAGTTGCATGGAGCGAGGAGGATGAGTTATTGGAGGATGAAGAGGAGGAGGAGGAGGAGGAGGAGGACAGTGCACAGGCGGCAACTGGGGAATCCATTTTCCCTCCTAAGCCAGGAACTATTCTTAACGCTGGAGCCAACAGCCTCCCCCGACTCCCAAGGCGGGCTCCCAGACCATGACTCTGGAGAAGGTACTTCTGGTGAGTGAGAGCCTGATCAGAGCCACAGGTTGAGGGAGGGGGAATCCAACCACGTTGGGCTGTTCACATTTAGTTTAAAGGGCTCATCCCTGCTCAGAGCCTCATCGGAGCCATGCGGGTGGGTGGGTGGGTGGGGGGGGGGGGGGGGCGGGTGTTGCGTAACGCGATCATCCCAGAGAGCCCGCAGTCCCTCCTTTTATATGGCAAACCCATCAGGCATTGCTTGCTATGGGAAAGGGGGCCCAGCAGTTTGAAAGCATTGAAATGAATGTGGATGAAGAAAAACCCAGCGTGCCCCTAGGCTGCCTGCAAGCTCAGTTCTGTTGCCCATGTGTGATGGCTTACTCACACCAACATGGCAGGCACTTCAGTACAAGAGGCAAAATGCTAACTTGTACAGAAAGAACATGTGCTGTGTACTATGAATTGCCTGTTTCACTGAGAAAGTGTGTTCCCTTTGATCTCTGAAATGTATCTTTAAAATACTACCCTCCCTTTTTCTTCTTCCACAGGTGCAAATGTTTCAATGCAGCCCCTGTTTACTCCATCCCAGAGGCTGGTCCAGATTAGAAGGTGGAAAAAACGAACTCGGAACGACATGTTCACCGAGCTCATGCAGTCCTCCTGCACTGATAGGGCCCAGCTGAATATGTGGAGGCAAACAATTGTGGAGTCCCATAAAGCATTACAGGAACACAAAGAGAGGAGACACACATGCAATGAAAGCAGGCAGGACGCTATGGTCAAGCTCATGGGGGAGCAAACTGACATGCTCCGCTGTATGATGGATCTAATGCCGGAAAGGCAGCAAGACCACAGACTACCGCTGCAGCCCCTGTATAGCTCCCTCCTCCCCAAGTTCCATAGCCTCCTCACCCAGATGCCCAAGAACACGAGGGGGGAGGCTACGGGGTCTCACACACTCAACCCCAGAAGATCGCCCAAGCAGCAGAAAGTTGGCATACACAAACTTTTGATTTGGTTTCTGGACTTGTCCTTCCCTCCGCCTCCACCCCTAATCCAATTACCCCCTCCCTCCGCACCCGGTCTATCTTCTGATTTCTCTCAATGTGTTGCGCAACAAATAATAAAGAAGAGTTTTTGAACAATTGTGATTTTATTTCCTTTCATATATATATGTGGTGGGTAACTTCAAGAGAAACAAACACAACTGTCACACCGTACCCTGGTCAGTCATGAAACTGGCTTTCAAAGCTTCTCTGATGTGCAGCGCACCCTGCTGCGTTCTTCTAATTGCCCTGTTGCCTGGCTATGTGAAATTGGCCGCCAGGCAAGTTGCCTTAACCTCCCACCCCACCATAAAAGTCTCCCCCTTACTCTCACACATATTGTCGAACACACAACAAGCAGCAATTACAATTGGAATATTGGTTGTGCTGAGACCTAACCAAGTCAGTAAACTGTGCCAGAGCGCTTTCAAACATCCAAAAGCACATTCTACCACCGTTCTGCACTTGTTCAGCCTATAGCTGAACTGCTCCTTACTACTGTCCAGCGTGCCTGTGTACAACTTCATAAGCCATGGCATTAAGGGGTAGGCTGGATCCCCGAGGATAACTGTAGGCTTTTCAACATCCACAACAGTAATTTTCTGATCTAGGAAGTAAGTCCCTTCCTGTAGCTGTTTAAACAGACCAATATTCCTGAAGATGCGAGCATCATGCACCTTTCCTGGCCATCCCACGTTGATGTTGTTGAAATGTCCATTGTGATCCACCAGTGCTTGGAGCACCATGGAAAAGTACCCCTGGCGGTTTACATAATGGCCACCCCCGTGTGCCGCGGCCAAGATAGACGGAACGCATATCCCTATCTCCCCGCCGCAGTTAGGGAACCCCAACGCATGAAAGCCATCCACAATTGTCTGCACATTTCCCAAAGTCACTACCCTTGATAGCAGCTGGTCAATGATTGTGTTGGCTACTTGCAGCACACCAGCCTCTACAGTAGATCTGCTCACTCCAAAATGATTCCCAGCTGACTGGTAGCTGTTGGGCATTGCAAGATTCCACAGTGCTATGGCCACTCGCTTCTCAACTGTGAGGGCTGCTCTCATTTTGGTGTCTTTGAGCTTCAGGGCAGGGGATAGCAAGTCACAAAGTTCCTATGCACACAAAAGTTTTGCAGCCACTGGGAATCATCCAGTTCCACCAGTCTATGCAGTTCCATCAGTCTGTGCTTGTTGCCTGGGCCCAGAATTGGCATTCCACGACATGAACCTGGCCCACGCCACCATGATCTCCCAAACACCACATGCCGTGCTTCTAGGAACACCTGTGTCCATGTCCTCATCAGTATAGTAATCGCACTGTTGTCGCTTCCTCATCCAGTTTTGCAGGTACAGCACATACTGCTGGATAATGCGTGAGGTATTTACAATGGTCAAAACTGCAGCGGAGATCTGAGCGGGCTCTATGGCACCTGCACAGGTAATCCTGGAAAAAGGGCGCGAAATGTAGGAGAGCTGTTTGGTTCAAGACAGCCAATGAAAGGCGGTAAACGATTGTCTTCTGTAGCTTTCATGGAGGCAGGAAGCTCGCTAAAGCGGCAAGAGCAGGAGAGCAGAGTTTGCAGCGGAAGCTGTGCGGCTCAGTTCATGATGGATGAAAAAGGCGGGAAATGGTTAGATAAAAGAGTAGACAGAAAAATGAGAGGACATGCAAGGTGGATTCATAGTACCAGGAGACAGGCAGTTCACTGTACTGCACCATCTGCTGGCAGTATGACGTCTGCCGTAGCTTTCACGGAGGGAGGAGCAAGTGACACACATCCAAAAACACGTGTGAGAATGTATTTGCCGCATCATACACAGGGAGCTTAACTCAGAATTCCAATAGGTAGTGGGGACTGTGGGAACTATGGGATAGCATCCACAGTGCACCACTCCAACATTCGATGCTAGCCTCAGTACTGTGGATGCACTCCGCCAAATTCACGTGCTTCAGTGGGGACACACAACACCAAATGTATAAAATCACTTCCGAAAATTCAAATAGAATAATTTCGAATTAATTTCATACTGTACACATACCCTGAGTCAGACATCTAAATGAAATACACAAACTGATACACCTAACATAGCAAGATGCAGTATAGCTAGAAATAGAGCAGGAGGCACTTTGTTAGGAATAGAATATGAAACAGGTCTTCTGAAATAAATATTTCAGAGATTCCCTCTCAGTAAAGAAAAAGAATAGTACTACACATGTACCCCATTATACAGTGTGGTGTCATGATTAGAGCAGGACATTAAAAGACAGACGACCCAGTTTCTATTCCCACTTTGCAACTGATTTACTATGTGACCTTGGGCAAGTCATTTAGGTCCAAATTTTCAGATGTGCCCACTAAATTTTGTGTGCCTTAGCTCATGAGTGCTCAACTCAAGATTTTTAAATGGTGCTTTACACTCACAACTCTAGTTGAAGTCAGTGAAAAAAACAGCCTTACAGTCTCTCTGCCTAAATTTCCTCATATTTTAAATGGAAATACTAACATTTAACCTTTGTAAAGTGCCATAGGACAAAAAGTGCTATATAATATTATGTGGGTAGGTGAAAGCCTGTGCTGTTTCACAGGGGTAATTTGTACAATGTAAAAAGCCAAATATATCTGGGAACCTTTCTAATGTTTTCTGGATGCTAACCCTCTGCACAGGAACACAAGTGGCGGTAGGAGAGGTTTCTTATGCTCTCACATATCCTTGCACACACTGACAAACCAAGCCACAATTTGGCCATAAAGCAGTAATCAGTTACTTTGGGGAAGGGATGAAAAGGTTCATGGAAAAACAACAAGTAATAGTAGGGATATCTATGTTTATTAGGGATAAAGTGTTAAATGTTTCTGAATTTATAAGGCAGGGTATTAAGTCTGTCTTTACCAAAAGTTGCCAACAGATGGTCTCTTTTTATAACTTTAACAAATTAACACAAGTATAGCTGGAGTAACAATAGCTGATTTCAAGCACAGTTATTTACTCCTAACTTACTGGAATGATAAAGAGTATCAGGTAGATAAGCATAATTACTGACATTAATATATTGGACAAAAAGCTAAATTCTGCCATCCTTAATTAAGCAAAACTCTCATTGAAGTCACCATCAACTTAAGCAGGAGTCTGGCTTGATTAATAACTGCAGTATGTAGCACAAGAAAATTATATGCCATAGTATATACCCAGCTGATGTACATTTTGTTGCTCTGCTGATTTTAGATGAGGTATGCAGGTGTTAGGCTAGGGGTTGGATGAAATCTCATTGAAGTAGTTGTTTTAACAGCTGCCCTTCTTTCAGGATAAATGTTGACAAATTGTATAGTCAGTTGCTTGACCACACTTTGGTATATAAAATATACTCCAGAGAGCAAATAATCAATGTCAGTCAGGTTTATTAATATAGTACAGGAACAAGATTCTATATACCACCAGTCTCCGAGAAGCCATCTCATGCAGTGATGTTACAATCATCTTATGCAGGTGTGCTCCCAAAGTCACACATTTCAGTGCTATTACTTATATGATGATTTTACAAGTTACACATCTCTTTAAACATCATTAAAACCAACCCATCATTAGAAGTACTGGAACTATGATTGCTGCTGCAGCCCTGGCTTGAAGTGGTTTCCATCATAAACAGGGTTTACAGTTTGGCACCCCACTATGGATGTTCCGGTTCCCTAACTTCTTGTTCTGTTTCTTCCTTATCTTTGCTAGGATACTAGCATTCTAGGTACTGGTCTGTGAAAGTACTTCCCTAGTTTGTACTATGACATAGGAGACTTGTCAGAACCAAGATACATTTGTTCTATCTGCTTATGACAAATGCTTACTTCAGCACATGCAAGGAGTTATGGGATACTTAGCATAAGTGAAAAGGATTATGGTATAGGTCAGTTTGGGCTATATCATGGCTCCATATTTGTGCTTAATGTTATTGGTGCTTAATGCTTACTCTGTGTGTGTGTGTGTGTGTGTGTGCGCGCACGCACGTGTGCAAATTATATACGCTATCCATCATATATTAGTCAACAACACAGAAAACCACTGGGCTCCTTTATGAAATAAACAGTTGAAACAAACATAGACCATTGTGGAAAGCTGGAATAAGGGTTGAACTATGAAGTCTGAGGGGATTTCCCTGGGGTTGGACTGCAAACACAGGGAGCTGGGTATTGTTTGACTGAGCAGTGTCCGTGAGAGAGTGATCACAAACACCAAAGAAGCACAGACAGAACGGAGCAAGGAAGTCTCAGAGGCAGTCAAAGAAGTATGTGTAGTGTGATTCCTGAGAAAAAGCTAAGAGAGTGAGTTTTTGGGTAGAGTCCTGGATGGAAAGTGGCTTTAGAATCATGAGCAAAGAAACTGTCTCCTACTGTCTGAGCCCTGCTGTCTTCAGGGAAATAGGACTTTATGTACATTATTTGCTAATAAGCAGGACTGCATTAAAGAAATACATAGACTCATCCTCAACATCTTTCCCTAACAGCAACAAGCCATCAGACCCTGAATATTAACTAACTGCTTACGTCAAAAGGGTTCTTAGGCACTACAATAATACAAATAATAATGAAAACATAAAAATAATAATCTCTGTTCAGTAAATCTTTAAGTTAAGCTTGTACTTAAGAAGCCTTCCTGAATAGGGATTGCTCTCCTGAGTCAGGGTCTCTGTGTTGGTTTGGCACTATTACACCTCTACCCCGATATAACGTGACCTGATATAACACGGATTTGGATAAAACGCAGTAAAGCAGCGCTACGGGGGGGGGGGGCAGGGCTGCGCACTCTGGTGGATCAAAGCAAGTTCAATATAACGCGTTTCACCTAAAATGCGGTAAGATTTTTTTGGCTCCCAAGGACAGCGTTATATCAGGGTAGAGGTGTACTAATAATTATAATTCATATAGCAGAAATCAGGATCCGGGACCCACTGTGTTAAGAACTGTATGTGCACGATGGAAGTGATGATCTCTTGATATTTTTTTTGGATAGGCTATATAACTCACTCAGGGCTTCTCCACTCAAATTACTAATAATGCCAAACTCATGACAATAAAAATTTAAACTTCAACATGCCACCATATATACATAATATGGACATGCAGGTATTGTATCAGAAGTATACAGGGTGCCTCACAAGGCAAATAACAAAACAATATTCAGTGCCAGTCCAAAACAGTAATAGAATCTAACTCACACATAAAAAGAAACAGAAGAGAGTAGTTCGAGTAGAATGTGTGAACACAACATTAGTGAGGAAGAATTTAAAGAATAAGTTGATTTTAAAGAGGAATTAAGATAAAATGATTGGTGGACAGAGATGGGAGACTATTCCAAGCCTAGGGAGCAGTAGGTCAATAAAGGGACATTATTAAGTGTATGTCACAAATCTTGAATTACATCAAAACTGTTATATTTAAAATTGGAGTGACAGATTTTATTTATTTAAAAGCAAGTACTTTTTGTGTTTTACTTTCTCATCAATAATCCCCATCCCAGCTAGTGTGCAGCCTTTACTATAGCATTTTCTGACTTCTAGATGTTCAACAATGCAGGTGAAGCATGTTTTTGTATGGAATTCTATCTATTTTATGGAATACACCTCTACCTCGATATAACGCTGTCCCTGGGAGCCAAAAAAATCTTACCACCTTATAGGTGAAACCATGTTATATTAAAGTTGCTTTGATCCACCAGAGTGCGCAGCCCTGCCCACCCAGAGCACCGCTTTACCGTGTTATATCCAAATTTGTGTTATATTGGGCGGCATTATATCGAGGTAGCAGTGTAGATATAACTAGTTCTTGCCTTCTTCAGTTAGTTGGCATTTAAATGTAAAAAGGTCCAATGGAGAAGAACAGAAAATATTTTGACAGAACGCAGCACCGGCAATATTAATAATTGTATGCCTACACACGCACATATATGGTTGGTCATAGAGTCCTCACTTATTTTTTTAAATATATACAAATGTAATATTTTTCTTATTGCATAATACAGTTCTCAAATTGTGTACATTGTGTTAATCTACAGATCTTTTGCTATTGTTGTACCTAAAGCTGGCTAATAGTGCTTGCTCCCTCTTGTTTCCATCTGATGATTCATATTAAAAGACATGCAATAGTGTATTTTGTTTTAATAATACAATAATATTATTGGTACTACTTTTCCACGTAAGCAAATTGTCTCAAAGATTTCAGGCAGTCATGAGGGAAGATGGTCCATGCATTTATGAGTTGGACAGGAGATGGTCTATGAGAATCTCTCAATTAAATGTAATCTACACACTAAAAAAAGCTGTAGACTCCCTGACATAAGATTTTCTCCATCATAATCCCTTTTAATCCCAAAACATTCGACAAATTACAAACAGCCGACCCTACCCAAATGCAGCCTCCTTGAGAACAACCACCCACTAGCAAAAAGATTTGTAAACTTACGGGAACTGCAAACTCTTTGAGGCAGTGGCCATCCTTCTGATGTGTCTGTACAGCACCTAGCACGCTTAGGTACTAGTCCATGAATGGGGTTCTTAGGCACCACTTCAATGCTAATAATATAATAGGGAGGAATGATTTTGGCCAAGGATATTGGGACAAACCCACTAAGACAGGAAATGCCCCAGAAACGTTAACATCCAGAGTTGACAAGCGTGCGGCTTTCCTAGTGTCCCCCGTGGAAGATCCCACTTGGCTACTGGCCTATGCAGTGGTAGGGTTCGCGTCGGCTGCTGCTCCTTTCCGGACCGCCCTGTCCAGCCCCTCTCGGTACGTCCATGGAGCACCGCACGCCTCCTTTCCTCCCCCGGCACTAGGGCCCCCAAGGCCTGGCTGCGCCTGGGAGCTGCCCGGCCTTGGCCTGGCGTCAAGAATGCCCTATTGTCCGGCCGCCCACGTGACGCCATTCCCCGCCAGAGCGGCGGAAGCCCCACCCCTACCCAGCCGCTGCGCCCCGCCCAGCCCAGGGCCGCCTCATGCTGAGGAGGGGGCGAGGGGCGCATGCGCCGTGCGCGGAGCTGCTCTTCCATACAGTGCGGCAGCGGCTGGGGAAAGCCGCAGCGGCAGGGCGGGACAGGACAGGAGCCGAGAGGCGTTAATTAGCGGCAGCCCGAAAGGGAGCCGGGGCGCTAGCAGGGGCAGCCGCCGCCCCACCACCCCCACCGCCCGGGCGTCTCCGCTGAGGGGAGGCGAAGGCGAAGGCGCGGGGGCTGCGCCGCGCCCGGAGCCTGCGCTGGGGGTTTTGACATCTCTTGTGTCTCAGCGGCGGCCGGGAAGGGCCAGGTCCCCGCTTCCTGCAGCTGCGGGGAAATCACTGCCCGCTCCCGCGGGAGCTCCGTCCCTGCCTGCGGAGCAGGGAGGCCGGGCTGCTGGGGGGGATCCCCGCGGAATCAGCCCTTGCTGGGAGGTATTTCCATAGCAAAGGGAGTGTGGGGGGGTCATAAACTGGTCATTGGGGGGGCGGGGGCCTTGTCTGTATGAACTGAGACAAAGAGCGAGAGAAGAGGCTCTGCTACGTTCTTGTGCAGAGGAGGCATCACCCCATATGGCCAGCTGAGTTCATCATCCGCTGCTGCTGCCGCCGCGTCTATTTTTTATACGTTTCTTTTTTTTTTACATTTTTTTTGTGGGGGGAGGGCTTGGGAAGAAGAATCATGTAAATAAAAGAGAAGGTGCTATAAAAAGATGGGGGATGCTGCGGACCTCAAGGAAATGAGAAAGACGTTTATTGTTCCTGCCGTCAAACCTTTTGACCATTATGATTTCACCAGGGCTAAAATCGCTTGTAATGTAGCGTGGCTGGTGGCCAAAGCCTTTGGGACAGGTAGGTGGCGTCTTCTTCCCTTTCTTTCATGCTGGTTCCTTCACTGCTGCGGACGTGAGCCGTTCCCGAGGGAATTAGACGAGAGGAAATAATCTTGATCTATTGCTTGATCATGTGGTTTTTATTTTGGAATATCTGCTGTCTTTTTTTTCTTACGTGTCAGTGCTATTTTCGTCAATGAGTAGTTGTCATGTTTTAGTGTCTAAATGCATTTATTTGGGGTATTCAGCCTTACAAAACTGTGTGTATTGTTTTTCCATGCACATTTTTTGTTGTAATACAAAAATAGTGTTTTCTGTCTAAAAGCTGAGAAGTAGCCAGGGAAATGGATGTGCACTGTTAGTTTTGATATGTATGATGGTAAGCCTGCAGTCACTCAGATAGGTAAAGATTAAGCAATAACCTGGATTCTAAGAGAGAGAACTAATATTTTTTAGAAGTATTAGAATAAACTAATATTACATATTTAGATGGAGAGAATTCTATAGTGTTGAGTGACAATTGGCATTAAATGCTCTATGTTTCTAAAAGCCAGGGCCTTCAGGAATACTATCCTGCTTATTCTCAGTAATATTTCTAATATATCTTTTGAGGGCAAACATTTCAAAAATACAAAAACATGTGATTTAACTGTATCATTTATTTAATTTTCAATTTATAAAACAGTTTTGTTGGTGTTTTTGAAAGAAGGAGTGTGCGGGAACAATCAGTCATTTCACCCCTGTTCTCTGTAGAACAACAGGAAAAGGTTTCTCTTTTTGGAATTCTGCAACAGTTGCATATGTAGCCAGAGTACTGTTGCATATTGTAACATGGCTAAAAGACATATATCTTTATGATGCCATTAGGAGCTGGTAATATCTGACAACAACCTTTCTCTTTATATTTAAAAACAAAAAAATTCCATGACTACTGACAGTGCCATATATTAGCAGTTTCTGTATGTAATAACCATTTCTGGTTATTGCAAAGCAATTTATTTTTAAAAATACTTTTATATTTTGTAGAGCTCAGATTCATGATCTCTTTTTAATCAATGCAAATTTGAGCACTAAAATGCTAAGGCAGTGAAAATTCTTGGAATAATTTGCTTTGGGGGTTTTCAGAGGCGATGTAATTTAATGTCCTTAAGCAATTCAGTTCTGTAGGCTTGCATGTATACGAACTAAACATGTCATTTTATTTTTTGATAACCCAAAATGATCATATCAGGTGTAAAATATGCATTGTGTCTGCAGCTTCAAATATGGCAGAGTTTTATTCTGATGTGGCTTTGCAAATTCTTTATCTTCAGGAGATTGAGATATTTTGGTTTCTATTAGCTGAGTTTGAATGGGATGTGTAAAGCAGCCTGTGGGGTTAGCTTTCTGTAAAAGTCTGATCCAAACCAAATTCCTTTCCTTTCCTTTGTCCCTCCCCATGGTTTTCATTCTGAAAGATACACAAGCAAATGGAACAAGTCATCAGTTAAGAGCAGATATTCTCTGCTTTTGCGTTTTTTAAATTCTCTGATGCTAGTATCTGACCCACTTAATGCAGCTAATGGAAATAAGGTCAAATAGAACTGTAAACAGCATTAAAGTGTTCCAGATCATGTTTTGTGATTAGTTTCAAGTCGGTGTTCTGCATGGTAGTAGTTCCTGGAGTTGCAAAGTAGAATTTGAGGGTGAGAGCATGGAAGTATACATAAATACCTACATAACAAGTTTTCAAACACACTTTTACATGTGAAACAGATGCAGAACTGGAGGATTGACCATCTCCTTTGAACATTTTTTTAAAGCTCTCCCTGGAATAGATTACAGCTTCTTCTGCACAGAGAGCCATATTTCTACTATCTGCTGTCATATGTTTGCCCAAAGGAACTACAAAGGATGTTAGGGTGTGTGTGAATGTCTCATTCCCCATATGTGTCTTGAAGTGGCAGAATTTGAAGTGATCAGTAATGAAATAAGGGGTTTCAAAACTTTGTCCTAAATTCACAGAAAATAGTGAGCAATAACTGTCTTGAACGTCTCCATTCATTCTGCTTTCCCTAGTTAAAATAGTACTTTCTCCATCAGATAATTCCTTATCTTGGATAAAAGTCCTATCCTTCCACCCACTTCTATTCTGGGGAAGTTCACATTTGTTTCTTTTGTGGTATAAAAAGCGTCTTCAGTTTCTTCTTTAGACATAGTGTGTACACATGCAATATGTAAAAATATACATTTAGGGTCTGATATTTATGCTTTGTTTTAAATGCATGGTACAACACAAACAAATGTGAAGTGACTCTTAAGAACAACTTGGTTGTGCTATATTATAGAAACATGTCGTCTTGGAGAGAACTTCTGAAGTATTCTATGGGGTGCAGTTCTGCTATACCGAAATCGAGTTAGTGCTGTCCTTGTTGGAGTGATGTCTATGGGACTGATGATAAAGAAACATACAGTCTCAGATTCAGCTCTGTTACATCTGTGCAATGTCATGGACTTAACAAAGTTGTGCAGGGATAAGAGTACACTTTGTTTAACCTGTATTTGCATATGATATGAGCCAAACATACAGCACAAGAACAGAAGATGTATGTGGGAAATAGTCATGTAAAAACATCATGTATGAAAAATGAATGAGATAAAAATGACTTTGAATATGAAAATAATGCTAGGAATTCATGCTTCCTTTCAGTCTTATTCCATTTCTTTTAGCATCCATTTTCAGTTCTTTCAGAGTTAGGACAGGTTGTGTTTCTTCCTATGAACCATAGCTGAAATTTAACTGGCTACATCAGTTCATAATCATAATTCAGCATAACTCGATATCGAGCAATGATACCTGACGTGCAAATTGATAAGTCATGAGCCTATGTTGCCCTGATGATACTTAAATCTCTCAAGTTCAAGATTGCATTCATTCTTTAAATTTGAAAGAAATAAACGATCCTTTTTGCTTCTGGCTACTATTGCAAGTACAGGTACGATGTAACAAGACTCAGAAAAAATATTTCTCTAACAACAAATAACTACATGATTTAGTTTGGTTCTTACCATTTTGAGACACTGTTGCAGAGTTCAGGTAATATCACAGTTGATTCATAAATACAGAAACTTGATGTCCCAGACAACTGTCTGAGATTATATATATTTTATTTTTATGAGCCATATTTACAATGATTATTCAGGATTTAATATGGTTCTAATGTAGTGGTCAGTATGTTTTGGTCAAATGAACTTAATGCATTTTGTTTAATGTATTTAGCTCAATTTCTTTCCTGACATAAGCATAGTGCAGTGAGAGCTTGATTTCTTCTTGTGTTTGTTTTTAGAGCAAGGCTTTTTAGTGGAGCCAGGAGCTGGAGCACGGAGCAGCTCTGGAGCAGTGGAGCAGCAGGTTTTTGCCTGGAGCTGGAGCAGAGCTGGAGCACAGCTCTAAAGCTCGGTTTTAGAGACTTGGAAATATTAACATTTTGATTTGTTGCATTGTGTTTGTACTTAAAATTGCCTTTCCCTAGAAAGACCTTTTTTGAAATGGCATTCTTTTGGAGAGTATCTACATTAGAGCTGCATTTTCCTCTAACATAATGAAAGGAAGCTTCTTAAAAAGTTCAAGGAATATTTTAACTGTCAAACAATTTGAGATGTAGATGTAGCTTTATTCTTCTAGTATTTCAAAGGGGAGAACATGTAAGACCCACAAAATCTTGGGACTGGAACAGTGAAGTTTGATTGAGATTTTGGAAGGACAACCTTTGGGTTTAAATCCACAAACAGTTACCTTATATGGTAAAGTCTATTGAATTCAACAGACTACTCATGAGATGAGCAGTTTGGAGGAAAACAAGAACTTGCCTTTTAGTTTAGAAAATCTACTTTCCATACCAAATGACTGAAATCTGCTGATACTACGTTCCTCATGTACTTTAAAGGAGGATAGGCCTGACTAGTGAAAAGAATCGAAATATATTGTAACAGTGTTCAAGAGACTTATGCCCTTGAGGTCTTTGCTAGTCTTATGAAGACATCTCAAGAGTTTGTGTTCTTTCTCTCTTAGAACCATAGTCACATTAGAGAATGAACTGTATTCTGAGAGAATTTTAAAAGGCAACTCTATAGTGAAAACAGGTCTACGTGGTACAGATGGGAGGGAAAAATTCTTTTTACAATTAAGAAGAATCACTGTTTTGTTTTGTTTTTAAAGTTCCTGCATAGAAGCATTTAAGTTGCAAAAACAGATTAGATTATTATAACATATTGGGCCAAATTAATTCATGCTGTAATAATATTGAAGTAACAGACTAAAAAAATACTTTATTCTTGAGCTTGCATTAAGCAGGAATTCTGAAAAGTTTTTACCTGATAATTCACTTTCTCAGAATTATGCTACAGATGCTCTACTGATGAGTGGTGGGAGCCAATATAAACAGTCTGGGTCTTTGTAGGAGATTCTAGAATGTACTAGTCTCATGGACGACATTTTAAGAGTTAAAGTTAATACAGTAAAATAACTGCAAACTTTGGTTTAGGTCAGTGGTTCCCAAACTTGAACAACCTTTCACTAAAATGTCATGTCTCGCAAAATCCCTCTTGAAAATGAATATTTCCAGGGATTTTCTCCTCTTACCTGAGTACAAATTATAAAAGCAGTGGTCTTGGAAATTGTTTTTATGACATGCTAATTACACACTATTTATTATTAACCATTATTATTACAGTATTTTTATCATTATGGAAACGATAAAACGGTTCCAAGATCTCACTTTCGTAGCTTGTATCACACTGAACAAGCCTCTTTATACGACAAGGCTCCTATGTTTCTTCAAGGAGTATCAGATGTGAAACAGCTTGAAGGTATTTAAAAAGCCAGCTCAGAGTTCCTCCTACACAAGCATTCAGGTCTTGAGCAGTCCAGGCAAACAATGCACGTTACTACAAAGCTTAAACTTGTTCTTCATAATAAATTAAAAACAATACTAGCTGCCTATTTAATTTTAAAAACAGCAAAAAATATCCACCTCCCTTTCCATTTCTTATAAGGAGTCTTGAAGTTTAAATCTCCTCAGTGTGAAAGAGATGCTTGCTTTGATCTGCTTAGCTCTTGGAAATCCAGGGGCTCTGGGCTGCTGGCCCCGGATCCCTAGGGCTAGCTTTGTCCGTCATTAGGGAATTTTTTCACGGGAACCTCCTGTAACATTTTGCAAACCCCGAGAGGTTCATAAACCCCAGTTTGGGAACCATTGGTTTAGGTGAAGAAACCACCCAAAACTGACACAATGTATAAGAGTACCAATTTTGGTTGGGTAGGATTGCGCACATGTACCAGATGTCTAGCAGGTACACTTCTGTTAAGAGTAGGTATGGTATGAGGCTTTGTTGTCAGTTCAGAAGATGAGGTATCTTGGTGTAAAGTTTTCTGATAAATTTGAGTAGAAGTTATGTGGCATTATGGTTATAAATTGAAGTTGTTTGAGCTAAAATACCTCAGTTGCAGGTATGGAGATAATTCTGTAAATTATTTAAGTGTAATGTTAATTCAGTCCTGGTCTACACTACAATTTTTGGTCAAATGTAGCCGCGTTACCTCAATTTTAAGGTCAACATGATGAAGCCCTTTTTTTCAACTTTAAGGCTCTTTAAATTGATTTCTTTACTCCACCTCCAAGGGAATTAGTGCTGAAATCGGCCTTGCTGGGTTGAATTTGGGGTAGTGTGGATGCAATTCAACAGTATTGGCCTCCGGGAGCTATCCCAGAGTGCTCCATTGTGACCGCTCTGGACAGCACTCTCAACTCCAATGCACTGACCAGGTAGACAGGAAAAGGCCCATGAACTTTTGAATCTCATTTCCTGTTTGGCCAGCATAGCAAGGTGCAGGTGAGTGCAGATCTCAGCAGCAGAGGTGACCGTGGTGGAGTCCCAGGATCATAAAAGAGCTCCATCATGGACCAAAAGGGAGGTACGGGATGTGTTCGCCGTATGGAGAGACGAATCTGTGCTAGCTGAACTCCGTTCCAGTAAACGAAATACCAAAACATTAGAAAAGTCTCCGAGGGCATGAAGGACAGAGGCCATAACAAGAACGCAAAGCAGTGCCGCCTGAAAATTAAGGAGCTAAGGCAAGCTTACCAAAAAAACGAAGAGGCAAAAGGTCGCTCCGGATCGGAGCCCCAAACATGCCACTTCTATCAAGAGCAGCATGCCATGCTAGGGGGTGCAGCCACCACTACACTACACCACCCCTGTGCTTTGACTCGGTCAGTGGAGAATCACCCAACATGGAAGCGGGTTTTGGGGACGAGGAAGATAGCTCACAGCAAGGAAGCAGGAAAACCGGTTTCCCCAACAGCCAAGATATGTTTCTCACCCTGGACCTGGAGCCAGTAACCCCCGAACCCACCCAAGGCATGCTGCTGGACCCTGAAGATGGAGAAGGGACCTCTGGTGAGTGTACCTTTGTAAATATTATACATGGTTTAAAAGCAGGCATGTTTAATGATTGATTTGCCCTGGCATTCGCGGCCACTACAGCTACTGGAAAAGTCTGTTAATGTGTCTGGGGATGGAGTGGAAATCCTCCAGAGACATCTCCATAAAGCTCTCCTGGATGTACTCCCAAAGCCTTTGCAAAAGGTTTCTAGGGAGGGTGGCGTTATTCCGTCCGCCATGGTAGGATACATTACCATGTCAAGCTAGTAGTACGTAGTCTGGAATCATTGCATAACACAGCGTATGATCCCAGTGTTTGCTGGCATTCAAACATCTGTTTTTTATCTCACTGTGTTATCCTCAGGAAAGTGATATTGTTAATGGTCACCTGGTTGAAATAGGGTGCTTTTATTAAGGGGATAGTCAGAGGTGCCCGTTCCTGCTTGGCTGTTTGGCTGTGGCTGAACAGAAATGTTCCCTGCTGTTAGCCACGTGGTGGGGGGAGGGGTGAAGTGTGAGTTATCTCTCGCACCAAACAGTCAGGCCCTCAATAAAAGAGGCAAAATGCAATCTTGTAACACAAACACATGTGCTGTGTAATGTGAGCAGCAAGGTTTAACGTGAAAGTGTACCCATTGTTCACTCTCCCTTTTCTTCCACCAGCTGCAAATGTTCCTCCTTCGCAGAGGCTAGTGAAGATTAGAAGGTGAAAAAAACGCACATGGGATAAAATGTTTTCTGAGCTCCTGTTGTCCTCCCACACTGACAGAGCACAGCAGAATGCATGGAGGCAGACAATGTCAGAGTGCAGCAAAGCACAATATGAACGCGAGGAGAAGTGGCAGGCTGAAGAGAGTAAGTGGTGGGCTGAAGATGATAGGTGGCGTCAGCTTGCTAACAGAAGGCAAGAGTCGATGCTCAGGCTGTTGGAAGATCAAACTCATATGCTCCAGCATATGGCTGAGCTGCAGGAAAGGTAGCAGGAGCACAGACCGCCGCTAAAGCCCCTATGTAACCAACAGTCCTCCTCCCCAAGTTCCATAGCCTCCTCACTCAGATGCCCAAGAATGTGGTGTGGGGGGCCTCTAGCCGCTCCACCCAAGAGGATTGCCCAAGCAACAGAAGGCTGGCCTTCAGTAAGTTTTAAAGTGCAGTGTGGCCTTGTCCTTCCCTCTTCCCCCACCCCAACTGGTGCTTTCCTCCTCCCTCACCCCTCTCAGGCTACCTTGGCAGTTATCACCCTGTTTGTGTGATGAATTAATAAAGAATGCATGAATGTGAAGCAGCAATGACTTTATTGCCTCTGCAAGTGGTGGTCGAAGGGTAGAGGGGAGGGTGTCTAGCTTACAGGGAGGTAGAGTGAACCAAGGGGGTGGAGGGCTCATCAAGGAGAAACAGACAGAACTTTCACACCGTACCCTGGCCAATCATGAAACTGGTTTTCAAAGCTTCTCTGATGCACACCGTGCCCTCTGTACTCTTCTAACAGCCCTGGTGTCTGGCTGTGTGTAATCAGCAGCCAGGCGATTTGCTTCAACCTCCCACCCTGCCATAAACATCTCCCCCTTACTCTCACAGATATTGTGGAGTGCACAGCAAGCAGTAATAACAATAGGAATATTGATTTCGCTGAGGTCTATCCGAGTCAGTAAACTGTGCCAGCGCACTTTTAAACAGCCAAATGCACATTCTACCACCATTCTGCACTTGCTCAGCCTATAGTTGAACAGCTCCTGACTACTATCCAGGCTGCTTGTGTATGGCTTCATGAGCCATAGCATTAAGGGCTAGGCTGGGTCCCCAAGGATAACTACAGGCATTTCAACGTCCCCAACGGTTATTTTCTGGTCTGGGAAGAAAGTCTCTACCTGCAGCTTTTGAAACAGACCAGAGTTCCTGAAGACATTAGCATCATATACCTTTTCCGGCCATCCCACATTGAAGTTGTTGAAACGTCCCTTGTGGTCCACCAGTGCTTGCAGCAGCATTGAAAAGTACCCCTTTCGGTTTATGTACTCACGGGCTTGGTGCTCCGGTGCCAAGATGGGGATAGGGGTTCTGTCTATCACCCCACCACAGTTAGGGAATCCCATTTCAGCAACGCCATCCACTATGACCTGCACATTTCCTAGAGTCACTACCCTTGATATCAGCAGCTCTTTGATTGCTTTGGCTACTTGGATCACAGCAGCCCCCGCAGTAGATTTGTCCACTCCAAATTGATGCCCAACTGACTGGTAGCTGTCTGGCATTGCAAGTTTCCACAGGGCTATCGCCACTCTCTTCTCAACTGTGAGGGTTGCTCTCATCTTGGTTTTCTGGCGCTTCAGGGCAGGGGAAAGCGAGTCACAAAGTTCCATGAAAGTGCCCTTATGCACGCAAAAGTTTTGCGGCCACTGGGAATCGTCCCGGACCTGCAACACTGTGGTCCCACCAGTCTGTGCTTGTTTCCTGGGCCCAGAATTGGCATTCCATAGCATGAACCTGCTCCATTAACACCATGATGTGCACATTGCTGGGGCCCATACTTCGTGAGATGTCTGTGTCCATGTCTATATCCTCACCGCTCTCGTCACCTCGCCGCCATCGCCTCCTCGCTTAGTTTTGCTTTTGCAGGTTCTGGTTTTGCATATACTGCAGGATAATGCATGTGGTTTTTACAGTGCTCATAACTGCGGCTGTGATCTGAACAGGCTCCATGATCCCAGTACTATGGTGTCTGAGCTGAAAAAGGGCACGAAATGATTGTCTGCTCTGACGGAGGGAGAGGCGACTGATGACATGGCTTACAGGGAATTAAAATGCGCAGAGCGGATGGCTTTGCATCAAGGAGAAACACAAACAACTGTCACACGGAATGGCCCCTTCAGGGATTGAACTCAAAACCCTGGGTTTAGCAGGCCGTTGATTTCACAAAGGGAGGGAGCAAATGAATACAAACAAATCGGGTCTATTTCTTGTGTTGTTCCACTCCATCTATCTTTTACATTTTTAGGCTGACGGAAGATGGTTCAGTTTGACTGCTAGCCATCATCATCTCTTGGGTTCTCAGCAGAAGATGGGAATGACCTGGCTGAGTTACTCCTGTGTCTGCCCAGGTGCCCCTGACTGACCTCACCAAGGTCAGCTAAAAGAGTACCCAGGAGTACGACAAAGATGGCTACCAGTTGTAATGCACTGTCTGCTGCCAAAAGACAATGAGCTGCTGCTGTGTAGCAATGCAGTCCCACATCCGCTGGCACTCAGGAACTTACGGTGATGGTCAGCTGTGCAGGCTCCATGCTTGCTGTGGTATGGCGTCTGCACAGGTAATCCGAGAAAAAAAGATGTGAAACGATTGTCTGCCGTTGCTTTCATGGGGGGAAGGAAGGGGGACCTGACAACATGTTCCCAGAATCACCCTCGACACTGTTTTTGCCCCATCAGGCATTGGGATGTCAACCCAGAATTCCAATGGGCGGCGGAGACAGCAGGAACTGTGGGATAGCCACCCACAGTTCAACGCCCCAGAAGTCGACTCTGGCCTCGGTACTGTGGGTGCAGTCTGCTGACTTAATGCACTTAGAGCATTTTTTGTGGGGACACACACAATCGACTGTATAAAAACGATTTCTGAAAAACCAACTTCTATAAATTCGACCTAATTTCGTAGTGTAGACATACCCTTAGATTCTCCTAGTCTTCTAGTACCTAGTTTCTGTTATGGTAATATTTTTTATGGTGGTGTTTGTAAGACGGTTTAGAAGAACTAATGTGAAACACATTGATGCCTGAACTGGAGCTCTTGATGTAATGGAGTTAGTAAGGTGCATCAAGATCTGCATCTACTAGGCTCTGAGTTCAAGAATGTGTATAAATTTTGAACATCTGCCAGCTTCAGTGCAGCTTACAGGTTTCTCAATCCAAAAACCACTGAGTGTGGTACAGTTTAGGCTTGCATTAGACTAAATACATATGACTTCCATACAAAGTTGAGAAAGCGGGTAGAGCCTGCTCAGTTTGCAAGTTAAATGTATATACTATGCATTGAATAAATTCCAGAGAGATCCTTACTGAAAATTCTTTGCCCCCAGTCTTAAAGTTTAACCTGAAGAGTGAGATTGAGCCTAGTGGACAAGGACAAGTAGCTTCTGCATCAAGACACAGGAGTTGCTCTCACATGACTGGCTCCCAGGCCATTCAGGACTTTATAGATTCTAATCAATATGTTGAATTGCCCTCAGAGTTGAATAAGAAGCCATGCAGAGTACAGAATATTGATATTATGGGCATATAGTAATTTGCACCAGTCAGGTTTGCACTAGCTGCAGTTTCAGGATGCTCTTTCAATGCTAACCTCGTTTGAGTGTACAGTATTGCAATAGTTCAGCCTTCAGGTTATAAAGTCATGGCTCACTATTTAGAAGTTCTTATCAGAGACAGTGATCTTAGCCTTTTCACCAACCATAAATAAAAGACAGTGGATCTAGTATGACCTTGAGACTACGAATGTTTTGGGAAAGTAAACTTGCCAGTCTGGCCCACTCCTCCAGATGCTTCCCTCTATTGTTTTCACTTCTGTCTGAGTCTGAGCCAGTTTCCCGCCATCCACTTTCTCAGCTTTATTAGTTCTTGGTAGATGCAGAAACTGCAATATAAGTTCGACAAAAGGGAGCTAAAAATTTGAGCGTCATTTATAAATTGATGATGAAGGGCACAACATTTCATAGTCTTTCCTAGCAAAAGTAATAATATACCTGAACAGCAACAGGGAAAGCATAGAGGCCCGTAGAAACCAATACATGCTTTTCTATGTCAAGGTCATGTAAAGGTTTAGGATTTCTCTTAGAAAGGATTGACTTACTAAAGGGCCACTGTCACAGAAGTCCCCAAGCAAGTTGATGGTCATTTCTACTGAAGACTACTTGTCTAGTAATCAACAAGGACAAAGTCATTAAAAAGAGTTTTTAGAATCATTTTTTTCTGTATGATGCCCTTGCTTGAAACCGAATTAATGTGAGGTGACGTGAGTACAGTCATTTTTAACTTCACTCTTTCAGTAACCTTCCTTAGGTTGGTAGCAATAACTGATGAGGGTAACAGTAAGTGGCCATGTTACTATGTGGCTGGTATCTGGACTTGGAAAAGAAGTACTCTCGAACACTGTCAATAATGGGCTTCTCGTGCCATGAATAATAAGTGTCCAATTCATAAATATCTAACTGCAATTCTCCAAAGGCATAAGACGCTGAAGGTCTCAATGGATGAAATTCCACCAGGGAACTCGATGGATTCTTACCTCTTTGTCTGATAGTGAACTCATGGCATTGAACAAAAGTCTGAACCAGTCAACCTTTTCAGTAAAGTAGACAGGAAAAACTCTTCAACATTTTGTTGTAGAAAGCAAATGAGCGAGCACTAAACCAACCAACATTTTGAACAGGTCTTTGGGTCAAGACAGGTCTATTATGCCAGGGGAAGCTGTGGTGTGATGGTTGATGAGGCAGGCTCCGAGCAGTGCTTACCTGGTGGCCTCCCCGGAAGTGGGAACATCCCCCTTGCTGAGGTCCTAGGTCAAGGCGTGGCCAGGGAGCTCTGCACATTGCCTCTGCCTGCAGGCACCGCCCATGCAGTTCCCATTGTCTGCGGTTCCTGGCCAATGGGAGCTGTGCAGGCAGCACGCAGAGCTGCTTGGCCATGCCTTTGCCTAGGACCTGAGTGAGTGGGATGTTGCTGCTTCTGGGGAGCCCCCCAGGTAAGTGCTGCCCAGAGCCCGCCTCACCCTGTCCCGTGCCCCTGCCCTCTCCCACACCCAAACTCTGCTGCTGCTGCTGGGGGAGGGAGGCACAGATCCAGGTAGGGAGCCTGTTGGCCCTACCAATCTTCTCTCCAGCACCAGCAGGGGTCCTTGGCTGTGCACCACCCCCCGCTCCTCTCCAGCAATAGCAGGGTTCCTGGGCCATATGCCACCACCCACAGCACCCAGGCCACCCTACCTCAGCACCTCCGGGAAGCCACCCCCCAAGTTTTAGTCAAGGGTATATAGTAAAAGTCATGGCCAGGTCACAGGCCATGAATTGTTGTTTCCTGACTGTGATCTGTCCGTGACTTGTAGTAAAAATACCTGTGACTAAAATATAGCCTTATTTATAGGGTATTGTCACTTTATAAACTTTTTACAGGTGAGCTCACAGCTAGAGTAAATTTGTAGGGCAAATTATTATAACAGTGAACACTCTCCATAAATATGTTCCATCAATCTCCTTGCTGATAAGAAACCTACAATTAAGAGAGGTTTCCATGGTCAAGATTATAGGAATAGGTTAAGCCTTAAAATGGGGACATTTTATTCTTGATTTCTAGTAATGTGAACTACCTTCTTTTTAAATGGTACCCTCAAGAAAATAGCTGAAGACTTTACTTATTGACTGCTCCCATCCTCCTTCTGAGTAGTTGTGTACTTATTAATTTAAAACATTCCCAGATCTAAAGGTGTAGTGTCATCCAGTTAGATACCTGGAAACTCTTTGGAAAACAAGCTTTGACTTTTTAAAGAAAGCTTACTCTCTTCACAGAAATGCAGGTCACTTTTTCCAAAGAATAATTCACACTAAATAGATTCAGTGTGGGGAAGATTATCTACTGCTTTCCCTTTAAATTACATTTATATTCTTGTAACTGTTTTCTCATATTCCAAAACGTTAGCTTTTTTTATTTTACTTTTTTAAGAAAGTTGTTACTGGGTGTTCTTCCAAAATTTTGAGGAAGCAGGAAGGAAACTATTGAGTGATCTCTGTGTGTGCACCTGTAATTGAAACATTCATTTTGATATCATCTTAGGTTCTCTCTAATAAGAGAATGTGTGGGTTAAAAATGGAAAGCATGATTAAACTATTAAATATCTTGGTTAACTAAAATCTTCATTTCTTATGAGAGAGAGACATCTTTCAGGCCTGGATCCTGCATACGCAATATATGTGTGCTTATCATTCGCTGCTGTGAGTAATTTTATTGAAATAATAGGACTACTTACAGTGTGTGAAGTTAAGCATATGCATAAATGTGTGCAGGATCATGCCCTCAGTCCATTAAAAATTATAGAAGAGACTAGAATGACACACAGCACTATCATCAAAGTATTGAACCCAAGTAAATGAAGTGGAATAAGCCAGTTAATTTCATTCTGGGGCAGTAGTACAGAAAGGGAAACACAGAAACCAAAATACCCTGTGTTGAGCTTGCTTATTCGTTTTGACTGGTCTCCTGGTAGCCCAGGACCGATGAAATCTCTAAACTCAGGTTCAAGATTGGAATTGTCCCTGTGGTTTGTGCTTTCCAAAAATGAAACCTGTGTCTTACTGACAATATGTCAATCCAGCCCAATGTAATTCCTGCGTATTTCAGTGTTTGGTTTCAAAAACAACTGTGTTTTTTGGCAGCATAGCTTAACCACACATCTTTTTTTGAAACTACTCATTGACTTCAAAGCTTGACCTTGAGATCCTTTTGGAGGCAAGGTGTGGGGAAGCAAAAGTATTAATTTACTAAATTTAGCATCAGATTCCTACTACATCTAGTAGGACTTCAGTTTTACAGACAAACTCCAGTCCTGCTTGGTGCTCCATGTAAACATGGCCCGTTATGCCTGTGTGAAGCCCGATTGACTTCAAGGCTCTACCCAGATCATAAATCCACCTGCACACAGCTCCATTGCAAGACCATGGTCATAAGAAAACAATGAAAGAAATAGTGATATCTAGCCCATAGTCTGTAACACAGTTCTTAATCAGTGAGAACTGCAAAACTCTTGAAATCCATTGATCTATTATCGAGACTAGTTCTGTTTTCTTATAATACATACGTTGCACCAGAAAAAAGATTTATATATTTCTGTCTGTGAGAAGTAGAATCCTGTTCAGTGGGGGTTTCCTCAAAAACCTTGGATTTAGTGGCAAACTTTTCATCCTATTCCAACAATTAATTCCTTGTTTCTGTAGTTTCCCAGTGTTCTTGTAATTTTGTATGTTTCTGTGATTATACTTGCTCTGATGCTATTGCAGTAAACAAATTTATCTGGTTTCTACTTTATTTGGAGCATTTATTTTAGTTGGTTTGTACCTTCAAAACCTGTCCACTTGAATTGAAGCCAATTATCTATGGAAATGGGATTAAATCTATCCAGAATGGGATTTTATTCTGAGTTTCTATGGCATGCATGCAGTCCGGACTTTTTGTTGTGTGTGTACACACCTGTAGTGGCTTGCTTTGAAAATGGTTTTCTTTCAGTTGATTGTGTACTATTCATATTAATGAAAACACATTATAATCTAGAACAATCTTACATTGGTACTAAAAAAGAAAATTAAAATTATGCTGGCTAAGGAATTCACTGGTTCCATGGGAAAATCTCAGATAAATCTAATAAAAGCTATAAAGCATGAGAACATTGCTACACATGGGAAAAGGAATGTGTGTGGTATCTTTGAGAAATGGCCTTAAGATGAAAGGTTCTGCTGGCAGTCATGTCCTAATTTTTGTATTTAAGGAGGGAGGATTATTTTGTGATTGTTACAGGATCGGGAGTTGAGATCTGTGGTATAGTCCTAGACAATCCTGTGTGACTTTGGGCAAGTCCGTCTCTAGGAATAATTTTCAAAAGTGGTCTTTGATGTTCAGAGCTGTATGTGACCCTAGGCAGCCCTGTATTCACACCTTACACACTAGTACAATAATATTTGTACAAAATATGCCTTGTGATGTATCATATTAAAGCTAATAACATGCTGGTTATTAATATAATTGTAATATGCATGTATTTTAATGTTATGTGTGTAGTTGTGAATTCCCTCTTGATGATGTATTTAGAACATGTTTCAGACCAGACAGGCTAGCCTAGGTAAAGGTGATAAACATTGCTGTCTTCGACAAAGGAATGTGGGTTTAACAAAGGAATGTGGGTTTACCTCAGTTTACATATTCGCAGTAAACAAAGCCATTGAGCTAAACCAGCAAAGGTCATCCTGATCCTGATTTTTGAGACAGAGAATTTACATGGTTCCTGCACCCCAGGAGGCCTTCCTGACTTGTAAGACACAGGCATCACTTTGGGGATATAAGGAACAGAGAAACTCTCCATCTTTATCATTCACCTTAGGAGACAAAGGAACCAAGCAATATGATTTCTGTGATGGGTTCTGGCCATCAGAAGCTGAAAGAGAGACTGTGGGTGAGAGAAATCATCTTAAACCAAGTCTTTATCATGCTAGATTAGGTTTTAGATTTTTAGATGCATGTGTTCACTTTTATTTACTTGTAACCATCTCTACTTTTATGCCTTTCACATGGTGTCACTTAATCTCTAATTATTTTGTTAATAAATGTGCTTTGCTTTCATTATAAATCCTCAGTATTATGTAAATTCAGTAAAGCGTGTGCTTCTAGAAAGTTTGGAGTGTTTTTACTATCTCTCTGTAAAGCCAGTGAACCAAATGCTTTCCCTGTGAGGGGCTAGTGAGATGGACTGGTCCTTGCAGTATTACCTCTTCAGGGCGAATTCAGGACTGCAAGCATACTAAGATCAGCCTGGAAGGAGTAACCAGGATAGGCAAAGCCAGGGTGAGGGTTGTGAGCTGCAGGCAGTCTGTTGGAGTGAGAGCTCTGTACCAAAGCTACAAAGCCACAAGAAATGCAGGTTTACAAGGCAGACAAATGAACCCCTTACTGGCCTGGGCTTGAACCCCAAAACACTACATCATATTTTTAGATGCCCAGCTTTCAACATCTGGAGTGAAATCCTGGCCCCATTGAAGTCAGTAAGAGTTTTGCTGTTGACTTCAGTGACATCAGAGTTTCATCCCATCCCTGCCCTCACGGTTTCATAGAATATCAGGGTTGGAAGGGACCTTGAGAGGTCATCTAGTCCAACCCCCTACTCAACAGGACTAATCCCCAGACAGATTTTTGCCCCCAGATCCCTAAATGACCCCCTCAAGGATTGAGCTCACAACCCTGAGTTTAGTAGGCTAATGCTCAAACCTCCCGTGCCCAGTGTACCTATTAACTTCAACTGTGTGGATTTTCTTCTCAAAATCAGTTGCTAAAGTTTCTTCCCTAAAATTAGAAACAATTATGGAAATGTCTTTCTTTTATATATATAAAATAGGTCCTGGGTATTTGTAAAACACTTCAAGATTTTCAGTATTACAAAAGTACAAAGATTGATATAGTAATATAATAATCCTCTGTATTCAAGTTCTGTCATCTTTGCATATTCTGGCTTCTCCTACTAGTTAATCTCCAGTAATGACTCCAGACTGGTGCCTGGTTAGAAGCATAAAACTTAGGACAATCTTGTTCCTTTTGCAATGTGTAATATGGTCTCTTGCATGCACCAGTCCAGAGGATCTCTTTAATTATGTTCTTGCTTACTAACTGTGTTACTATTTATTGCCTTATTTGTTTAGTGCCCAAAATGTTAGGGGTTCTACTAACACAGAATGGGACAGGTTTCTCTCAAAAGAGCTTAAAATTTAAATGGGCTATATACAGACATGGGGAAGGAGGGATAATAACAAGAGAGCTGGAGTCAGGAGGCACGTGGAAGGAATAAATGGAACCGGTTATTGGATTGCTTAGTTGTAGAATAAATGCTTTTTTAGTAGGAAATTGGAAGGTCGTATGTAAGACTGTGAGGAAACAATAAGTGTTTGATGTATACGTAGGTGGTGAGGGAGGCTTCAAAGTTTACAGTAGTGGCTCTCAACATGTTCCATACTGGGACTGTCTATCCAGTTAGCAATACAAGAAGGGCATGATATTTGTGACAACCACCTCCACCTCCCTCACAAGTTATCTAAGCTGAAAACCCCTGTGTAGAGGGTCCAGAGGAAGGACTTCCTGGTGTAGAGGGTCAGTATAGGAGTAGAACACATGCTTGTGGAGGTAGGAGATAGGAAATGTTGTTGCAGTTACTTTTAGAAAAAGCTCTCTTTCTATAAGTCTATAAAATATAACTTAACTATTGTTGTATGTAAAGTAAATAAGGATTTTAAAATGTGTGAGAAGCTTCCTTTAAAATTAAATTTAAATGAAGAGCCCCCCGGACCGGTGGCCAGTGAGTGCCACTGAAAATCAGCTCACGTGCTGCCTTAGGCACATGTGCCATAGGTTGCCTACCCTTGATTTAAGTCCTATCCGATATTAACGCCAATATTACTTTATTTGATGAAATGTTATTTTGAATTCTTTTATAGCTGTTCAGGTATACTTGTAAATGGGATATTATTATTTGATTCAAACATCTTATGTCTTTCATGAATGATGCATCTATAATAACTGATACATGGTACTTAGAAAAGTTGTCATGGCTTTTCCTGTAAAGCTTGTAATAGACAGCATTGTGCTAATTTTGTCAAATAATGCTGAGATTTTCACTCAAACTCTTTTGTGTAGTTTTTTGTTGGCTCTGCAGCCATTCATTTGAAGGAGAAATGTACTCTGTTAAAAGGAAGTCATTTACACACAGTTCCAGAGACAGCCTTTACATATTTCAGCAAAAGGGTGTGGCTTTCTTTTTTCTCCAAAAGTGTTATGTACACTAGAACGTATTATTGTTCTATTTCCATAAAATTCTGGAGTGAGACAGACAGCTCATTGTGTTGAATCACAGCTGTCTGACATCATTTTGACTTTGTGGCTTGAGCTATGATATGACATCATAAAGTTGGAAAAACCAAGACATTTTGAATTAATGCTTCTTTAAAACCACATCTTGGCCATGTTGTTGTGCTTTGCATTGTAAAACTCCCCAGGCTAGTATCTGTAACCTAATTTTGTTTAACAATATTACATTTATCAAGTAACTGTTTTGTTCAGTTCTTATTCTGTAATGGGGTCCCCCATAGATTTGTGTTTGAAATAATATAGAAATAGTTATATAAAAGGGATACTTCCTAGGTGCTAACAACTTTAATTATTTAAAGTGTGTATAGATTAGGTACTTTTCCTAGTACTGTGAAGTGTTGTTTATCTGATTATATCTTTTGATTCTTGTAGAAAATGTTCCAGAGGAATTGCGAGAACCATTTTACACAGACCAGTATGACCAGGAACACATTAAACCGCCTGTTGTTAACTTGCTGCTATCTGCTGAACTCTACTGTCGTGCTGGAAGTCTTATTCTCAAGAGTGATGCTGCAAAACCACTTTTGGGTCATGATGCTGTTATCCAGGCCTTGGCACAGAAAGGTCTTTATGTCACTGATCAAGAGAAGTTGGTAACTGAAAGAGATCTGCACAAGAAACCCATTCGGATGGTGAGTCTGGCTTTTGTATTTTTTTTTCTTGGTACTCCTAATAGTAGTATAATCAAAACTTTATTCTGTCACTGGATTTGTTTACATGTGATTTGAGAGAAAGGGGTTGCTGTTGGTTGGTTGGTCATGCAGCATATTAAAAATACAGTAATGAGAGATGTAGCATGGCTGTCTGTTCACTACAAAAGATAACTTAGAAGCAACTCTATTAAAGAAATAATCACAATGTGACTTCAGTACATAAAGTTGAGCTGTTGGAGACATCTTACTTTATTTGTATTCCACTAGTGACCATACCCCAATCAGCGTGCTGGAAGTTATATAAATGAGTAAACACAGCCCATGCCTTGTAGGATTTGTGGACTCCCTAAATGAAATCCTGGCCCCGTGAAGTCTATTGCAAAACTCCCCTTAACTTCACTGGGACTAGGATTTCGCCCCGGCTCCTAAATCTAGTGAAGATAATCTACAGGTTAGTTCGTTCTCGTTCTCTCTCTCTCTCTCTCTCTCTCTCTCTCTCTCTCTCCTTAGAGAGCAGATTGGCTATGAGAAACCATCTCTTTTGTTTTTCATAATTCCTATTTCTAGATACATTGTGGTGGGAAATGGCTTGATAAAAGTCATCAGCCTAATAACTGACCCTACAGCTTCAATTTTCCCTGCATTTACTTTCTGAAATCTGCTCACCACTACATTTGGTAGTTTTCATGGCCTGAGCACTTCTGTAGCACTGGTCTGGGAGTACAAATATCTCTATACAATAAATTAATTAGAAACCTGAGTTGCTAAGATTCTTTTTTTTCATTCTAAAGTGTTAGATTTTTAGCAAGCAGTTAACATGACTTAATCTGCATCATGTTTCTATTGCCAGGAAATATTTAGGCCTATTACTTAGTTATTTTAAAAAATTCACAGAACTAAATTCCTTAAAGCGGTTTCAGGGTTTTTTATTTTTTTTTTTTTTAAATGGATAACTCCCTTCATCCTTGCAGAGTACTCTGTTTTGAAGACACCAGTGTTCCAAAGGTTGTAGTAAGATAAGGATTTAGCCAAGTTTTTTTCTGAACAAAGTGAGCATTGAATGCAATTGAGTTGTTTTCTTCACTTCATATTCTATATTACTGTGAAAGCAATCTAGAGCAGTGGCGCTTAAACTTTTTTACTGGTGACCCCTTTCACCTTGCAAGCCTCTGAGTGCGACCCCTCCCCCCGTTATAAATTAAAAACATTTGGTATATATATGTAATACCATTATAAATGCTGGAGTCAAAGCAGGATTTGGGGTGGAAGTTGACAGCTTGCGACCCCCGCCCCATATAATAACCTCGCAACCCCCCAGTTTGAGAACCCCTGACCTGGAGACTTTATTGTGGAATCCTGCTACCTGCTTTCTCAGTGACCTGGATCACAACAAGCGCACAATACCTGTGCTCAAAATTCTGCACTGCTAGGAGGCAGGGACACAGGCTGGGGCTGCTCAGGCCCCATGCCCAGGGCAAGTGGAGGGACCCAGTCTCCCCCATATCTGCCAGTGCGGCTCTCCAGCTCCAGTAGGGGGGGTAGGGGTTGGAGCCACAATCCAGCCATGGGAACAGCTGGGCAGGCAGCTGTGGGGAGCTGTGCGGCAGACCCTTCACCTTTCTTGGTCAGAGGACCGGAGCAGCCCCCAGCCCATGTCTCTGCCCCTCAGGCTCCCTGCCCAGGGCAGGTGGATGGTCCGTGCTGTGGTTCCTCACAGCTGTACACCTGGATCTTACTGTCAGAGCCCTGAGCAGATGCAAAATTTGTATCTGCATCCACCTCGCTATCTGCAAAAATGGTCCACAGATATAAAGCGGCTACCTGCAAATTTTGCAGGTTTCTGTGGATTGGGTTTATTATATTTGGAGATTCGTCATCATATTCTGTATTGTTTCTAAAATTATGTAAAAGTCTGGCAGATGCATTTTGTAAAAATCAGTACATAGATAAAATAGCCATAGATACAGACAAGATACTTGAAACCTTTCTCTTCACCATCTTCTCTCAGAAATCGAAAAGGTAATTTTTATATTGGCTAGTTTCCTATCTAATGGAGACCTGAAAACAAATAACTCAACTGTCCTTTTTGCAAACATGAATTAAAGGAATCATCCCCAACCTTTTAATAATATGGGATAAAATAATTCTGACATTCTCTTTCTGCTCAGGGTAGCTTCCTCCGAAGTAAGGAGTGAGTTATGTGGTGTAAGACAACTGGTAACATCCTGTTTTGAACAATGCGCTGATAGTAGCAAGGGAGGACCATGTCATAGAATTCTGGAGCTCCCACATAGTCCAAAGACGGTTATTTCAGATACATCCAGTATTCTGGAAAATGGAGAGTGAATAACACCCCCATATAGTAAACTAACTAATAAGAACAAACCCTGCCATGCAGCTGACATAGTTCAAGACATTTGTAATGTCCAAAGCTTGATAGAGCCTCTGAGAACCACTCTGAAAGCCAGAGATGGCTCTCTTAACAGTCTCGAGGGAGCTTACATACATATCTGTGTTAAACTAATTGTCAGTGGCCTTTTTTCATCCTACATGAATGGTTCTTCCTATCCTCTCCATCCCATTCAATGTAATTTCAGCACCATAAATGTTCAGTTAACAAACATAGTGACTGGAGCCTGGAGGACAGAAAATCTATCTGGTCACCTACCCAGATTCTTCAAATCTTAGAAAAAAAAATCTCATCAGTACTTAAAGGCTTTAATGGTTTTGTTTTGAAGTCCGAAACAGGTATAAGGCCTTTATGTCCATAAGAAGTAGGGATGGGCTTGTGTCTAGGAAATGTAAAAACTAGTAGATGTTCAGCTGTGTGTGCTTAGAGCAGTCGATTAATTCAACCGTGTGAGAGCATGGGAACTTTTTTGCCTTGCTACCTGTAACTTCCCTCCTTAACACCCTTACCTCTCACCATAAACTTGGACTTTTATTCAGAACACCTATCTCTTAACAGTTTTCTGTGATGCAACTCCACCAGGATAGAGGGGCTCTAGTGCAAAAAGTGTTTTAAATCCTCGTGTGGTGGTTGCTCTTCTGTATTTGAGTCAGAAGATATGTTAGAATAGGCTAGACCTGGTTCAGTTTTCAACTGTAAAAAGAATTAATTGGGGAACAGCTGCAGAGAGGGAAGAAGTTAAAACTCAACTGAGCCTTCTGTTGTATGTAGTGGAGTTTTTTTTTTGTTTTTTGTTTTTAATTTATATGACTGTCTTCCAGTTGAACTAAAAGCAGGAAGCAGAACCACTGGTTGAACCAAATCGGAGAAAATGTTTGACATTTTGTTTTTAATGTCTTCTGCAAAAAAGTCTTGTGATGCATGACTTTGCTCTAGTTTTGAACCCTTTCATATAGGGGTCTCAAACACGTGGCTGGCCCGCGGAGTTATTTCCTGAGGCCCGCCATAGGCACCAACTCCACTGGCAGCCAAGCTCTCCTCTCCCCACCAGTGTGCTGCATCCCTGCTCCTCCGCCTACCTCCCAGCACTTCCCGCTGCCAAACAGCTGTTTGGTGGTACTTAGGACTTTTCAGGAGGGAGGTGGGAGGAGCAGGGATGCTGGGCGCTTGAGAGGAGGTGGAGAAGAGGCGGGGAAGGGGCTGAAATAGAGGCAGGGACTTTGGGGAAGGGGTTGGAATGGAGATGGGGCTGCATGTTTGAGACCGCTGTGATAGACTGTTAGGGGCACTGGGAACCATCCCCCGTTGCCCAGGGTTCTCTCTGTTAAGGGTGCTGGGCACCGAGAGGGTCCCTCCCCCCCAGTGCCAGGGTCTCTCTGTTGGGACGCTGGACAGTGTCTGTGTTGAAGTGGAAATTTTCTGTAACATTTTTATAATTCCTAGGCACACCTCAGTTTCCCTCTCGACTTTGCGCTGCTACCGGGGGTATGTGTGGAAAGAGTTACTCAGTGCAGGAGAGAGTCAGTGCCTATGGCGGGCTGCAGGAAATAACTCTGTGGACTGTGTGTTTGAGACCCTTGGTGTAGATCATCATAAGTGTTACTGACTACATAAGAAATAGTTACATGTGTTTATATTTTATTAAAATCCCTCTGTGCATTACAGTTTTAAAAAAGTTAATGCATTAACTTTTAATAGTATACTGTATTACTCTTCATTTTTTTTCATTTTTGACTATACTTTTGTATCGTTGTATAAAAAAGTTTCAGTGATGTGGCCCTCGGGCCAATGTACTAGTCCTTATGTGGCCTTCGTGGTAATTTGAGTTTGATATCCCTGCTTTAATGATTGGTTTATTTACATGTATAGTATTTGCCTTTATTTTTTCCCTAGGAAAAACAAAGTATTTTTCAAGTCTATATTAATACAGTACTTGTAAAAGGATTTTTTTATTCCATGGAGAGATCATGTCAGGTGTATATTTTGTTTTGTTTGAGGAACTATGTAATATTAAACTTCAGTGAATTGTTTTCTTTCTTCTGGTTTCAGAAAGCATGCCACATAAAATTTCCTAATTATTGTAGATTGATTGGAATGTTGTTATACATTTTTTTCTAGATATTATGTTTTTGCTGTACAACAGCTACATATTTTCTCATACTGTAGTACGCTACAACTTTACTGAGCTGCATTTTGCCTCATCAGTGCTGCCGTTGTTTTAAGAAAGGTCTTCTCAGTTGTTTCCCTTTAAGTTGATATAAACTCCAGGACCAGCACTATGTCCTGGCCTATTATAAAACAAACATGTTTATGATCTTAAGTATTTGTATGAGCCCCAATGGGATGGACTCTGAGAGCAGGAAAAGTAAATTCCAACCCTAATTCACGCTTACAGGTAGAATTTTAACAAGGGCTTTCAGGGACACCCACAGTAATTCTTCATATTACCATACCTCTCCGCAGAAAATCTTAAAGGTTTCTCTTCGATGAAAAAAGGTTGTTCTTACTTAAATTACTCTAACTCTGTTCTCGCCAAACAATAAAGGATAAAATGTAGAATCCAGAATTGGGGAAGAAAATCAACTTTTTTTAAAACTATTTTTTCTCATAATAGAAACTTTATGCTCTTTAGCAATATAATTTTTTTAAGTCTTTTGAGATGATCACAGTTGAGATGCAGAATTGCCTGTCTTAAATGGGCAAATTCCATTTGTAATGAACTATCCTGGCTCTGGCAGGCTTAAAGATGGAAAACAGTGCATTTTTTCCCCCTGCATAATACAGTTGTTACAACAGGACAAATTATTTTTATATTTGGTTATTTAAGAGTTCAGGTTTACTAGGTGAAATAGATTTATTTAAAAACTCCCGTATATATTCGTTTATAAGCCAAATATTTTTGGTAAAAAAATGACGCATCAAGGAGCGAGGTCAGCATATAAATGGGTCTACACCAAAATTTGATGATTTTAAACTCTATGGAATCCTTGAATTGAATATCTAATACATTATCGTTTTGTTTACCTGGAGTATCTACAGGCATGGAGCCCCTCAGTTCGCTGTGGCTGCGGTTCGCATTCCCTGCCAATGGGAGCTGTGAGAACACTACTTCCTGCAGCTCCCATTGGCTGGGAATGGTGAACCTCAGCCAGAGGGAGCTGAGAGGCTCTGTGCCTGTAGACACTCCAGGTAAACAAAACGTCCCGACCCACCAGCGGCTTACCCTAATGGCCGGGAGCCAAAATTTGCCAACCCCTGAAATATAGGGTAGGCTTATGAAAGGCTTATACAGTTTTTGCTATTTTTATCTAACCATCTTGGAGAGTCGGCTTATAAATGAATGGGCTGATGAATGAGTATATATGGTAATCATTTCAGACACAATGTATATAGATCAGTATGTGAACTGATCTTAATTTTCATATTCCCATATTGGTTGTACTTTCAAAAAGGAGAAGCTTTTTTTTAAAAAAACCTTTCACCTGCAAAATTGTCATTTAAAATATTTTGGGTTTTGGCCTTTAAAAGTCAGATGATAATAGAATCCTGAAATTGGCAGGAAAGGTGGACTTAGTTCTTGTATACTCCCACTATTTTGAGTCATTTTATGTTAAAAATATATCCACTCTAACTGTGGGCCAGAGCCATATTTGGAGGAATAGAGAATTTCATGTTCTATATTATGTGATACAGGATGGCCAGAGGGCAGCAGGACAGTATTAGCAGGGAGCCTTATTCCTGCAAGGGGAGGAAGGTTTGCTATAGATTAACTAGAGCACCTGTAGCCAATTAGAGCACCTGAAGCCAATTAAAGCACCAGCAGTCAGTCATGTGATAAAAACCCCTGCTTCAGTCAGACAATGTGGGAGTTGGAGCAGGAAGGTTTGATTGGAGCAGAGAGCAGTTTCAAGGAGTTGGAGCAGAGAACAGTTTTGAAGAGAGACCAAAAGGAAAGTTTGGAGGAGTGCTGCGGTGGGCTGAGAAATCCAAAAAACTCTAAGTAAGGGGCACCTGGCTTATGTGGAAGGAGGGCAAGAAGCCACTTCACAAGCTGAAGGGCAGGAGAAGGAAGTAGCCCAGGGGAAGGAACCACTAGTTCAAGTGGTTCACCACAAACCTCAGGGCCCCTGGGTTGGGACCTGGAGAAGAGGGCGGGCCCAGGTCCCTCCCTCTCCACTCCCCTCCTCAAGGACAATAGTGGGGTAATTGAAATACCAATTCAGAGGCAAGCAATGGCGCCCTGAACCTTCTCCAAAGAAGAGAAAGCATGAGACCCAGCATAACAGTACCAGCAATTTGCCACAATTAGTACTGAATTATCTATACAAAAGTATTTATTATTGCAAGCCCAATCAACTTACTAGTATTTTAACATAAAGTGCTCCATTATGTACGTAGGGCAGTTATCCTTGTCCTGTGAGTGGGAGGGATACTCTTTTGTTGTAGAATTGATAAAAATCTACATAAACACTTTTTTTTCATGGAGTCCCTTGGTGTGGTGTATAGACCCCACACTGATGAGGGAGGTGTCTCTGGCAATGTCAAACATGGATGATAGCTAAGGCTAAGTTTTTGTCAGATATTTTCAGTAAAAGTCATAGACAGAACATGGGCAATAATGAAAAATTCATGGAGGCTTTTGACCTGTCCTTGATTTTATTAAAAATACCCATGATAAAATGGTTGTGGGGGGCTCCAAGCTCCTGGTATTCCCCTTGCCACCCACAACAGCTGGGAGCAGGATGCCTAAGCAGGAGACTGCTGAAGCTACTCCTGGAGCCATAAGAGAACTTCCATGCAGGAGGTCTTCATCCTGACCCTATGGGAAGTGCAGCAAACTCCCAGGGAGAGACTTCAGAACGCTCGCAAGGGGCAGGCATGATAAACCTGGACTTCAGCAAGATTTTTGACACAGGCCCACATGACCTTCTGATAAGTAAGCTGAAAGAAATGGGGGCTCAGTGGAACTACCATTAAGTGGATACATAATTGGTTAAACAACCACAAACACAGAGTAACTATTAATGGAATGATATCAGATTGGAGGGAGATCTCAAATAGGGTTCCACATGGATCTGTTCTGGGGTTTAATATCTTTATTAATTACTTGGATTTAGGAATAGAGAGCATGCTGGTGAAATCTGCTCTGGAGGATACAGCTAAAATTCAGAGGGTTATTGATAAATTGGAGAACTAGGCTATAGACAACAAAATGAAATTCAGCAAAGATAAATGTAAGGTCCTGTGCTTCTGGAAGAAAAACCAATGCATAAATACAGAATGGGGGATAACTGGTTTGGCAGCAGCACTGCTGAGAAGTATCTGGGAGTAGTGTGGATCACAACCTCAATACGAGTCAGCAATGCGATGCTGTTGCAAAAAAAGCACATGCAATTTTAGGTTGCGTTTACTTAGGCATAGGATGCAGGTCACTGGAGGCGATAGTACCTCTCTGCTTGCTTCTGGTTAGACCTCAACTGGGCTGTAGTGTCACCAATGTCTGGAAAGGATGTAGAGAAATTGGAAAGGATCCAGAGGCAAGCAACAAAGATTATCGGGGATGGAATGCAAGCCGTATGAGCAAAGGTTGAAGGAACTGGGTATATTTTAGTTTAGAAAAGAGGAGATTAAGGAGGGACATGATAGTGGTCTTCAGATACTTGAAAGGCTGCCATATAAAGGATGGAAAAGTTGTTTTCTGTTGCCACAGAGGGAAGGACAAAGAACAATGGGTTCAGACTGAATTATAGCAGATGTAGATTAAATCTCAGGGAAAATCTTCCTAACTCTAAGAACAGTAGGACAATGGAACAGGTTGCCTAGGGAGGTTGTGGAAGCTCCTTCACTGGAGGCTCTCAAAAGGAGGCTGGGTAGTCATCTCTCTTGGATTGCTTAGCCACAACAAATTCTGCATCTTGGCAGGGGGTTGGACAAGATGATCCCTGCAGTCCCTTCTAACTGTATAATTCTAAGAAGTAAGGAACCAGTGTAGCCACTCAGTGCAAGTAACTGGGTTGTGGTCAGGTTTTCCCATCATCCGGGAGAAAAACCTCAGGGCAGTCCTTTACAGGTTCACACATTTGACTGGTCGTCTGCTTGCTCTGTCTGATCCTAGACATGAACAATCTCTAAATTATCCAATTTACATGTTTTGAGCAAAATGAGCCATGTGAGAGAGCAGAATTGTAGCATGGGAACCATTTGGATTCATTTGTTGACTAACCTTTCTCATTCAGGTGAGAAGGGATTGAGCAAGCATAGTAAGGATCCCTTCTTTTGCTCTCTGCATCCAGAAAGGAGTTCTAGAGATGTGAAAAGGATATTATAGCATGATGTGGCATCATTATATGATGCCATTTTTCAGACAACACAATTATGTGATAATGCATTATTACAGTATAACAATAAATCATCTTGATGTGACTTAATAGCTTTTTGCAATTCTGTCAAATGACAGTGTATCTCCTCAGGTAAATAAAGAGAGAGAGAGTTTTCAAATACTTATAAATTGCAAAATTTTCATATGAATCTGCCCATGTATCTGGTTAGAGAAAAATTCTTAAACCATTGTCCATCCAGGTGCAGGGGATATGCACTGGAGAGAGGGGAGACAAGCCTGCTCATGTTTTGTAGAAGGTTAAAGAGCGCAGAGTGCCCCTACTGCAGGCCTGGCATTTTGGGGAGAGGGAGCCAGGGATCCACATAGTGGATCTTCTGGAAACACCACCCACCTGTCTTCCTTCTACATAGGGAAATGTAGACAATTTGGCCTCAAAATAAATTCTGGAGTCTAGAAAATCGTGAACAGAGCATGCTCTGCATCTGACTTCACCTATCTTTAGACAAATGAGCCATGTCTCCAAATATTTCCATGTATAGTCATTCAAATACAGGAAGATGGGAGTGATTCTTCATGTCCTAAGTATCATTTAATAAATGTATTTATAAGGTCTGCTAAATTTTGAGCTTTTGTCTGGGAAGATACTGCTCAATTACTCAACCCTTTATTTACTGTAACAATGTTAAATTTTCACACAAGCACAGTGATTTATAAAATATTTTAACTTAAAATTGTAAACACTTCCGCAAACATTAATCCTCACTACACTCTAATAAAGGCAGTCAGGTATTATTCTCCCATTTTTGCAGTTGTATAAGCTAAACAGAGGTTAAATGACTCAAACAAGGTGCCAACAGCAAGTGAGCAGAAGCCTTGGGATGAGAACTCAGGACTCCCTGATTTCCTATGTTCTTCTACACTGCCTTCATGATAAATTTTGAACTAAATCTTATTTTGATATTTTGTAAGTGGCTGTATACTATTACTACTATTAAAACAGTTCAAAAACCTGTGAAAATACTGTTTCCTTTTTTTAATTGGTTGGTTCTGTCTACAGTAGACAGAACCATCATTTTTACACGTTTAATGTATTTTAATAGCTAGGAAAAAGTTATGGTTCTCTCTGAATTAGCATACTTTTGAGGCTCCAAGCAAGATGTTGTTAACACTTACACACACCTGCACAGAAGTATTTCTATATTATGCTGCTAGTTTTATCAAGGCTTGATTTTAAATTTAAAAAAAAAGGCTTTGTAACAACCATTCTAATATTTGTTGTTCTCCATTTAGTTGCAGCTTACCTTCTTTTAATACCCCCTTTTAAAAAGCGCATTCTGTGAAGAAAACTGCTTAAAATCATTCTCCCAGCACAGTCTATCTAGATTTATTTAAGAATATCTCTTGGTATGCTAAAATGTTAACTTCTAAGTCTCCAGTGGTCATTATTACAATTTTGTTCAGCAACTGGAATGGAACTTTGAATGTGCCAGTATTGAATGAACAGCTGTAGCCCGGGTCTATAGCTCTCTGTACTCCAATAAGAAGTTATGCCCCAATGCAGATTTTGGTCTCTTCACAGAATGTTTCCATTTGAAATGACATCCCTTTTTTCCCATCTCATCAGAGCACTCTATATCTCATACCCTGGGAAAGGACTCTAGAGGTTATATACCCCTCACCCAGTAAGTTTGTAACTACATGCTGCAGATCCTGGAGTTTTATGTAACAGTGTAAATTGCTGTTGAATTAATTTAATTTTTACAGCATCAAAAAGCATAACAGATACTTGACAGAGTGAAAAATAAGGCATGCTTCCTTCCCTGAAGAGCTTACAACAAAGGTGGGCAAATGTTGTGGCCCTTGGGCCACATCTGGGTGGGGAAATTGCATTCAGAGCCATGAATTTAGGGCTGGGACAGGGGGTTGGGATGTGGGAGGGAGTGCGGGGTGTGGGACGGGGTGCAGTGTCCAGGAAGGGACTCAGGGCAAGGGGTGGGGGTGCACCGTGCAGGAGGGGGCTCAGCACAGGAGGTTGGGGTGCAGGAGAGCTTTGGCAGGGGGCTCAAGGCAGTTCCCCTGCTTCTTATATAGAAAATGTGTTACCTTTTTCTGTCATGTGTAAATGTGGGTGCCAGCTGCTTCTGTGAGTGGCACAGGGCCCGTAGCACCACCGAGGTGGCAATCCTGCAGGCTGGATCCAAAGCCCTGATGGGCCAGATCCAGCCCACAGGCCATAGTTTGCCCACCCCTGTGCTAGATTCTCCAGAGTTTAATCCACCACCTTAACAACTGATGATAATTCAGGCTTTGTCTACACTTACAGTTTTGCAGCGCTGGCAGTTACAGCTGTGGTCGTACAGCTGTGTATGGCCAGCGCTGCAGTGTGTCCACACTGACAGCGACCAGTGCTGCAGAGTGTCCACACTTGCA